>NW_003852400.1:17065173-17201455 GCF_000181295.1 Otolemur garnettii
GTTTTGCAAAGCAACTTCGTCACTTTCAGGGATTCCTATAAGGTGAATATTAGTTTTTTTCAAATTATCCAAGAGCTCTCTGAGAGAAAGATCTGTTTTTGCTCTCCATTTCTTCTGATCTTTGTGCTCTTGGGCTTGTTCAAAAGCTTTGTCTTCAATGTCAGAGACCCTTTCTTCAGCCTGTTTCACTCTGTTACAGAGGGATTCTCCCATATTTTTCAGATCTTTGAGAGATATGAATTCTTGTCTCAATGTTTCAAAATCTTTGATCATTTTATCTTTGAAATCATTGAATTCTTGAGACATCTTTTGAATACTTTCTTGAAGTTCTAGCTCTTTCCTTTCTTCCATTCTGTTAATCTTATTTGCTATCCAAATTCTGAACTTGATTTCTGACATCTCAGCCATCTGTTTATGGTGGGATCTTCCACTGCATCTGTCACATCCTTTCTTGTGGGAGGTGATGTACTCTGGTTATTCATATTACAGGAGTGTTTCCACTGATTCCACCCCATGCTGGATTTACTTGATTTGGCTAGGTGAGCAGGTAAAAGGAAGTTGGTTTGGGGGCTCTGGGAGTAGTATTTTACTAGCCCTTTTGTGCAAAGACTAGGACCAGTTTCTGTACCTTTTCCCCTAGAGCTTTGCCAAGGATGCGTATAGTGCTACAGTCTGAGAGCCTGGGGGCCTGCTTAGTGTGGTGGGGCTGAGTGTCTCTATCTTGTTTTCGGCTGGTCTCTGATCTACCTTAGAAAATCAATTACTCTGAGTTAAAGTCTCAGCTGTGGAGAAATATCAGCAATTAAGTCACCCCTCCCCTCGCATGTGACAGTTCGGCAAGGAAAACCACGCCTTCCCATAGCCACACCCCCAGGGTACCACTTTGGATTCTTCTCGGGTGATTGGCCCAGTTCAAGAGATCTAAATCAAGTATCCCAGTCAGCACTGGTCTCAAGTGGGGGAGTTCACAAGGTCTCTGGCATCTATACAGCAGGGGTCTTCTGACAGCTTGGATATGACTCGCTCCAGTGCTCCATGGGGTCAGAAGGACCTACCCAGCAAATAAATTAATCTAGGAAGTTTGATGCCTCCTTCCCCACCTTGCACCTTTGTCACACCCAATCACTGGAGACCCCGCAGGGCTGTGACCCAGTTGCCCAATAAGCAAGTGTGGCAAGGCTTTGTGTCTGCCAGAGTCAAAGTAGAGTCAATGCTACTTCCACTCAGTTACTGCTTTTTGTCCCCAGTCAGCAGAGGGAGCTGAAGTTTGTCGGCCTCAGGCATTCTATGGCAGCTAGAGAATATTCCACCTGGGCTCAATCTTAACCTGGAATTTGTTTTCTTGATGTCATGGCTTGCCTCAGTGGAGAAGACGTGCATTTATCTATCTCTTCTCTCAGCTTGGCTTTCCTCCTTCAGCTTCGTTGGGTTCTTGTTGGCAGTTATCTCTCCCCCTGAACTGGAGTTTATGTTGAAAACTAGCTCCAGTCAGCCCTCATCTCCTATTCCTCCATATTCTTATTGAATGTGAAAATTGGAGTAAGGGAAGATAGTCAACCCGAGGATTTAGCAAAGTACAAAACACATTGAAACCAAACGAACAAATAAACAGACAAAAATGTTACCAGACACACACAAGCACACAGATGCTCAATCAGAAACAAGTAAACAGTCAAAAAAAAAACAAAACAAAGAAAAAAAAATGGTAATCATAAAATGATAAAACAAAAAAAAAACCAAGAGTATTTGTCAGATGTAATCATTCTCAGCAATCATAAGAAGAGAAGGAGAGGAAGAGAGAAGAAGAAAGGAAAAATAGTATTAACAATAAAAATAAATAAATAAAAAGACTTAACAGTAACACCTACAAAAAAGGATTAAGAAAAAAAAAGAAGGGGGGACCACCAAGAAAAATGTTATTCTTATGAATATATACCAATATACCACTTTATATACGAGGTTGAGATTCGACTTTAGTGGGAATATGTTTATGTTGCAATATACTTTCTAGACAGCAGGTGGCGCTGTGAGTGGCTCCCAGGCTAAAACAAAAAAAGGAAAAAAAAGAAAGAAAGAAAAACAACAACAAAAAAAGGAGTCTTTGCTGGCAAGTTGCACAAATTCTCCCTACATCAGTTCCCATAAAGTGTGAGGTGTCCTGAACCAGTTTCAGATGCAGGATGACTGGCTACAGGTGAGATTGAGCTCTCCAAACTCCTGGAAGAGGTACTATGGAGATGCCATTTTTGAAGTTTTACAATATGTCTGGTTCCTGGCTGGCTGCCCAGCCTTGGCTGACCTTTTCCAGGTGGCACTCCTATCTGTCCTCCAAACTCAGCACAGGAGTCCACGCTTCACCAATTTTTTCACTCAACTTCTAGTTTCTCCTCAAACTGGAAATTGTTATGTTCGGTGGGAAAAGGGCTGGGTGCTGCTTGGGCCAGCTGCTTTAGCGCCATGGCACAGAGTTTTCAGTCCGTTTCTGTGGGGAAGGGGCTGATTACCACTGATTCCCACGGATTCAGCTTCAGTGCAGCGCCACAAAGACTTCTAAAATTACAAAATGAATCAGTTCCTAAGTGGAATCCTTTCCCTTCAAATTTCTTTCTGGTTGCCTGGACCCCTGACACTCCAAACTGGGTCCAAAGGACTCACTCCCCTTTCTGGTTGCCAAATTCCACTTGGAAGTCCCCGCCTCACCACACTCTCTGCAAAACACCCAAACTCCCCACAAATTGGGGAAGGGAAGAAGTCCTTCGTGGGGGAGGGATTGGTTTCTGCCTTCTCAGGCCTCTGGCCGCTGGCGCCATTTCAGCTGCTGCTCCAAGTTTTTTCTGGCAGATATAGGGTTCTGGGTTACACTTCCAATCCAGCAATTCACCTCTTTGCTGCACACCCTGCATTGCTTGTCTGTGCCAGCACTCCACTCAGGGAAAGATCCAGCCCCCCCACACCTGAAACTTAGAGGACAGTTGACTTAGTGATACATCCCCTCTGCCATCTTGCTCCACCTCCCAATTTGAAATATTTTCATCAAACTGGTGAACATAGCCTTTGTGTCATTTTCTTAGTTATTGTGTTAGGATGTTTATATTCTAGTCTTAGAAAGATTCTCTTGTACCCTTGCAAGATAAACCATAGAAGTTATTCCTCCAATCACTCTCCCTCCAGCCATCCTCCTCCCCTCCCCCTGCCCCCTCAAAATTAAACTCTCATATATCATAATTATGTTGCTTAGATTTTTTTTTTCTTTCTCTCTCTCCTGCCATCTACCATTTTTCCTTAAAGGGTAAGAATGCGACTAGTAGGTATTCCATCTTACCTAACATACATTTTTTTAGTATGCATACTGTAAAAGATAAAACAGATTCACTTTTACCACTTGCTTTGCAAAATACTATGTTTTTCTCATTATTATTTGCAAGTGTGTGAAATAGCATATATATATTCCATGAGCTATTCTGCATAAGAGCTGATTTATGACATGATCACATGCCTTTGATGGACATTTTTTCCCAAATGGTTTATTTTTTTCTTTCAACTGAGGAAGGCTACAGACAATTATGGTATACCTCGTCTATAAATAAATGAGTTATTATCAGAACAAGGGAAGAAAAGCACAAACTTGGGCACACCTAAAAGCCAGAAGGCTGACAAAATTGGACTTTTGGATTCTTGGAAGTCCTCTCCCTCTGTCCATTAACAAACAACACTCTGTTCATTAGACAAACCCATTCTTAGAATATATATTTATTCACTTTGCTGTAACCTTCTTCAGAAACATGGTAATTTCAGTTAGCACTTTGTTACTGTTTAGTGGAGGGACATTGGAAACTCCTATTATAATTGTTGATTTTAGGCCAGGTGCGGTGGCTCACACCTGTAATCCTACCATTCTGGGAGGCCAAGGTGGGTGGATTGCTTGAGCTCACTAGTTCAAGACCAGCCTGAGCAAAAGCGACACCCTATCTCTATTAAAAATAGAAAAACTGAAGCAAGAGGATCACTTGAGCCCAAGTTGAAGGTTGTTGTGAGCTATGACACCGCAGCACTCTACCCAGGGTAAGAGTTTGAGAAAACTCTTTCTCCACAATAGTAATAATTGTTGATTTTCTCTTTGTAGCTTTATCCATTTTTGAAATTTCATGTAAAATTTATCATTATGGTGTTATCTCCATTAATTTGCCCTATTGTTTTTATGAAGTAACCTTTATTCCTTTATTCCTGCATCTTTGGTTTGAAATCTATTCTATCTTACAGTAATAAAGCCTCTCTGGATTTTTTTCATTGACTAGTGTTAGTATGATACATCTTTTTTACAATCTTTTCTTCTAATTCATTGTGCTTTTATTTTTTAAGTTTGTTTTCATAGTCAACATATAGTTGCATCTTACTCTTTTATCTAAACTGATACTCTCTCTGCCTTTTAATTCTAGTATTTAAACTATACATTTAATTTATTGTTGGTATGCTTAGATTTGCATTATCCTGCTATTTGTTTTATAATTGTTCCATCTATTGTAGCTTTTTTCTGCCTTCTTTTAGAGTGAGTAAATTTAATGATTTATCTCTTGTTGTCCTATTGACTAAAACACTTTGTTTTATCATTTATTGGCTGATGTGCAGTTTAGAGTATATGTCTCTAACTAATCACAGTCCACTTTCACTTGTTTTTATTCTACTTCATATACAGTATAAGAATGTTTCAGCAGTATACTGTTCTTTCTCTTTCCCCGGGCTTTATGCTATTGTTGTTGTATATTTTATTTATAAGGTTGACATAAACCTTGAAAAATATCCAGAGATGTTGAAATAGCATGACTTACTCCTTATGTATTTAATCCTTGTAGTTACCATTTCTTCTGTTCATTCTTTTGTGTAGACACACTTTTCCATCTGATGTCAGTTTCCTTTTTTCTACTGATATCCTCTAAGACTTCTTAACGTGTGTCTGCTGGTGATTCTAGCAGCTTTTGCATGTCTGGAAACATCTATATTTCACCTTCTTTTTAAAAAGATATTTCACTTGGTATAAAATTTTATTTCGGCAAGATTTTATTCTTCCAGAAATTCAAAAACATTTCTCTACTGTAGTCTCACTTGCAGTTTCCAGTGAGAATTCTTTTGCCATCCTGTTATTTTTTTCTTCTGTTCATAAATGTATCTTTTTTCTTCTGGATGCTTTAACAGTTTGACTTTGTTACTGGTTTTGAAAAGTTTTATTACAATGAGGCTTAGTGTAATTTCCCCCACATTTCTGTTCTTGAGGTTTATTGGTAGATCTGTGTGTTTATAGGGTTTAGAAAATGAGAAAATTTTTCCACCACTGTATTTTCAAATATTCTCTCCTTCTTCTTCAGAGACTCCAACTACATACTGCTCAATGCTCACTATCTCTTCTTTGCGTTGTGAGCATGCAGAATACAGTTCTGTCTTCTTAATGCTCTTCTCTGCTAATTCCAGCATCTGTGTCAGTGCTTTATAGATTCCGATAGTTGATTATTTTCCTCATTGTTGGCTGTGCTTTTCTGTTTCTTTGCATGCCTGGTAATCTTTGATTAGATGCTACGTACCAGTAATTTTTCCTTGTTTCTGCTGGCTATTTTTTGTATTGCATGTCCTAGAGTTTGGTCTTGTGATTCAGCTAAAGTACTTGCCATCAGTTTTATACATTATTTCTTGCCTTTATGATCTGTGAGGCTAGTCTAAAATTATGCTCAATCCATGGCCAATTATTCTTGACTGAAACAACACTTTCCTAAATTCTCCACCCTGCATCTTAGAACTGTTTCCAGTTTCATTGGTGAGAACAGAAACTGTTCCTTGTCTTATATGAATGCCGGGCACTATTACTTTTTGTTTGTGTTGTTTTCTGGCTTTTAAAATTTATTTCACTTGACTCTTTTCCTGGTCTGAAGTAGTTTCCTCACCCAGATGCATTGATCAGCACCCTGAAAATGTGAGCCATATTTCTGGTATTTTTTTCTCTATGCAGACTTGAACACATAGCCCTGGCTCAGTGGAATCTGTGGCAAGATGTCTTTAAATAAATTATCTTCTTCCAGTTTTCTGTGTTCTTTAAAACATTTTGACTTTGCTGATTCCCTCAAAACAAAAAATCTCTTATCTCTCCCTGCATAGTTCCAAAGCATGTTGTGTGTGCCCTTGTTAAGAAAGTCAGCACTATTTTGTAGACGGATCTGCTTACTTTCTGTCTCTCTTGATGGGAAAATAATTGATTTGTACATTGATGACCCCATAGTAGGAATAGTAGGAATTAATATAGTAAGAATTAACAGTATTGGTTGTTAGGGGAATAAGATAGACTTCTCAATCATTTTTATAACTCAAAATAAAAATATAGCCTTAGAATCTAGGAGGCTGGTAAAAGAAAGAGGTGTACCCTAAATTTTCAAACAAGATTCCAAAAATGAGTTAAGTATTAATTGTTTTGAGGATATGAATCAATTTCCTCACTTAGTTTATACAAGTTTAACGTTCTGGTAGTACCAAATATCAAATACATATAATATATAGTAGTTCATGTTCAGTATTAACTGGGGGGGGAACCTCTTCCTGAACACCCATCTTCTCTTTTTGACATGGTGAAACTGCATTTTATGTGCACTCTTAAATTGTGTAGGATGATCTCCAAAAGATCTATTGTAAGACAAACCCCTATTTTAAGAACTAGGTTATCAAGCATATGGGGTCTGAAGAAGTGTGAGTAGAAAGGACAAATAAATGGGGATTTTATAACCCTTTTTCTCCTGTCTTCTAAACAAGGCTATCTACCCTTTAATGTGCAGATCTCTGCTGTTTATAAGCTCCAGGGAACTACTGAGATTTTTTTTCCTGGTCACACAAGGAGTATAATTTTATTTCTTGAAATTTTTTTATTTTTTAGAGACATCTGAGATATTTGTCAAGAATGGTATTCTGGTTGACTCCACTGTTCTCCCTGTAGCTGTTTCTAGTTCTGTGACGTTCTTGTTCTTTGTACTCAGAATATTTCCCTCTTTGAAAGGCTGTTCTGCCTCCATCTTTAGATACGTTGCTTAGATTCACTTATCTGGCCATCGTCTCCATGAACATGTTCTCTTTCAGGAATGAAGCTGATGATTACACGTTCGTCCTTTGCTCTATGGGTGGCAAATAGTCTGCTATAGTATTAATACCTCACTTAATAGCTGCGCAGTTTTTCTATACCTGGAAAATATCGTTTACATTTGATTTGGAAAATGAAAACAAATCAAACACGTACAGGTATTAGAGTGGATAAAAATCACTTTGTATGAGCTAAGAGAGGCCCATCTTCAAATACGCTCCCAGTTCAGGATTAAGCCCCACACTTCAAGTTGTTCATTTGATTGTGGCTATTTCTCAATTTATTCAATATCAGTGGGTGTTGTTGTTAGTGGCAGATTCTAAAGCAGAAATCTAAATAGCGAATGACCAGCATCCCATGTGCATCTAAGTCAATTGTCTTAGAGAAAAGATTAATTAAAAGAAATAGTAGCTTAACTTAAATTAAACAAGGCCAAACCTCTATCCTGAGTTTAAATTCCTGATCCATTTCTGTTTTCCTAGATTCAGATAGAAATATGCAGTTGAAAAATATCCCTAACCAAAAAGAAAAATGAATGAAGAATCACATTTAGAACTTGGATCTAAATCTTTCACAGTAAAAGATGCTCTCTGCTGAAACGAGCTCATTCCACTCAGTGTGTTCAAAAAAGCATCAATTGTATAGGTGAGGAGCAAGGACAGGTGGGCAGAAGAAGGCGCACCCCATAACCTCCTCTCCCTTTATGCCTATTCATATATTGCATACTTTTCCCTGTTGATGTTCTCCACAGGTACACAGATGATGGCAGTTATATAGCCACGGTCATCCCAGCAAGGACTGGGGTCCAGCTTTACAGCACATTTCTGCAATGACTGTGAGAGGCTTGGAAAAATAACCTAGTTGACAACTACATTTATCTACTAAATTTATCTTGGAGCAGAAAAGAGCAGCAATGGAGAAGATACTTCTACTCTCCCTCTCCACAAAATCATTTCTGCTCCCTCTCCAGAAAGTCATTTCTGCACTCAGGATAGTTTAATAAGGAGTCTTGGAGATAGAAAAAAATGCATTACTTATTTATAGTATCCTCTCTGTTTTTCTTGTTTTTCCACAGAGATTGAAAGAATTAAAGCAACGGGAATTTGCTCGAAATGTAGCTTCCAAGTCATGGAAAGATGAGAAGAAACAAGAAAAAGCACTTAAACGACTTCATCAACTGGCTGAGTTAAGGCAGCAGTCAGAATGGTAGGAATGAGAGGTGTCTGGGATCCTTCAGAACTCTTCAACCTGTGGGAAAAATTCAAAGCCAAATCTACTAGGTTCACTGTAACAATGTAAACAATAATTAACCAACAGATATGTTGGAAGGCAAATGTTCCTAATAGTTACAGTTTCATAAGTTAATTACATTTGGCACCAAATTTCTTCCTTCTCAGTATTGTTAATTTTAATGTACTCTACAATGAAATGATTCAAGAATGATTCTAATACACTACTATTTATTTTACCTAACTGACTTGAATTGACTGATAGTTTCTTAATATTTTTTTCAGTGTGTAGTAATAATCTTATAAAACATAAATAGTACGGTATCTAAGAGAAGAGAAACAAATCTTCTGTACATTCTTCTGTAAACACCCTAACCTAGAATAAAGTCATTATCACTGTCTGGCTGACAAACACGATGTAATTAATGAAGTTAAATTTACCACATAGTGCCATTTAATTTGATAATTATGATGTAACAAGCATTACACTACTACATTCTTGTAGCTGAAAAATAGCAGTTTTACAAACACTTGGAACCACTGAATGTTTCAGAGTTGTTACCTGAAATGCAAGTAAATTTTCAGATTGTGACTTGTGCTCAAATGAGTCATAATGCAGAACACTAATGTAGCTAATTAGTGTACTTGACAGAAACCTGATAAATTGTGAAATTTATAGCTCTGTGCCAAGAATTGAAACCCCTGTTGTTTAAATGGAAAATAATATACAATAAATATTATAGCAGTGAGGGGCTCAATTATATCACCACAGAATATTAGACTTTAAATGTGATTCCAAGGAAATATTTATTTTTTTAGGATTAATTATGAGTAGAAATAAAATAATCAGGCTTGTGTATATTTATGTTTTTCTAACTCTTAGAATAATTAGTTTATGAAAATAATAAAAGATTGTCTTATTAAAAATAAATAAGAAATTTAAAACAAAGAAAAATAAAGATATAACATACATCCCCATTTTGCATGCAAAAATGCAGCCTCTGGAGTCCCGTACAATCCTCAGGTCAAATGGGGTAAATTCCACCATGGAGATATATCCTTTAGACAGGTCCTTTGAGGCCACTGCAGTAAAGCTGAGTAGTCTTAACAAACATAATTTTGGGCTTGATGCCTGTACCTTAGTGGCTAGGGCTCCAGCCACATACACCGGGGCTGGCAGGTTTGAACCCAGTCTATGCCTGCTAAAGACAACAATGATAACTACAACAAAAAAAGCTGGGCATTGTGGCAGGCACTTGCAGTCCCAGCTACTCGGGTGGCTGCAGCAAGAGAATTGCTTAAGCCCAAGAATTTGAGGTTGCTATGAACTGTGATGCCACAGCACTCTACTAAGGGTAACATAGACTCTGTCTCGAAAACAAACAAACAAAAAACCCCACATAATTTTGGTTCTTTTGATTTTATGAAAGTTATTGTCACACTTACGCATTTCTACTCATCTATTCTGTATTTTCTTCTGGGAGAAATTTTAAAAAGATTAGAGAACTTTCATAAGGATGATGGTCATAGTGATGATGATGATCATGATAACAAAGATGATGACTTTGTATAGAAGTCTAGGATTGCCAGAGTTACCCAGTATGGGCCTTCAGAATTAAAAGGTACACTCTTAAGTTTCAGCTGTCCCTCTGGAAACCTTATTTGCTAAACAAACACAAACCTAACCACCATATTTAGGTTGGTGTCCTGTATAAAGGTAGGTAAGTTCTCTAGTCACGATGTGTCTATATTTCAGGAAAAAGAAAAGTAGTTATCTATCTAGATATGGAAATTAGAAGTAGGAAAATTATTTCACTCTCTTTCCCTACTCACCACCTGCTCTCCAGCCAGTTGCTATCTCTGCTTAAACAGCTTCATGATTGAAGGGAATTCACTTAAGAGGATTATAAATATTTTTATTTTGGCAGCTTAATTGATAAATGGTATTAAAAAATTAAAGACAAAAATATTGTAGGCATTACCTCCCTCCTGAGCAACCATTCTTTGTCTTTTATCTTCACGATGAAGGCTTCTGAGTCGGATGATCCAGAGAACAAGATCCTTCTATGACACTGTGAATAAGAAACATTAACTTACTGATAGTAAGAATATTTGAAAAAGTGATGGCAGAAAACTGGTAATGGACCTAATGATGAATAGTCAACTTTGGCCACCTCTTAGGTAGTTCTACCCAATGCAAAAGTGGTCCCTCAGCAAGACCAGTTATTGTATGTGCGGATATCCACTCTTTCTGTATGTGAACTGCTCATATGAATAAGTCTAAATATAGTATGTCTTGATATGGAAAATTTTCCAAAAATTAAAAATTTGGCATTGTTGATTCTGAGAATATGATTTCTTATTTAAGATAATGTGAGACATTAAGAAATGACACCATTTAAAGAAATCATATCATTTTGATGTGTGTTATTTCCTGTTTGAAAGTATACTATTTTACAGAGGAGAAAGTGAATTAAACTGTACAATTGTTAAGTTGCTGAGTATTAGAACTTTGGGAGAACTATTTGAATGGACAATCCATTAAGAAGAATTAATGGGATAACTTTATAGTCCCTTTCTTACTAGCCATTATTAAACTTTGTTTAGAGAGACTGGAATGGTGGATGCCAAGGCCTGCTCTGTGGGGAAACCATTTTAGTCAAAGCATATAAACTCTCAGATATAAGATAAATAAGTTCTGAGAATCCATATAGAGCAGAATGACTATAGTAAATAATACTGTATGTTTATTTGAAATGTTCTAAGAGAGTGAATCTCAAGTGTCTTAATTTCCCACGTACAAAATGGTTAAGTGGTAAGTATGTGTATGATGGATGTGCCAATTAACTTATTGTGGTCATCATTTCACAATGTATACATACATCAGATTATCACATTACAGACATTGGATATACACTTTTTATTTTTTAATTATGCCTCAATAAAGCTATAAAAAATTAAAGCTTTAATAATAAGATACAAATGTGTATGAAAATAATAGATTTTAAAAGACCACAGAGAGAAAATTAGGATTTTCCAAAATATTAAAGTAAACTAGATTTAAGAAAAAGGGAATTAAAGGTCATAAAACAATAAGATTAAAAAAATTAAAGCGAAAAAATAAAAGCTATTAAAGATTAGCAATTAGGATAAAAAGTTAAAGCTTATGAAAAATCTATAACCATAAATGCAGATTAGGTCATAAAATGAGAATAAGAATTAAGAACAAGAAGTTAAGATAAAAATACAACATGAAAACAATCAGACCAAAGAGGTTTAAAAATAGTTAAAAGAATATAAAAGAAGGAAGAAGCTTTTGTATTAGAGAAATAAATGGTAAAATACAATAGCAATAGAAAATAACATTTAAATTAACATAAAGCAAGAAAATGCACAAAATAATACCAGGATAATAAACAAGAATATTATTAAGAAAAGTGTGTGTAGAAAATATAATAAAGAAATGCTAAAATATCTTCATAATAATAGAATCAGGAAGAGAAGAACAGTTATGTCTATCTAGCAGACTTTTGAAGTAATTTCTGCTGGGTTTAACACAGGTAATGATAGCAGATTGATTGACGTTCCTGGAGAAGGTAACTTAATTCAGAAGTACAATTTCTACTTAATCCAGAGTGTGGCTACAAAGATGAAAAAGAATCACTTTGGCACCAAGTCAAAGTTCAATACTGCAGCTGTCCGAGCCTTCTCTCCTCAGGCTCCGTCTATCTTCTGGCTGCAGACACTTAAAAGACCAATAACATTGTGGTAAGCTTGTATGTTCCTTATTTTTCTTTATGCTAAAAAATATTTGATAACCCCCACACTATCTTAGAGTTCCTCTCTGTTTCTCATGTTAAATATGCCTAAAGGCTTCTGTCAACATGAAAAGAGGATTCGCAAAAGGGAGATTAATGTGAGGAATATTGAGAGAGTTTTCATTAGGAAACAGTTACCGTACAGAAGAGAATACAGATTTAGAAAATGTCTAAATTTCTTTAGTTTTCTGTAAGATTCAAGGAACACTGTAAATCTAAAGCTACAGCCGTTAATTCATGATGAGGAAATAAACTGAAGTCATTAAAAATGAAATGGGGGCTGAAGTTACTGTTTGTAAATTAAAATCCATATGGGCATGGATTGTAACCAGCAGACTGAACATTGTAAAAACTCGAGTCGACAAAACGGAAACTTAATACTAGAAAATATCCCTAAACGACAGCAAGAGACTAAAGAGAGTAGAGAACAGAGTAAGTACCAAAGGAAACACTCAAGAAAGCCAGTAATTTCAGCATTTAAATTCTAGGACAAGAAACTAGAGATGGAGCAGTAATCAGAGAAATCAGAGACAAAAATAGTCCTAAGCTGATGAACTTTAATTTGAAAGGGCCCAAGAAGTACTAGTAAAAATTAAGCCAAATAAACCAATCTGTACCTATATTCTCATAAAATACTATAGATGAATAAAATATCTAATAAATATAATAATATTTATGTGACAAGTATATAAATAGGTCATAATACGTAAAAAGGAAAAATTTAAAACTCATACAAACACACAAGTAGTTGCATTCCAAAAATGAATAAAAGGAAGCTAATTAAATGTGTGTGCAACATTACACATGTAAAGGCAGTGAAGCAAAGTGAGGGAAACCTGGTAGACAAGGAGTGTGACTCTGGTGTTCTAGGCTGATTGGCCAAATAATTTTAAGTGAAGCCCGAAGAGTCTGAATTTGACCTACATGTGCAGATGGCATCAATTGTTTTAGTATATGTTATATTAAAGCAACAAATGAATGGATAAAAGTAAAATAAAAACCTAATTTAGGAAAGCACACACATGGAGCGTGTGGGACAAGCAAAGAAGCCAACGATGAGATAAATAATACGATTTATGTGGCCTTTCTCCTAGGGGCGCCTTATTTTACACTAAGCATGTACAGGTAGAACAATAAAAGAGTATATAATCATAATCTAAAGACTTTCATCTGTACATATATTGGCATTTCTGTTTTCTGTATGACTTATTTGTGCAGCTCAGTAAATGAATAGTCTTTTTAAACTTTAAAAGATAAAACGCACACATTCAGAAATGGTAGAAAAAATATATTGGTTAGAAAGGCGCAAAGAAAAATATTTTAAAATCCTCATTGCAGACATTGAGATGGCTCGTAAATGTGTGTGCTCTATTAGACATGGAACTACTCAGATTAGTGACAAATCACAGGAAAAAACTAACTGTTCTGTTTCAAAGCAGCAAACAAAAAGAAATTATACAACTGAGAAACCCAGAAACTATACCATGCTAGAACCTGTGCCAAAAATCAAATTTAATTTTTTTTTTATCTTTTGGAAATGACTTTTAATTTATTTCATTTGATATTTAATGTTTCAGCACTGATTGGAAAACTCTTCGTAATGCTAAATCACTATTCCAAAGGGTTGATAGCTTCTGGGTGACATATTGATGCAAATGCAATACTTGTTTCCTTCTGCAGCTACAGCATGAAGATATTCACTTGCTATTGCCTTTTAGTAATTTTGAAATATTACACTCAAACAATGCATTTTAGAAACAGCCACTATAAAAGTGAAACTGAGCTGTGTAAGCACGTCTAAAATGGTTATAATATAGAAGATGCAGTTCTTAAACTATAAAATAACATATTAGAAACACCATGAAATCTTCACGTACAAATACAAGTTCAAATATAAAATGTTAATGATGTAAATATGTGTTATCTTTCAGTGTTTCTGGAAATGGACCAGCATACAAAGCCCCCAGGGTAACCACAGAAAAGCAACTCCAGCAAGGAATTTTCACAGTTAAGAACAGTAGAAAGGTATCCTGCACGAAGAATGCACTTCTCCTTAGAGGCAAAAGTCTCCCCAGAAGCACTTCTGATAAACAGCGTTCCACCATGCCAAATCGACTCCAGTTACAAACAGACAGACGTTATTTGTTTGGAAATCGGATATCACAAACATCTTCAGATCTTAGCAATGTAAATCACAGGACAGGGGTATCATTTTCTTTTTCCAAAAAAGTGCATCTAAAATTAGAATCTTCAGCATCAGTTTTCAGTGAGAACGCAGAAGAAACTCATGATTGTAACAAGTCACCCCTTGTTAAAACCAAAAAACCCACGGAGAAATGCAAGTGCTGCAGGTTTGCAAATGACAATACACACCTTACAAAGGAAAAAGATGCAAACATCTCACCGAGCCATCTGGAAAGGGTTTTACATAATACCTTCTCTATAAACTCTAAAATTTTGCAAGACAAAAATGACTCTGTTGATGGAACACAGAAAGACTCAATTGGCATTCATGCTTCATTGTCTAAATCTAACATTCATCTTTCAGATGTGGATTTTACGCCTTCCAGTAGAGAAAAAGAAAGTAGAAACACAATGAGGAACACTTCAGGAAATCACACGAATCATCCATGCCAAGCAAATGCTTCCTTCAGCCCACCAACCATTTACAAGCACAGTGATGCCAGAATATTTGAATGCCTGGATGAGTTTTCATCGTCAGAGCCAAGTGAAAAAAACAGTACCATGTATTTGAATCCAAATTCCAGAATGGAGAACCGAGAAAGATCTTTAGATAAAACAGAAAGAGTTAGCAAAAATGTTCAAAGACTTGTAAGAGAAGTGGCATCCAAACCATTGCCGTTTCTCCACGTACAAAGCAAGGATGGCCACACCACCCTTCAATGGCCTACAGAACTTCTGCTCTTTACAAAAACAGAACCCTGTATCTCTTACGGCTGCAACCCATTATATTTTGATTTTAAGCTTTCTCGGAACACAAAGGATAGCCCTAATCTCCAGGACTTAAAAACAGAATTGGGTAAGGAACCCCTGGAAATGAAGAATACCATAGAGAGCCAGGTCTCAAGTTTAATAAAAGACCAACAAAAATTGATCCAAGAAGATAATCAGTCTCTGAAACCAAAGATGATGATAGCTAACCAGGATTGGGAAGATTTCCAGAGAAAACATAATTTGGCCTGCAGTGACTCTGAGCCAAATAAGAGTGAACATAATTTTAGTGCAAATCAGTTGCAAGTGAAAAATCCTGAAGTGCCTGCTTACCTCAATAAGTCTCTAAAGGATTGTGTCAGAGAAAATAATAATAATAGCGATAATGAACTTAAGGAACCTTCAGGGACCCATTGGCGAAGCTGCCAGAGGGTAGTTCTCAATGATGCAAATGAGGGCCTGTCTTTTCCTCCCTACATCTCTAGAACTAAAAAGCATAAACTGATCCCCTGTGATGCTCATTCAGAGTTTGAAGATGAAAGCCAATTCAACTGTAATTCTAGTCCTTCTACAGTGGGTGATCACAGCAACCCCGGGAAGGACCTCAGTGCAATTTTGAATACTAGCCACATCAGGATGGCCAGGCACATTTCTGGATGTGGAAACCAAAGTCACAAGGCATGCTTTCTAAAATCCTCTCCGAATGGACGCTCTAGCCCTTCGGACACATCCCCTAGCAAAATGTCCAGCTTGAGAAGTACTTATTCGAGTCATAGGTTCAATGAGCCTGGCAACAGTAATCTGCTCTACTTTTGTAAAAGAGAACACAACTCAGTTGAAAGGCACAAATGGAAACGCAGAAAGCACAATTGCCTCTACTTGTCTGATGAGATAAAGAGCCACCGGCTACAGTTGGAAACACAGAAGGAAAGGACCTGCAAACTGTGGGAATCATTTAAAAGCGAGAAATACTCCAAACATAGACATTGCCAATGCCAAGAGAGACATAAACTGGGGAAAAATCAACAACAATTTTCAGGGACAAAATCTACTAGAATCCTCCATTGTGATTCTGATTCTAGCTCACAGGTCTCCTATGCTGATGGCAGTGAAAAGCCACCTAATTGCCATGGACCGCAGCACAGCAGATTAGGCTCTGACTCAAGAGAGAGAATTTATTACTTCAATAAAAGCAAGGGAAATCTTGAGTCTTTGGACAGCCCTCACATTTGTGATTTGGGATTAGTCAAGCCTGGGAATAGCAGCTGCCTTCCAAGAAACTGTTCCAGTGGCCCTTCAGAAACCCCACAGTTGAGCATTACAAAAGGTGAGAAGACTCTCCTGACAGCCAAAAGCCTTTTAGAACGAGTACAAGCCAAGAAGTGTCAGGAACAATCAACTAATTTTGAGGTCTCTTCAAACAATTGTAAAAATGAATTAGAGGCTCATTCACAAAATCAGTGCACAATTCAACTTGTACCACCGGACTGTAACCCACCAGCATTGCCTTTGTCTGAAAAAAGACAGTATACAACTAAAAGGAGAAATGATAAAGGCAGTGTCATTTCAAGGACTACTGAGAAAGAAGAAATCAAAAGTTCACAGACAAGTAATATTGCCATTTTAGCAGACCCTGATATTGATGATCATCTTTCTAAAGGCATAATTCACATAGTACCAGAGTCTCAGCCACTAAACATAAAAAGGTACCCAACAACAAAAGAACAAACAAAACCTTTAATTAGTGAAGTCCAGCCTTTTATTCAAAGCTGTGACCCCACCCCAAGTGATTTCCCTGGTGCTTTTCCATCTCATAGATATACTGGTTTTACCGACTCAAGAGAGACCAAAGAGGACCAAATAAATCTAGACTTACAGGATGTAAGCACGCATATGAATCATGTAGAAGGAAATATCAGCTCTTACTATGACAGAACTATGCAGAAGTCTGACAAAGTGGAAGACGAATTAGAAATGTGTCATAAATCTCTCTCTCCCCCTTTAATTCAACAGCCCCTAACGTTTTCTCCTGATGAAATAGATAAGTACAAGTTCCTACAGCTCCAAGCCCAGCAGCATATGCAGAAACAGCTCCTCTCAAAGCACCTGCGAGTTGTGCCTGCGGCCGGGCTGACTGCCTTCTCCCCGGCCTCCGCCGTGCAGACAGTGCCAGTTCACCAGCACGCGTCCATCACCACCATCCACCACACTTTCCTGCAGCACTTTGCTGTTTCTGCTTCCATAAGTTCTCACAGCAGTCACCTCCCTATCGCTCATCTGCATACCCTGTCGCAGCCACATTTCGCTCCCATCTCGTTCTCAGCTCTGACTCCAACCTTTATCCCCGCACACCCGACTTTCCTAGCAGCTCCTCCCCTGCATTTTGTTGCTGCCCCCTTCCACTCGTCACACATAACACTCCAGCCCCTGCCCTCGACAGCATTCATCCCCACGTTATTTGGCCCTCACTTAAATCCAGCCACGACTTCTATCATCCACTTGAATCCTTTAATCCAACCAGTGTTCCAAGGTCAAGATCTTTACCGTCATTCTTGCTCCACTCAGATGCAACATGGAATGAAAGAGGCCTTAAATGTCTCAGCGCAATTGAAGTAACAAGTGTTAGAGCCCCCCTGGTGGATAAATAAAATAAATTGTCCCCACCTACCAAATGATACATTTAAAGTGGTCTAATTATAAGATTTACATATTACTGCCAAATCAAAATGCAACCAATATGTATATATGAAATGAATTTACCAATATCTGAATAAGAATGTTTTAAGAATTTCTTTCAGCTTACAAAAATAACAAGCAAATATAAGTTTACGGAACAGTAGGGGCAAAAGCGTAAAAGATTTATTTTGGTTAAATTCTCACATAATGTTATAAAATAATAATAGAAAACATTCAAAGAGACCATGAAATCAAATGGGATATAATACCCTATGTTCTAGGTGTTTGTTGACTCAATGAACGAATGTGAGTTTGGTTTTATTTGTCAGATAATAATGAAAGGTCACTGAATGAACCAATTATTAAGAATAATTCCAATATTTATTGTCTAAGCTTTCAATCATTGTAAGCTTAGACAATAAATCTGTTCAATCTGTAACTATTTTAATAGGAAATAAAAGATAGCAAGAGATTTTCTGCTTTTCAAGTTGAAAACTACACTTCAATGAAAAACAATCATAAATTGTATTGTTGAATTTCTTTGAAAGATGAGTTAGCTTCATTTCACACACTATGTCATGATAATTTTGTAATTTTAAGAATCAGCAATATCTAAAATTAAGAATGTTTAATTTTGTATAAGAAAACATATACAAACTATCAGTATTTGATAATGCAAAAAAGAAAAGAAAATATACTCAATAAACATATTGATCAATCTTTCAAATATTATAGGGACTAAAATGTTAAGTGTTTGCTTTTATTCTCTTAAGAAATCTTATGTGTTCCACCAATACATGTTAACCATAAAAGTAAAGATTTAGAAATGCCAGTGCTTTTACATGTTTATTGAGAAAATCTTATGAAATATCTGGTACTTTACTCAACTATACTAGATATTTATAAAACAGTGAATGGTGGTGAGTAAAACCATCATCTGTGTAATTTGGCAAATGATTTCAAATATTTATTCCAAATATTTTCTGGCCCAAATAACTTGCATTTCTTGTCTCTGTAGTTGTGAATGGCCTTCCAGGTAAGTGTATTATTTTAGATTTTTAAAATGAAAAAATAAACTTATATGATAGAGCATTCCCCACAAACATGAGTTTCAGAGAAAATCAAACTAAACAGAAATGGAGGTGGTCATTCATCCACTGCTGTGTAGATGAGGATCAAACTCCTCTACGGCTAGAAGATAAGTCACGAGCTGCAGCCTCGGCCTCACAAGCAAGATACCACCATTTACAGAAGGCATGTTGTGTTTCAGGTAGAGCCAGGCTAAGCATTGGCCCACATTATTTTCTTTAATTTTCATAACAATATTCTGAGATCAATATTATCTCTATTCTTTACCACTCATGAGGAACATAAAAGTGAAAGGTTACATACGTAATACTTGGTAAACAATAGGAAAGAATGTCTTTGATGCAGGAGAGAGAGAAAAGGAAAGGAAGAGATTGAGACAGAGGAAAGTACAGAAAAAAATAAAAAGAGATAAAGTGAATTTGCAATTTTAACATAAAAAATGTAATTTCCAAGACAGCTTCCCACCAGAAACTACGGGATGACAATTTTGGCTGGGACATAGTAGTGACAAAGTCTACCTTATTTTAAAAGAACAGAAAAATTCAAATACCAAGAAACTCTATACTTGCATGAAATTCCATCAAAGACATCAATATTGGGTGAACTCCCCAGAAAAGTGATATAAATGAAATAGTTATTATACAATAAATCACAAATGCCCTACAGGTTAATTTTTAAAAGTAAGAGTGATTAACTATTTCCTAAAACAGATAGCAAAGCGGACACAGAGCCAAGATAATCATAGGAACACAACAGAAATCGTATTTTGGAAAAAATAAAACATCTGATTAATTTTTATAATTGTTTTTATGACAACTTAATCTCTCAGAAGGTTAGACCAGAGACCCTCTACTGAGAACTGAATTTGACTAACAAAGACAGATTTATATGAATTAATAACATGGAAATGACTTCTCTGTCTTGTACTAACAGTGATGAAAGTGTTCACTAATATACGAATTTGGAATATGGGAAAGCAGACATTGCTACATAAATACAAAATAATTTGGACTCCAGGTTGAGAAACTATAAAAATTGTGGCATCACCTGAGGAAAGATGTAATTTTAAAACTTACTTCCCCCAAATCTGGGACAATAGGCTTGAACACTGTATTTTATTTTCCATTTTACCTTCAGAGAAATACACTCTGGGAGAACAACAAAATAAAACAAAGAATTTTTAATATTTAATTCTAAAATAGTTTCATTTGAAAATATTGCCACTGTAATGGATATTTTCAGCATTGTTTTCATCTATTTGACCATTTTTTTAGCATTAAATTTCTTTCATGCCTAAAGCCTGTCATAATTCTTTCATGAAATTATACTTTCACACGTGCCTCATGGAGGCAAGTTTTTGTATCTGCCTTAACATGTAAATGCTTAAGAAAATCTGTGAAATCTTTACACACCTATACACACATGTGCATGTAACACATACTTAACTATTAATCTATATATATATTTCTTAGAAATTAAGAACTACTCTGCCATCAGATAGCCTCAACAGATTCAGATATAGCTAAAGCACATTAGCATGAAGAACTGAAAATTTGGGAAAGTTCATCTTCCTAATAATTCCCTGCCAAATTCAGCAAGAATCAAACAATGGGGCTATAACAATGAATGTTGAATTTCAACATTCTTTTTTAAGTTCACCTTTGCAAACATTATAAATAGAATAAAATACATGAAATTATTAGAATATGAATAATAATTTTAAAAGTCCCCAATTCTCAGAGTTTCTTAGGCAGACATTTCATAAAATGATCTCCTGAAATTTTGTTTCACTTACAGGAAAGGGATTGACGATGATTCCTTTTCTTCAGTTTGTGCCAGGACTTAATGGAATCTCTCTGTTAGCTCTGAACAGAAGTACATTAAAAAAAAACCAGTCCTACATAACTTCCCCATTAAATGGAATATTTAATCAGCAAAATTACTCAGGCTCACATTGCTGCATCTGACTATCTCCTAGAGCTAGAAGTTCTCACTTCCACATTTCCAAATGATGGCAGCCACACAGCCTTTGGAATTTACAACATTTTAAACTGATCCCAAAACATCGTACACTTCAAGCATTTGAAACAATGATAGGGGATGAGGAGATGCTCTACCCCTTAGCATGACACTTGGCATTCAAATGTTCTAGATGTATATGATGGAAATGTCCCGATGCTCTCCCGGGTATGTGTGGATAGTTGACTTCTTAGTTGTGAATAATACTGCCGGTCATCTCAAACCAGCAGCACATTTCTCAATCTCTCCTAAAAAATTGCCCATGTGTTTTCCAAAATATGATTAAACATTCTGAAGAAAAACATGTAAATACCAAATCCAATGTTCTGAACGGATCCAAATCTCAAACATCAGTGTATGTAGTTAACATACTTAAGGACAAAATTGACCTTGCACTTTATCTCTGGCCTAACAGCACTCATGAAGTGGTTCAATTTTGTTTCTTTAAATTAGATGAATTTGTGAAGAGAATGTGTTCTCACTGGTAAATAGAAACATTATTAAAAAATGTGGATGAATAGTTCACACAGTAGTCGGGAAAACAGATGACTGCCCTTTTGTGTCTCAGTCTGACACCATTTCAATAAGATGAGAGTTTCTTACTAAAATGTGAATTCTCTTGCGAATAAGCCTGAGTCTAAAGGATTTTCAAAGGTTATCATTTCATTCCAGCAAAAAAATATTATCCGCTTCTCATATTAGGTAGACATTGAAGGTGACTATTGTATCTTTGGATTAAGCTATATTAAAGTGGAAGCAACGGCTGAATGGAATGGATTTGGTTTAGAATAAGCCAATAGTAGAAAGATAAGCCAAAGGGTCTTTTTCATTCTATGCATCTTCGTGTAGGGGAGAGAGCTCCCCATCCACTTTCTTAATTCCTTTCTCCAAGTCACTGTCCTTTTTGCAACTCACCATGTTTCTCAGATAGTAAGAGTATTTTGTCAGAATCATAAAAGAAGACAAATTAGAAAAATGGAAAGATGTGTGAGCACACATGTGAGTGTGAATGTGTGTGTGTTCTTAATGGACATGCTTTTTAGTCTTTAGTTATAGCCCTTGATCTTTGTTCAAAATAGTTTTTCTCAAAACATATTCACATATTAAAACAAACAACTTCAAGAAATTTCTTAATCTGCCGTGCAAAGTTGTCAGTTCCTTCAATATGTGAGATAAAATAGTTGGCGATGTAAATTGGTTGTGTAGCTATTTTAAAGCAAATTCCCACCTTACTCAATTCTATTTCAAGTATTTAATTTGTAATCGAACTGGATGATACTCTGGCAATATGGCACATAAACCATTAATTTTATTTGTATTTTCTGTACAAAGTGTTTTTTAAAATTATACTGTGGCTTAGTAAATTGCACTATTGTACATGCAGAGCAGCTTTTTTAGGTTATTCAATAAATTACTTGGACTGTAGTTCAATGCAATAATATTTTTTTCAATAAAAAGCTTCATGGTATAGGAGTGTTGGTAGTTGTGTATTTCTAATGAAAAGCGTACCAAAATATAAGAACAAAAGCAAATGCAAAATGGTGTGGAAATATTCTGTATTTTACACTGTTGAATTAAAATGCATTTAACATTTTATTTATTACTGTATATACTTATATATTTAAAGGCTGGGATTTCTTAGACTATTTCTTAAAATTCTGGTGTTATACAGTAAAGCTGTTTCTTCAAACTGAAAATAAAAATAACTTTAAAAATTCTGTAGATGTATTCTTTGCTGAACCTATTATACATATTCTGTGTGAAATCCTTCTATTTGTGTTTGCTTTCAAAAATGTGATCTAATACTATGCCATGCTCTAACAAAGCTCTATATAGATAGTTCCTAGAAGATGTTCTGTAACTGATAATATAATGTAAACATGGTGGTATTGCACACATTTATAATAACCCTGTTGTAAATTAAAATTTTCTTAATTAAAAACCCCAATAAGCTGTTATTCTCAGGACAACTTAACTCACTAGGAATCCCTTTAATGGAGTCTGACCAATGGTGTGGAGAAATGACTTAAGATTCCACTTAACTGTTACTCCCCACTTTATTTTCAGTGCCCTCCCCATCTCCCCAAGACACAATAAGAGGCTTTGTCTGCTGGATTTTAGAACAATATTTGTGCAGAATATCAGACCACATTTGCTTTTACCCTTCCCTTTACCCTCCAACAAGGTTTACCCAAATCCAAAAGCTCCTTGTTCCTTGTTAAAATTTTTGCACCAATATAAAATGGGTACCATGTGCTTTTGAAGTTGTTTTTCTTTTATTACATCTGGTAGAGTCAATTTCCAAATGGCATTCTTTTAATGCTGCTTTGAGTTCTAGAAAGGAAACTTAACAGAACTTTGTGAAGTTGTTCAGCAATAAATAAGTGAAAACCCCTCAGCCAACCAGCATAGAGAGAATGCTGTGCTCTTCAAAGAATCATTAGGTGAACAGCTCACAAGTTAAACATTTTCTGTACATCCTATTTTAACAGACAGAATGTTCAAAGACATGGGATTTCAATTATTTGGTCTGGATATACCACAACATCTTCAGAGGATGAAGCAAACTCTGATTTCATGGGATTGCTTCATTCATTACCAAGACATGTTAACAGACACTTTTTGTTATATATTATTCATAGTTTGTGGGAAAATAGACACTTTCTATTTCCATGTCCTTAAGAGAGTAAAAAAATAAATGTGTTATAGAAATAGCTTATTAGGAAATGAATGAGATGTAATTTTCCCTTCTTTAAATCCTTTACTCCTTAAATAATTGTTTGGAAGATTATACAAAATTGACTAAAACAAAGGTAAATGTGAATGAAGAGTGGAAAAGTAAGTGATGAGTCTTCGGATAATTTTATCATCTGTGCACAAGAATATTGATTACCAAACTCTCCATTTAGGACAATGAACTTACATTACCAAGGCAAAGATCAAATTTCCTTTAATTCACCTAACTATAATCTTAATATAAATATATAAATCAGTTTAGGATTATAAAAATTCCATAAAGCCTCCCACTTTCTAATTCCAAGTAATAATATTTACAGAATTTAAGCCTCAGGATGATAAACAGGTGAAGTAAAGTAATAATTGAAAGTTTGGCATAGTTGAGTTTTCAGAAATGGATTCAAAGGCATTACATTTGAAGTACTTAGGACATGAGATGAATGAGTATATCACATAATAATCAACCAGGACTTTAAGAAAGATACATTTCAGGCCCCTACTTACTCTATTTTCAACAACATTTATCATTCTTCCTATTTGAAGCAATGTCTTCATTTGACTCTAGTACTTTGGTTTTCCTACAATCTACCTAGCTTTTTCTTTGCATTCTTTTTGTCCCAAGTTCTTTGTACTACAAGCGTCTAAAAGTTGGAGTGATCCAGGATGAAGCTCTTAGACATCTTCTTATCTCTATTATACACACCTTGTGATCTGATTCAGTGTCAGACCCTTTAGAGCCATTAGACACTGATGATTCTCAACTTCATATCTTCAGGTATGACTTTCCCTTGACCTCCATCCTTGCTTATTCAACAACTCACTCAAAACTTCCATTGAATTAACCATCAGAAACTTAATGTTCAAAAGACAGAACTCTAGGTTTGCTTCCACAGCCCTATTTCTTCCCTAGTACTCTGCCTCTCAGCAAAGAGCTGACCAGTCCCACCCCCCACCCCACCCCGTCTCTCAAATTAAATTCTTGGGCATCCTCTCAGGTGTTTTTCTCACTCTCACATCCGTATCACCACCAATTTACGGGCATATTCTGCAGGTTTTACCTCTACAGTATATGCCCAGACTGACTCCTTTGCATCAGTGCTT
This sequence comes from Otolemur garnettii, assembly GCF_000181295.1. Lineage (NCBI taxonomy): Eukaryota > Metazoa > Chordata > Mammalia > Primates > Galagidae > Otolemur > Otolemur garnettii. The sequence goes on from NW_003852400.1 coordinate 17,089,902, forward strand.
TTGCTGTGTAGCAAATTCCATGTAGCACATTCCATCATCTTCTCTCATCTGAAATAGAGCAATGACCTCCTAACTGGGCTCCCTGCAACTCACGGACCCCGCACCTAAGCCACAAAGAGGCAACCAGGTGCTATCCTAAAAAGAAAAATCTATTAAAGAGTTTCCTATTATTTTTAGAATAGATTCCAATGTTCTTACAACAGCCTTTAACAATTTTATCTGATCTCTGACGATCTCTGCAACTTCTTCTCCATCCTTTCTTGCCCACTTTGATCTTGCAGTTTCTCAAAGAAGTGAAGCATTTGCCATACAGAGCTTTGGCATTTTCTTTAATCTCTGATTAGACTGATCCTTCCTAAGTACTCTCTTCATCCCTTCCCTTTTCAATCAAATGTTTTCTCCTTAGAGAGATGGTTTTTTTTTTTTTTTTTGGAGACAAAGGCTCACTCTGCTACCCAGGATAGAGTGCTATGGCCTCAGCCTAGCTCACAACAACTCAAACTCCTGGGTTCAAGGGATCCTCTGCCTCAGCCCCAAGTAGCTGGGACTACAGGCACCCAGCACAAACACCTGGCTAATTTTTCTATTTGTTTTACCATCTTTCTTCAAGAAAAGCTACCAAACAAACAAGCATCATTACCCAGAGAGCAATTTCTATCTTATATCATTTCATGTAGTAGAGCATAGATTTTGTAACAAAACAAACCACAAAAGCTCTGTATGGCAAATGCTTGGTTTCTTTGCGATACTGCAAGATAAGTCTTGCTCTTACTCAGGCTGGTCTTCAACTTCTGAGCTCAAGTGATCCTCCTGCCTTGGCCTCCCAGAGTGCTAGGATTACAGGCATGAGCCACCATACCTGGCCCTTCAATTATTTCTGAAATTAATAATCTACTATTCTGTTATACACACTTATATTTGCATTTATATTTATATCTTTTTAAATTCCATATTCTTAGAAATGAACTTTTTGAGAAGAGAAACTTTATGAGAGCAGGATTTTTTTCCCTCTCTTATTCAATTCCATATTTTAGTTTCCTAGAATTATGCTGGGAACATAAGGTACTTTCTATATATTATTTAATAAGATAATAAACGAATTAGTTAAAGAAGATACTCAGCTTTTCGGTTGACTTGTGGCAATGTCATTTTACCAACCACCAGATTGCAAAGTTCAATGTAATTTATTAAGCAGGTTATAATCTGGAAGTCAAAGCCATAATTTTCAACTAAAGAGTAGATATTAAAAAAAAACTTGACTGATAGAAAATTTTTTGAAATTCAGCTGTTGTTTAGCTGTTATTTTCACTTTTAAAATATTCATTGGTCACGATGTATTTCCTTGAAGATGTAAAATTTTTGTATATACATAAAATGTTAATATGCATTTCAAATTTTATATTGATTAGTAAAAGTATACATCATCTAACTTCTTTCAATTCAGGGATTGGGACTGATCCTGACAGAGGCAGCAAAGCCAATATTTGGAGGATACGTATCTCTGCGTCTCTCTATGCAGTATCCCCACTGCTCTTTACACTTATAGGACAAGCTGGGAAATCTCTAGAGAGCAGGTCCCTCCTCTATTCGATGAATATATAGTAAGTAGCTACTATATGCAACACACAAATATAGCAGCATATAAACTAACGAACTCTACTCTTCTGAATCTTATATTTTAGTAGGGTTCAAGAAAATGAACAAGATAGATAAGCAAACTATGTGCTAGGATAAATAATAGTAAGTGTTAAAGAAGTTAATGGCAATCTCGTAATGGAAGAGATTGTATTTGTATCCAAGTCTTTGTTTTGTTACAAAATCTATGTCTGTTCTACTACATGAAATGATATAAGATAGAAATTGCTCTCTGGGTAATGATGCTTGTTTGGTCGGTTGCTTTTCTTGAAGAACAATAGTAAATTGGAAAAAAAAAATCCATCTCTTTTGTGTGGCCTGCAGAGAATATTTACAAAATTTACCCCAGTGTCACCCACGTTAAGCATATCTTGACTTTGAGACTGCAGTACTGTGATTGTACTTGTTCAAAATCTGTTGCTGCTGAATAATTTAAAGCATGGTATGAATCTATTGAAGAGATGTGACATATTTACTTAGATATGAATGTACCATAATAGATTCCCACTGCTGTCATCAGTAGTTAATGCATGTTCAGAAAAGAAAAAAAAGTCTGATATCAGAAAAAGGCAGAGTTGTCTTCTGAGTTCTGTTTTAGGAAACCAGTTAGGTATGAGGCAAACTTCTAGCTTTTGGCAAAATCGTCAAAAAAATTTCATTTCATTAAGAGGGTAGATTCTCCAGGATTGACTGCCATTCAATTTAACTCCTTGCTATAGTTATTAATGTGTGACTGTTTCATATGTTTTTAATGTGCAGCTATAATATACGTACAGTATGTAATTATAATATACACACGTGTCATAGTCAATAATCCTTATGTTAATATATAAAAATCTGAACAACTTGGGAAATGTTGTTCCTTGATTTCTAATTAATTTTCTTTGGAAATGATAAAATATTATTATCAAACGTCTGGCTAATAACTTAGTCTTTTTAGCAATGTTGTTACCCAGGTGAATGTGCCTTGGAGGCGGATAGCCATTGTTTCTCCTTGGAAAGCCAGACCTTGAATTGTAGCACTGGCCTCTGTGTCTTTATTTCAAATTGAGCTGTCCCATTCTTGATGGCAGCATGGGGCTGGTTCTGTCAGTACGTATAGAGATGTTTCAGTGCTTCAGGCTGATTTCTGGCATGTCTCTGAAGCATTACACTGCCCATCTTGGACATGCTTGCTCTCCTTCTGTTACTTAGATAATCTGCCCTCACCAATTTTTCTCACATGCCGATCCTGTCAGAGTTGAGTTTTCACAATCATGGTGTCATGCAAAGAAGTAAATGCATCCTGAACCCTGGCCAGTGGGATTTTTTCCTGCCTGCTGAGGTTGTGTAGGTGGTAGCTGCATTAGAATTTAATAACCAGCTCCAACACGATCAAAAATTCTCACAAATAGAAAATGTCTGGGACCACAGGATTTGTCTCCTTGAGGCTTGCTGTATAATAGCATTGTATTCAGAGGACATGATCTCAGGAGTCAGTTTGAAGATACATGTCATGGATGAAGACTTCAGAGAAAAAAAGAACTTAACTCTTTTCAAAGAGGAGTTACTTTAACCAAAAGTTATCAGTGTTACTCACCTTTCCTCAGTCAAGATGTCCAGATACGTAGAAGGAAAAAGCATAAGCACAGAAACCACATTAGACCACCAGGTTAAAAAAGAGTAGTCACAATCTATTTTTCATCTAGTGCCACAGGGACAATTAAAACATATATTACTTCAGTATGCCAGGATTGTCAAGCTCTGGAACAATGATACACTTGTGATTTTTGCACCTGACTTTTTCTTGACTTACTATTATAACTTTTTCCTTCTTAGTATATGTACATAGTTTCTTAATTAGCATTTTAAATTACATAGAAAATTGCATGGAGTAGATATACCATAATTTACATAACCATTCCCTTCAGCTTTTCAAATATAAATGATGCTCCAATGAATACTTTTATACATGTTGTATTTTCCCCTCTTATCATTACTAATACAAGATCAGTTCTTACAAATAAGAATCGAAACACACACGTATTAATGTTGATTATACATTATCCAATTGCTTTCCAATGAGTTTTATCAAAGTTCAATACAATAAGAACTTTAACAGTAATATGCTACAATTCATTCAACTGTTTCTGCCTGGTATCATGATCGCGATCATCTTTATCACTATTATCATTCCAACTGTATTATTATGATGCAAGAATTATATGGGAATGGAAGACAAAAAAGATTTTGACCTGTTCTTGTTTCTCTGATACATTTTATAAATTTTCCTAGTTATAGAGACCCTACTTTTTGAATAAATAGTTGCTAATGCCTTTGGAAATTTACTTTACAGAAAGTAAGAATGTACATGAGCTTGTAGTCCTTTTTCTTTTATGGAGTATAAATAGTGCCATGCCTCAATCATCACCTTTTATGATTTTATTTCAAGATTTGCAGCCTATACTTTATACTCCATCTATATGTCTGATCGTCTATGAACCAAATATCTTCCTCCAGAATCTTATCTCTTGTCAACTCATTGCCCATATTTCCTTTAAGGGAAAATTATACTCAAAATAAATGTTTATGGTTTCAAAGGTATCCACGATGATACAAATGCTGTTCCCATGTAGGGGGAATCATAGTATCTTACTTTAGGAGAGTCTTTGAAGGTCATTTCTGTACCAGAGCAGTGGTTACCACCTTGTACATGCTCAGTAAAAATTTTTGAATGACTCTAATATCATGCTTTCATTTGATAAACAATGAATTTTTCTAAAGTATGTCCCAGAAATACAAATGACTTTGTGAAGGTAACCTGGTACTGAACAAAGAAATTTAGCTCTACACTATAATACCACACCATCCAGACTTAGATTGATGGCCAAAGTAAAGAGCATTATTAATAACGTAGATGACGGATTTTAGAATTGAATTACCTAGTTTCAAAACCCAGCTCTTCCACTTGCCAGCTGTGTGACCTGGGGTAAATCACTTCACTTCTATGTATCTCAGTTTCTTTAGTTTAAAAAAGTAGATATTGATAGTATAATCTGTATAATAAGGAATGTGACTGGGAGGTAGCCTCTAAACATTGGAATATTTGCCTGCTGTGCTGCAGTTTCTTAAACATTGCATCCGTTCCTGAATTCCCCATGCCACATCTTCCAGTTCATTGAGGGATAGACTACTGGACAGCATAATTCTTTATCTTACAGATTTACTTCAAATGTTTACACAATAGACAACCACACGCCTCACTGAAGTCCTTACTTATAGGTGCTTGGTGATGTCCAACTGACCCATAAAATGACACATTTATAATTGACAAACACCTCTTTACTTTATGTCCTCAACAAAGAAGGATATATGGCCAGGCTGAATGCCTGTTCAACTGCAATTTAATCTCTCTTGTAGTGAAGAAGAGAAAAAATCAGTGCAAAGAGCTCTTAGGAGGTAACAGCTCCTTTGGAGCCTTTGCAGCATGTGCCCTATCCTGGGGGAGGCGTGTTCTAGGCAGGTGCTGCTCTGAACATCATTTCAGATGTCTTATGAATGGGAACCTGCAGGTGTGGAGTGAAAGTGAAGACCAAGAGAGGAGGGAGACAGGCGGAGAAACGTGTCCCATTAGTGTTTCCCCACAGCTTTATCAGAACACACTTTAGGAAGCAACTTAAAGTTACCAATACAATAAAAATCAATATAATAGAAGGGCATAAGGTACATCAAAACCAAATTATAGAAATGTAAGGCAATGAACTTTTATATCAGTATTTTCCCTCACAGTATGCATTTTAAGTGTCTTGATTTGTTTTAGCTAATCTCAAAATGTTTCTGCTATTTCCTATGTATTTATTTTGCTTTTTTTAGGATTCTGTATATGCACAGGCACTCACACAAACATACACACATGCACACACAGACATACTTGCACACACAGTATAAAATAGTCTTTGTTCCATATGGTCTTATTTTTAAAGGAATAAAAATGGGAGAAAAGCTAAGATTCTTTTATTAAAAAATTAATTTCAATCAATGTTTCAGATCTTTTAAGAAAATATGTTGTGTATGTTTTTTCAATTCAGTACCTTTACAAAACATATAGCTTTGCTGTGGGAGGGGATAGCTCAAAATTCTAAAACTTTTTGTCCTAGACATTTGTGTCTTAGAAAATCTGCCTTCTGAGAGGCAGTGCCGTCAGGTTCAGACCAAAAACTCTGGCCTCATTCTATCTAAGTTCAGATTCTACTTCCATTGTTTTCTAGTTATGGATACTTAGAAAGCTGTTTAACCTCTGCACACCTCAATTTTCTCACCAATTACAGGCTAATAATGATCATTTCTACCTCACATGGTTATAGAAATGAGAACGGGAAAGAAAAATCATCACTTTGAATTTTATATTAATGAAAAAGCCACGGTCTTCACTGCTGCACTGGACGGACCCACTCACTCTCTGATCTCACTGATTTTCTGTCTTTGAGATTAGGACTTAAGGGTAAGGTAAGTACAGAACAAATGCTTTTCTCAACAGTCCTAGCTGACCAGGCCCCAAACACGCCTGCTGCTTTCAAGCACACTCCACACCAGTGTGAGTATATAATATCATATCCTAACTTATCCTGGACCTTCAGCATTGATTATTTTGGAGAAAATTTCTAAGTAGGCAAACTTGCTATCTCCCACTTCCCACCTGTGTTTGGCATTTACAGATGCCAAGTTGGTAATTTGTTGCATAAGAAATTTCTTCATGAAAATACCTGTGAGGGAAAATTAGGAAGGAGTTAGAAGAAATTGCAGTAATTGTCAGAGCAAGATGCAGGTCTAATTCGCACGAAGGAGGGAAAGAAGAAAGAGGTTTCAGGAGGAAAAATTGTAGACCATAATGCAGTTCTGGGATGGTTTCATCAAAGCCAAAGGGATGCACTTAAGCCAAAGTCACTCACTGTAGGACTCTCATATTTCCCAGGAAACGGCCTGGCTTAGTCTCCCTGTTGTGCCCAGTCATTGCTGTAAGCACCTGGGGGAAAGTGTGGCCCAGACGCAAACACATCAATGAATTTCAATGTACATCAGCTGAGACCCATGGGGCACTTATGCTCCCTGCCCTAGAAGGAATGAGAGGGTGTTTTATGGCCACCAAGCCACCCGATGCTCGAGTTTCTTCTTCTACAATATTTCCTTTCTGCAGTCCTGGAATTCTACCATCTCTCTGCTTAGGCACCAGTTTAGATTTCCACTTTTTCTCCCCCTACCCCCTCCCCCGTGTGGCTTTTGAGCTATCTCAAATGACGTGTTTGATTATGAGTATGACAATAGCCTTCAAAGACAACAGCAAAGTTTAAATTATTTTTGCTTAGAATTAAGTATTAGTCGAACACTAGAGATGTAGAACATAAATAATAATTCCCAGAGCAAGCACAATCTTCAGCTGTTATTAATCTTTGCCAAGACTGATAAATTATGGTAGAGGACTAATTACAAGAAACTTTATAGACTCAGAAGAGCAGATCAGAACGTGGAAACAGGGTGGAGGCAGGGCTGCACTAACATCCTGCTTTGTTCATTCAGGCTGCCTGCGATTTGGTTGGAAAAACAAATGACCATCATATATCCCAAAGTCCTTCCAAATCTATCTTTAAAAAAACCTCTTTCATCAGCAAACACTGATGAAAAATGATGATCAATGATAATAATTAAGCTATTTTCAAAACTGCCTTTACAGAAAAGGGTACTAACCATCAGATTGGTGATGGGAGTCAATTTGCCAAGCTTCCTACCTACTGTACACAATCAAACTTTTCTCATTAACATTACCGAAATTGGAACTTGGTGGGATTTGGGTGGGAAGTGATAATGATTTATGAAATTTGCGGTTAGTCGCTGGCTAGAGAAACAGGGACAGAGGGCAGCGCAGAGCTAATTTTAGAGTCCTTTGCGGTTAGTTCTATTAGTTCCGTCTGGCTGAATAAGGTGAAGAGCTGCACTTTTCTTCTTTTTACAGCTCTTTAGTTGGCTCAGGCTGTCATAGCGGAATAAATGCTACACACTGAGCAGCTTAAACAACAGAAATTTATTTCTCACAGTGCTGGAGGCTGAAAAGTTCAAGATCAAAGGGCCAGGAAAGTAGGTTCTATCCTGAGGTGTCCTTTTGGCTTGCAGGTGGCCACTGCCACCTCACTGTGTGCTCAGATGACTTCTGTGTGCACATCCAGGTGGATAGAGAAAGAGAGAAAGCTCTTTGGTGCCTCTTTCTCGAAGGACGCTAATCTCATCATGAAGGCCCTACCTTCATGACCTCATTTAACCCTAATTATCCCCTGGAGGCCCAATCTCAAAATATCATGACATTAGGGACTAGGGCTTTGACACATGGATTTGGCAGTGGGGTGCACATTTATTGTATACATAGAGTAGCTGCTATAGTCCTGGATCTTAATTTGTAATGCAATATAAATTCACAGCAAGGTCAAATGACAAGTGAACGGTAAGCAAGTAAGCAAGAGCTACTCATTTTTATTTCCACAGTCTCTCCTTGAAAATTCTCAAATAGATCCCCACAGTTACTTACAAAGACCAGGGTTTTATTCTTTCTTTGTACAAAAGCAATCTGCTGAGAAATTAGAGTTTCAAGAATGTTTCTAGGCCCAGTATTACGGCTCACACCTATAATTCCAGCAGTTTGGGAGGCCAGATGGGTAGATTGACTGAACTCACTAGTTGGAGACCAGCCTGAGCAAGAGCGAGACCCCATCTCTAAAAATAGCCAGATGTTGTTGTGGAGGGCACTTGTAGTCAACCTACTCAGGAGGCTGAGGCAATAGAATCACTTGAGCCCAAGAGTTTGAGGTTGCTGTGAGCTATTACACCATGGCACACTACTGAGATCACACTAATTGACCCTGTCTCAATTTTGAAAAATGACCTTACTCCTTATGCAAAGGAGTAAGGTGCCGGCCCCATATGCCAGAGGTGGTGGGTTCAAACCCAGTCCCGGCCAAAAATTGCAAAAAAAAAAAAAAAGGAATGTTCTTGAAAGACAGTGGCAGCAAGATGAGTGACCTCCTGATTACTTCCAGCACCTCCATGACCGAATTGGAATCCTATGTTACTGGTTAAACTATTACAGCATGAAACAAAGCCCCGTATGAAGTACAGAGTAGCTGCAGTCCTGGCCAGCGTGCTGCCTCCAAAGCACCAATGTGAGTCTCTGCTGATTCTCTCAGGACTCTGTGAGTGTCCCAAATGCCAAACTTAGTGACATCATACAGCAAAAACCACCTGGGCCACAACTATCATAGCTCTTTTTTGTGGAGACTGTCGCACACATTTCCAGGTACACAATGCACACACACTGACAGAGCTCTTTTCCCAACAAGATGTCTAGGATGACATCAGAGGATACTTACAATGAACAGCCCAGACTAACTTTGCCCCAAAGCTCAGGAGTACCAAGCAGAAGTCCGGACTCTTCCTCTCCTATAGTGATGTTCAAACCTGAGGTTTTACTTTGTCTTTGTATGTCTTAAGCTCCTCCTGTTTAATCCCATACACTTTAATACATGAAACACGGAGAGAAAGAACAGAAGTTATTGTCAAGGCTTGTTTCAGCTCATGGATTCCACCATAATTTCCCGTTATACTCATCTTTATAATGAAATGAATATATCCCTGGTATCACCATAGATATAAGACAGATGAGAAGCAACATACATAGGTATGTTTTTGCTCAGAAAATGTAATATGGTTTAAAAGAAAAAAGACACTGTATCACATCAACCAAAAACTAACAGCAACAGAGGTCAATAAAACACTTGGGAAATAGGCTGGGTACACTTCACCTCTTTGCCCCCCGACACCCACATTTTTGCTATGTTACGAAGTTGAAGAACAGGAGACCAGACATTCTGACATCTCTGTGTTAACATGTGCTTTCTACCCATTTGCCTTGAATCCATCCTTCTTAGGGAATCCGTCTTCTTAAACTCAGTCTTAAAATCAATAGGTCTGACTTTTATAAAAAGCTTCCTAACTGAAAAATACCCATGAGAAAAACTCTGAACTTCAGAGGAATATATTTTTCAGGTACAAATCTTGGCTGACCATGTCTGTGCCCTGGGCCTGAGTGTCTTTCATGACTTAAAGCCCAGCAAGAAGCTGGGAGGTATGGAATTGAGAGCAAATGGAGTTCTGGTGGTGAGCGGGTTGAAGCTGGGGACTGAAGGAGGCCATAGCATCTTTGCCCTTGCCCTATGAAGCACAGTGGTCAGGAAGAAGGTACTCAGTGAAGAACTATCCATTAGTATTTATTGCTTAAAATAGAATTTGGCAAGTCCCACCAGGCTTTTGTTATAAAACCTAATATTGCATTTTCATTTTTATTTCTACCTCCTGAACCATTGGCATTTCTTTGACATCAGTCAGGAGGTTGCTGTGAACTTTCTGTGTGTGAACTCAGTAAATGACGGATTCATTTTCTTGTTAGTCTAATTCTATCATCAAAAACAATTCAGTTCTGAAATTAAAGCTTTGTTGTACTAGGTTTTGTGAAAATCTGAAATGTATATGATATGGGCTTCCTCAGGTTGTATTTTTTCATATAAAAATATTCTCCCATTTAAAACTGTAGGAATAGAGAGGCTTTGGGAATTCAGCAGCATGTAGCCACAGCACTAATACAGCAGCAACTCTGTAGATGAAACAGCATAAAGGTGCAGCTGCTTATTACTCTCATTAATCTTTACTCTCTTACTCTTGCTGTCACTCTGGCTCTAATTGGCTCTCTGTCCTTTATGGAGTCACGCCAAGCTAGAAACCTGTTCGAAAGTGAACATGTCGGTCTCATTTCCTAACTTGTAGGCTCCTTCAGGACGAAAGCCACATCCTCTTGGTTTACAGTTTTGTAGCACTTAGCACAGTGCCCTAGGACATAGTGGAAATTTCATAAGTATTTGACTTTGAAAAATGAATTTCAAAGGACTTGACAAACCTGCATTCTAATTGCTTCTCATAGGAACCGCAATATAGAATTCCTGGTCCAGATTTAATAATTTACCTGGGACTGATATGATGAGGCCATACTGGCCAAAACTATGCTTCTTCCCTAGGGGCAAACTGATGAACTCCTAAACTCCACAAGCTATGCTCCAACCCAGGATGTGTGGGGAGTGTAGGCATAGGAGGCCCCCTTTACTGTGCAAAGGGAGAAATGTAGTGCTCATTACATTATGGATGTGATGAGGGCTGCCATACTCAGGAGTGGAAGAGCACATGTAAATTGTGAGATTTCAGCCTCAATTTGAGTCCTTTTCTATTAATATTTATATTTATATTAGTGGTGAACATATATCATTTCTCAACCTTTTCTTATCTGCAAAATGAGTAAAAAAATATCATCACCATTTCACCATTTGTATCCAAGTATACATTCATTCTGGTTCTTTCTTTTTTGTTATTCAAACAATCTCATTGTAGTTAATGGATTCTCACCAGATGAATGAGTGAACAGGTAATATAGAGAATTATAATGAGGTATTCTTAACGATCTTTGTCATCTAAAAATAAAGATAGCATTTTGGGTCCCTGCTGTATCTGCAGAAAATGTTACAGATTTTGCACATGGTAAGCCCTCATTACTTATCCAGTTAATGAATGAATAAATAAATTAATGAATATTCATATAACAAAAATGCATGGGAAGTAACTCAAGAGAAAAGGAAATCACTCCACTTCTTATGATCCTTGACTACTCTTGTCATGGAACCACAAAGTGACACTTTAAATGAACTCTCTTCGATTAATACGCCCAAGGTACGTCTGAGAAAATTTACAACCCAACTTCCCCTTATTTTATTTACACCAAGATAAAGTGACAGAAACAGGTTCTATGTATTTAAATATACAAGGAGACATTAAAAACAGCATATGAATATTAAGTGTCTTAATCCACCACATTAACTTAAACTCAGTATCACTCACTGTTTCTGGAAAATCATGGCAATGAGTTTTTTGCCTCTGGCATGTATGCTGATTAAATCGGTGCATCATCTGCTTCCTGAACACAGGCCTGGGATCCCACATCTGTGTGCTCTGCTTGGTGGACTTCCTCAAGAGAGCTGGGCACAACCTTAGCATTGGAAGTATATGTCTGTTACTTCTCCATTGCTACACTGTTTTTTGAGAAATGAGGGCTTTCACCCAAGTTCACACATCTGAGGATCCAGACACAGAATTAAGTCCAAATACCTATTAGAAGAACCTTTTTCTTACTGATATCTGGTTACACTGGATTCTATAAATCCCTAGGGAGAGTGTCTCAGTACCGGGATAGGAACAATTGCTCCATATGGAAAGAAAATGCTCATGAATAAACCCGTAAGGAAAAAAATAACACAACACATTTAGAAAAAGGTGAGAAATGTATTTCAGTTTGGGGTTTGGGTTTTCTGTAAAAGCAGAATTGATGCCTAGAAGGATTGGTTTGGGCAAGACCAGTCCTCTTTCTCTTCTTCAGTTTTAGTCAGGTTGTCCCATATCTGAGTCTGTGCTATTTCTTCTTTGTAGAATGTCATTTACCTACACTATTTCATCAAGAGTTCTTTCACAACTCAATGCACAATTCAAATTTCCTCTCCTCGGAGCTCCTTCCTTGACTACCTAACTCAAGCACCTATCGTGTTATTATAAACCTATTCGCCTATCTTCTAGTCTTCATAGCACTGAACAGTGTTTTGTGTTTCTTAGTGTTTGCTATTACTCTATGCTAACATATACCATCCTCAGTCATACCTCTTCACTGCTATAGCCACAGCACCTAGGATAGTTCTTGGCCAAGAAGTACTAGGTTGACACCCAACAGACAGATAGTATAGGGCTTGGAATGCCAAGGTTTTTCTGGTGGGAAATTGGGGTCACTGGAATTTCTTCAACTATAGGAGGACACATGCCCAGAATTGGGCCTCAGTGAAATGATATTTGTGGCAACCTGAAGTCTGAATTGGCAAAGAGTGATCCTGGAGAAGAGAGGTTAGAAAGGACATTAGATAATTTTTTTCTGTATTGTTTGATATTGTTCTAATTTATAATTCTGTGTACAATATAGTAGCTATTTAAAATTAAAAACAGATTATAAGATAAAGGAAACTTCTCTTTAAGATATATTAAACATCATACATTATACATAATTCCCAAAGCAGCTATTAATCCTTTTTTTACATTCTTTGTGTGTGTGTGGCTTAAGGCTATCAACACATCTCTATAAAAAAATACAGATAATTATTAACCAAAGCACCTAAGCTTATAACTCAGAAAATATAAGTCACCATGGAATTCAGAATTTGCTAAAACTACTATAGTTATGAAAAAATAAAAGTGAAGGCTGTTAAAAAACTTCGTGTCTTGAGATGGTGTGTCCTTGTATTCCAGAAACTTATTGAGGGATAATAATAATGATTAGAATAATGATAATCACATCAAAGTCATGAAAGTATGTTTAAAACCCTAAAATGAGCTTCCTACTGAGATGATAAAAAGGGTTTTCTGAGGCCATGTTGAGAATTGAATTTCTACACGGTTCAATTAACTTCATACAGAGAAAAGAAACAACAACAACAACTATGACGTGGCTCCATGCCTCCTTCTCAACCCTGTGTAGCAACCACAACAAACCAACAATATAAGTATTGAGCACCTAATGTATTAGGTGCTGATGGCTGTAAAAAATATGCAAATACGTGCCACTGGCCAAGTAGGAAACTGGATAAATCAGTCTAAATGACAACCTCTGGCAAATGCAAGAAAAAAATTCACTCTGAGAAAAATCATATTTTTGTGTATTCAATAACTGAATATATCTTGACCTCTTATGACTATTCTATATTAGCTTGTAATATTCTTAAAGAAAAAGAGATATTAATGTGTCCCCATATCCTGTTTTTATCACATGGCCCTCAGACTTCCCCTGCAATTCTGTAATGTCTATTTAAAAGGCAGGTCTGATAGTGACTCTTAACTGCGAATAATCTTCAGTAACTCCCAACAAGCAACAAAAAAAGTCCAACTTTCCAAACCTTTCATTTACGGCTATCTATTTCTGCTTCTTTCCCTAATTCTCATCTAATAAGGTATTAATCCCAACTGCTTCTTTCACCTATACCATGTCACACTTGCTCATTGCTATTGCTACGTGTGCTACCTGAAATGCCCACTTTTCTTGTTGAAACTTCTTACTTCTTCTCTTGACTAATTCTTACTTACTCTTCAAAATGTCTTGTCTTTGGATGCCTGAGTTAGGATAAATCTCTTTAATTTTAAACAGGACTGATTAGTCTTGAGTGTGGGTTTCAGTTTGTTTAAGCCTGGGTATTCTCTAGTTTACTCATTAATGATCCCAACCAAAAACTTGAATTTTTATAGGGCTTTTTTCCTTGTTAGGCCCTCAATACAATTTATACATCTTTAACACCATAATTTACATTAAAAGAATCATAAGGGAATACTGTTAACCAACAAGTTAGATGATATGGACAAATTTCTAGGAAGATACAAACTACCAAAACTAATAGAAGAAAAAATGAAAATCTGCATAGAACTATAACAAGTGAAGAGAGTCAATTGATTACTTATTTATTATTTATTTTAAAATTGATTCTTAACTTGATTAGATAACATATGTTTTTATCCTGAACATGGCATTATAAATTACATATACATTGTAGAATAGTTAAATATAGCTAATTAACAAATATATTACATTATATAGTAATAATTTTTTGTGCTAAGAGCACCTAACAACTAATCATTTAAAATGTGTTAAGAATACAATATATTATCATTAATTATAGTAACAGACTATACTAGAATTCTCTTGGAATTTAACTATATCTTAACTACAAATTCTTTTGGAATTTAACTATATCTTAACTACAAATTCTTTTGGAATTTAAAAATTTTCCATACACACAAAGACACACACACATCCAGCCATCATGACCATCAACTAACACTTAAAGAATTAATAATTGATTGCCCCTCACAACAAAGAATGAGAAGAGAAAACTATTTCCTTTTTATATGTATGAGGGTAGTACTAATGAGGCAATGAAACCTATGAGAAGAAACCTATAGAATGATAGTGATGATATACTTACGAGCACACCAAGTCTGACAATTAAGAGTGGGAAGTACAACTTCACCAGATATGTAGTGCTAGTCAAAGTGCTACCTACCTCTGCTGTATATCCCTGTGGTTACCTTCAAACTCCTCCCCTGGGAAACTACACCAACACCAGCGCCTAGTCCACCTTCAAAGCAATTTTGGAAGTCCTTTTCTAGAATGACCATCAGAGCTGCCACTGTCATACATCACACAAAAACATGCAACAACAATAATGAATGCCACTCAGCTAGACACTGCCACATGTTGACAGGAACACAGCTGAGAGACACTGATCTACCAAGATTATGAAACCTTACTGAATTCTTTGTACACTGCTGCCAGTATAGTACACAGTGGGAAGTTCAGGAACTTAATTGTCAAACCTCATAGGATGACAGCTCTGGTGGCCATTCCAGAAAAAGAATTCCAAAATTGCTTTGAAGGGTGAATTAGGCACTGGCATCAGTGCATAGTTTCCCAAGGGGAGT
Source organism: Otolemur garnettii (assembly GCF_000181295.1). NCBI lineage: Eukaryota > Metazoa > Chordata > Mammalia > Primates > Galagidae > Otolemur > Otolemur garnettii. The sequence continues at coordinate 17,105,163 of NW_003852400.1, forward strand.
ACTTCAAAGGTGACTGCAGTGCTATTCAGCAATGGGGTATGGAGCAGTTTTTCTAGAATGAATGCACAAACTTAATTGTCCTACTGCATAGATGCAAATATTTTCTATAAAAAGCTAGCAACATGAATCCTATAATATAGAAAATGGACTATATACCAAGACCAAGTAGGACAGAGCCCAGGAATGAAAGATTAGTTTAACATCCAAGAATCAATGCGATATTTCATAGCAATAAAAAAGGACAGAAATCAGATGATCATCATAGTGGATGCTGAAAAGCATTCACAAAATCCAATATCCTTTCATGATAAAAATACTCAACTACTTAAAGATAGAAGGGAACTTCCTCAAGCCAATAAAGGGTAAATGAAAAAAACCCACAGCTGGCTCAGTGCCTGTGGCTCAAGCTGCTAAGGCGCCAGCCACATACACCTAAGATGGTGGGTTTGAATCCCCAGCCTGGCCCGCCAAACAACAATGATGGCTGCAACCAAAAAATGGTGAGGCGTTGTGGCGGGCGCCTGTAGTCCCAGCTACTTGGGAGGCTGAGTCAGGAGACTCGCTTGAGCCCAGGAGTTGGAGGTTGCTGTGAGCGTGATGCCATGGCACTCTACCCAGGGAGATAGCTTGAGGCTCCGTCTCAAAAAAAAAAAAAAAAAAAAAACACACAAAAAAACCCCACAGCTAACATCATATTTAATGGTGAAAGACTGAATGCGTTCTCCTAAAGTCAGGAGCAAAACAAGAATGTCCATCCTGGCTGCTTCTATTCAACATTACACTAATGATACCAGCCAGGGAAATTAGGCAAGAAAATACATAAAAATGACACACATTGGAAAAGAAGGAGTGAAACTATCTGCCTTTGTCTGTTTTGTGTTGCTGTAACAGAATAGTTGAGACTGGATAATTTATAAAGAAAAGAAATGGGTTTGGCTCACAGCTCTGGAGGGTGGGAAGTTCAAGTAACGAGTAGGCATCTGCTTGGCATATGGTGAGGACCTTCTTGCTGTGTCATTTCATGGTGAAAAGTAAAAAAGGGGCAAGCTAGTGTATGAGATAGAGGAGGTTGAACTCATCCTTTTTATCAGAAACTCACTTCTTTGATAACTAACCTACTCTCATGATAAAGATACTTAATTCATTCTTGAGGGCAGCCCTCATGACTCACCTCTCCAAGGTCCCACCTCTTAACACCATCACAATGACAATTAAATTTCAACATGAGACGTGAAGGGGACATTCAAATCATAGCACCACTTTTATTGTCTTCTGACATCATTTGGTATAAGGAAACTTCTAAGACATCATATACCCATACAAACTTACTCAAGTGAGGTTGTAGGATGCAAGGTTAATACACACAATTGTAGTTCTTGTACTAACAGCGACAAATATGAAAATGAAATTAAAGAAATAATGCCATTTATAATATTCAAAATAAAAATTAACATTTAGAAAAAAATTAACATAAGTGAAAGAATTGTATGCCAAAACTCATACACCACTGAAAGAAATTTAATAAGATCTAAAAAAAGGAAAGACATCCCATGTTTATAGATAAGAAGTCTTGATATACGATACAATACTCATCAAATTAATCTACAGATTCAATGCAATCCCTATCTCAACTTTTTTCTTTTGCACAAATTGACAAGATGATCCTAAAATTTAACACTAGGAGTCTGCCAAATCTTTTATTCTGCTTTTCAATATCTTTCTGCTTTTATCACATTAGCCACCTGTTCTGCAAAGTTTTAGATTTTTAAAATTTCCTAAGGGGAAAATGCAAATATAATATTAAATTTGTTCTTTTTCTCTTTTTAACCAATATCTTAGCTTCCAAATTTGTACCAAATTAAGAGTTTACAATTTTTATCTTAACAAGTTCACAAGATTCCCACATGCTCTATTGGCCTCTTTCCCTCTTATCCTCATATCTCTAACTGGTTTCTTAGACTCACAGCCTTTCCAAAACCCAGCATAATCCCTGAAGAATCAGCAAACTCAGAGAATGCTGGTTTACCTCTACACAGATTTTTTTGTCTCCATCTATTTAGCTTGTAAAATCAAGCATCTCAAGAACTTTCCAATGTCTTAAATTATTTGTCTTTATTTTTTATTTATTTTTATTTTGGCTGTTCTATTTTCTCAGTGAAAATGTTGGTTGTTTTCTTTCCTCTGTGATTTCTAGGTAATTTTATCTAGTCCCATGGCTTTAGGTTCTATTTACGAACAGATGTCTCCCAAAATCTTATTTCCAATCATGATCACTCTGTCAAAACTTTTACTACTATATCAATCTTCTTTCTACTTGTTATGTTCACTGGGGTGTCTATTGGACATATTAATCTTATCAATGTGAAAAATAGAATTCTTGATTTCATAACTCTCAAAGCCATGCTACCATCTGACCCATCTCAGTAAAAAACACCAAAATCCATCCAACTGGGTCAGTCAAAATTCCTAGAGTTCTTCTTCACTCACCATTTTCACCATCTATGTTGATTGCATCAAGGTCAGTACGCTTTCCCTTTACCCAATCCACACAATTTTCAAAGTTGTTGTTCTTTTCAAGTCACTAACTTTAATATTCTCCCTAAATTTTTGCTCCTGCTTTTATAAAACATTTTGTCATTTCTAACTTTTGTTCCTTGTTACCAGAAGAATTTCTTACTTTGATCTTTTGGTTCTATGTTCATTTGCTAACTACATATAATCTGCTCTTCACCCAGTTGTTTTGTTTTCATGGTAACAAATTCTTCATTTTTGGGATTTCTAATTTGTTCTCTTTCATTGTCCTTGGTTTAGATTTACAATATCCTGTTTTGATTTCACTGCTGATTTCTTTCATTGTTTTATATAATCACTTGAAAGCTCTTTTCTGATTTTTACAGTAATTAATTCCTTCCATTATAAGCTCTCCTTATTGTTGTGGCTATATGATAATATTGGCCTTTCTCAGATGTTTGTTTTCTCCTGAATTTCTGAATATCTTTAGCACCCTGTCTTTTGGCAGCTACATCTATTTCTTCTGTGGCTACAGTGGAAAACCCCAGTAGGTGACCTCTTCATGTTCCCCTGTTGGAATGTGCAGCCTATTGGAATAGTCGCCCTTGGCTGTTCGTGCATGCAAGATCCCTTATCCCTTGCGCCGTACAGCTTCCATCCACCGTGAATCCCTCTTACTATCAGGAGCTTTCCTGTGTATCACTTAGCTTAATTTTTGTATGTCCTCTTTCAGGTTAAGTGCAAGTGAGGAAGATTAAAACAAGAGTTCACTATCTAGAAATACGAGTTTATTATATTTTCTAACCAAAAATATTTTAAGTATAAAATGCCTACACAGTGCCTGGAATATGTCAATTGCCTATAAATGTCAATAGCCTATAAATGTTTGTTGAACTGAATTGAATATTATAGTTTTAGACAATTAAATTTGATAAGCATAGAACTTGATATTTGATCAGATTTATATTTTTAAAACCAAACTGTCCTTTAGTACTATTCATTTCCAGACCATACACACTCTTATAATTTAATAAATGCCTGTATTTACATTTACTGAATGACTTAGCATTCCATGGTACAACTCTCTAAGCACAATGTCTGGATCTACTACATGTCCTTTCCCTGAAAATTTTTACATTCATTCATTACCATTTTCCCAAGTCACCCATTCTTTATGTTGAAAAATGTATGATTTTTAGTATAGATTTTACTGCTTATACCAAATCATACTTGTTACAAATTGACATTTACACCAAAAAGGAAGTGATTTTCTCTGCTAATGCATTTGTGATTTGAAATAAAATGTCATAGACGCTCATGTTTAGAAAACTCACTCTTTACAACTTTTTGTAATGATTACACTTTACTTTCCACTTGTTCCATAAATTCCATAATAACCTTTTCCCAAAAGAAATACAATTTGATTTAAGATATAAACTAAAGAATTTTTCTTTTGAGATTAAGCTCTGAAGTTACCCCTTTAAAAAAAAAAGTAATAATTTACTAAAGTATTTGAGCAACTTAGTACATAATGAGCTTTCTCAAAGAGAGGCAGATATTAATATACCTCTTATACACAAAATGCTCGCTCTTCTAGTTTGAACTACCAAGAGGTCATAGGTAAGAGAAAATTTTAACCTGGTTAGAGTAACTTATAATAACATTTTATAAAATTTATTAAATAATCTCAACACTCAAGCATTCTTCATATTTCAAGATTTGAGCTTCATCTAAACACTAGTATTTCCTAAAATACTAGCAACAATCTCATGGCAATTACATCCATAGAATAATTTCTACTATTATTATATATTTACAAAAGTACATGTTACTTAAATACAACATAGGACATCTCAAACTATTGAGTAATACTGAAATTAAATGTTAAAACAATTTGCCATTTTTTTCTATACCAGACAAACTACATCAGGGTGATACTGCCAAAACTTTAGTACAAAAACTAGTACATAATAATACCTTCTGCATATTTTTTCCACAACTCCAACAAAAACTAAACTAAAAATAAACAAATTTTCAGTAGATAACTTTCTTTGCACAAAAAATTCTATCCTGGCCCCAAATCAGCCCCGCCTTCACTAACACAACATTACACAGTTTTAAGATCCATTTGAGGAAAAGAGGCCTTATTCTGCCTGAATTTAGTGTTTAGGCTCAGTTTCTCTTTCATGAAATGAGTTACTAACATGAAGAAAATCATCCACATGACTTTCTTCAAATCAGTGTCTGAAAGTCAGTCTGAAAATATGAGAATTGCCAGGAAGATGGAGTGAGAAGCAAACTTTATAGTTTTCTCTTGGATAGAGTTTAAGATAATTAAATATTTAAATGTAGGAAACTAAACTATAAAATTAGTGAAAACATTGATTTATTAAAATAATCTTGGAACATGGAAGACCTTACTAAGAATATGGTAAACTGATGAAAATCATGTAAGAAGGTCAGATATTTGGATCCCACCCAGAAAAATTAAAAGCTAAATGACAACAGAGCAAAAACTAGTTGGCATTAACAATATCTAATCATACATGCATATATGTGTATGCACACACATATACATATATATATGTATATATGCCTATAGGCATACATAATACAGCATACATTAGAACTGATGTGTGAAATATTATTTATAAATCCAAAAGAATGAAATAAATTTAAACATCCTTCAGTAGGTATCTAAATGAGCCATTCACAAAAGCATCTGTTACTAAAAAATTGCGGTACTCTTTACATCATCGTGGTATAACTTCTAACATATATTATTAGGTAGAAAAAGTAAAGTTCAAAACAATGTATATAACACAGTATCATGTTATGTAAACAAATGAGTGAACTAAGAGACTATTTGTTTTTGCAAGCAAAAAATGAATCTAAAAGAATACACACAAAAAAATAAAAAGAGCAATTTCCTGCAGGGAGGGGAGCTTAGGTAAGTAAGGGGCAAAGACAAGAGCAGAAAATAGTTTCTGAATTTATTTTCTACCTTTCCACTTTGACTCCCATCAGTCATAGACAGGGTATCCCAAAAGTTGCCTATGTGTGGTGTAGGGGAAAATAAGAAATTGAGATATTGTAGCTAAATGTACTTTCATTTACAAATATTCATTACAAAATTTTATAAAATATTTACAAAATCTTCTCCATGTGTTGGCCACCTCTCTCTTGACACACATGAAGTTTTCTCTCCCACTTATGGGGAACATCTCCCAAGATATCTGTTGTTATGTGATGTTTCCTATGTATTGAGACTTTTGGAACACTCTGCATATTAAAAACATTAAAATCAGAAAACTGAAAGAACAATCAAAATTTTGATAAATAAGAGTGATAACAGTTGCCTATAGAGTAAAATGCAAGAGTGATGATTGGGTGAAGTTGAGAGAAGACTTTTTGCAATATATAATTTGGTATATTTTGAAATTTGTCTTCTGTGTATTTCATGTCTATTAATATTGCCTATGAATAATTAATGAGAGAGATTTTTAAGAACACTAAAGGGAATAAATCTCTTTGGAAACACAAATGATTAAGATTATACTCCTTAAATGAATTTTAATTAAGTTTCTATATAGAAATAGAGAGATAAGTTCCTGGCATAAGAATGTAATATCTCAGGAGAGACAGCAATGACACAAGAACTATATATATACCTTATCTAGAAGAAAATCAAGTCAACTGGAGCAAGCAGCAATTGAGGGACTTAGATTGTACTTTTCTTCCTGCTTTCAAAATTCTCTCTGTCTTTGACTTTTGATAATTTGTTATTGGTTTTGGTGTGGATTTCCTGGGATCATCTAGTGGGATCCATTGGGCTTTGTGAATCTGGATGTCCTTTCCCCTCCTTGGCCTTGAAAATTTTTCATCCATTTTTCATTTCAATACAAATCTACAACCGTCCAGTCTTATAGAGCTGTGTTGTCCACAGTGAGGTTCCCACTCATTTTCTTTCTTCTTAGGTGCTCCTGAGTGTCCAAATTATGCCAGTCCCAGGAGCATTCCAAATGAGACAAGCCAGTCCCTCAGACACTATGTAAAATGGCTAGGATGTTAGATCCAGAGTCCATGATCTCTCTTCCCCCCACAAAGAAGCTGTGGACTGAGGTTACCTACCTTAGCACTGAGCTGTGCTAGTGTGTGAGAGGGGCCAACGCAGTTGAAGTAAAATTGCCATTCTTACCCATTTGAACATGACCATTCCTAGTTTCACACTCATCCATGAGACTGCAGCTTCTTTCCTAGATTATGGTTGGCTCCTAAAACTATTTTTGTCTATTTTATATTATTAATTTGCTATTTCCATAAGGAAGCAATGTCTGGTAATTCTTATTCCACCATTTATCTGATATCACTCCTCCTGATAGAGATTTTTAGACTGTAAGTAAATATAACACTTAGTAAAATTACTGCTATAACTGACATTACACAATTAATATTCTGTAAAACATCAGTATAAAAATGGTATTAAATATAATTAAACAGTTTATGAAAAAATCCTGATGAAGGTAGAAACCCTCAAGACCATTTCTTGGTGGTAACTGATTCTAAACACTTAAAACACTGCTGTATTTTGGATGCATCAAAACCACTTACCATATAATCTCAAAGTAGAGAGAAGAGGGGAGACTGCATCAAAACCACTTACCATATAATCTCAAAGTAGAGAGAAGAGGGGGACTGCCATGTAGTTATTCATATTGTCTTTTCAAAAAAGAAAAAGAAGTGGTATTTTTCTCAAAAAATTATCATTTTCTTTTAGCATTGTCACAATACACTGATGTAGCTAACAGTCATCACTAAGTGCTATAATTAGCTTTCATATTGAAAATTTAGTTTAATAATGTGTTAGGCAAGAATCACAAGTTAAGTGTCAAATAAACTGCGGTACTAAAGGACTATGCAAATTATGTGACAAAAATTTTCATAGCTAAAATATTGCATCATATCTTCGGCAAACTATTCATAATAATAATAAGGCAAACTATTCATAATAAAAATATCTTACTTTTTTTCTGCATTTGACCAGTTCTAGGCTATATGTTGATACTGCTTTACTAACCCTTAGGCAATTCTATAAAGTAAGTAATATTGTAATCTTATTTTAGCGATAAGAAACTGTGGCTTCGCAAAGCTATCAGTCAGGAGCCTCTCAGGGAACAACAATGTGAGAGGTGCCTGAGGGACTATTAACAGAGGCATGGGAAGGATTAAAGTAACCAAAAAGGTATGACACTAGCAACAGTGAAAAGTTATTATGCCTCTAAGATTTGAGTAAAAAGGAGAAATAATGTTGTTTGAAACCAGGAAGAGGAAAATGATATGTAAAAAAGATCATGCTACTGGAAGTGAACAGTTACTGTCAAACCAGAACTCTGGGTTTCAGATTCCCAGACTAGTTATCATTTCATTGTAGCATACTGTTAAGTACATGGCAGTCTTAAGATGAGCTCAGGGACATAGTTTCAACAAGGAAGACTCGTATCCAGATTAATTATGGCTCTGGCCAGCTATCTTTGGTTCGGCACCTGTTCTTTCTGTAGACAAGTAGGGTGGAGAACAAAATGCAGTTGGGATACAATAATTAAGCACCATGTTAGAGTAAGTGCCATTTGCTCATAGAAGTCAAAGACACCATCTCAGGGACCATTTATCTGTAGGAGTTCTTGAAAAAGCTGCAGGAATGCAAATCAAAGGAAAGCATGTGAGTTTGAAATGGAGAACAGAAAAAGGGCCTGTTAAATATTCTATGATAATTTTCTAATAACCAGTCAATGAATGTCTTTTACCTTAAATTTCCTTGAAAAATTTCATTACTTTCTGCACAATGTCAATCACTTTTGAAGGATTTTCTAGAGGCTATATTCTTAAGCGTTATTAGCCAACATGCAGAAATGAAGATATTTATCTGAAAGGAGAAAAAACTTTTAGCAGAGTTGAGTAGTAGAAATTTACCCAAATTGCAATGGGCAAAACTGAAAGGAATGGAATGATCAGAGAGCAACTTAGTTTAGATGTAAAAGTGTGGTTCTAAATATAATTAAATGGCTTATACACAAATCTTGAAGAAGCTAGAAATCCTCTTTTCCTTCTTCCTCAGTCTCTTAAGTCAAGACCATCTCTTGGTGGTGATTCATCCCAAACACTTGAAACACTGCTGTGTTTTGGATGCATCAAACCTACTTAATATGTAATCCTAAAGTAGAGAGGAGCAACCGGGAGGCTGCCATGTATAAAGTGGAGACAAGAAAGGGATTACGAATGTATATTCAAGTCATTCAGAAACTTCTATACAGGTGCAAGAAACTTATGTCAAAGTGAGCACAGGAGCTTAATTGGCGATGCACAAACGTAACTCCATGTTTATTGCTACAAACCAAAGCTTTGTGTGAAATCTTGAATTTATGGGGAGGGAGGGTAGGAGGCCCACACTTGTGTGTTCTTTTCCTGATCCCTCTCCCTTGTTCTGAACTGCAGAAGACTGATCCCCCTGGAGCTTCGGTGACCTCATCCTGGGGTGTGTTTATTTGACAGTTGATTTTTCTGTACTAGATATGTCCATTCTCATTTTCTAATCATTCTCTAGCACATGTACTGAATTTTTTCCCTCCCTTCTGCTTTCCCTGGGAAAACACAATGAATAAATAAGATTAATTGGTACTGAAAAAAATAAATAAACAAATAAAATTTCAACTGCTAAGTGTGTTTAAAAATAGAGTGTACTGCCTGGCAGGGTGGTAAGTTCCTCATCGCATAAAGTATTCCAGAAGATGTTGTGGAAAATATTTTTATATTGAGATATCAAGCAAAAAAGATTACATTATAGGTACCTCTGAAGTAAGTTTAAGATTCTGGGTAAGGTCATTAAAGTAAAATCTCAACTTTTGTTGCACGTCTGGCCTCCATCTGGTCTCTTATATTACAAGGAGATATTTGCCTAGACAATACAGCTTGTTGAAAATGAGTTTCCGAAAGTTTTCCATAAAGCAATTTAAAACATATCCTTTCTTTTTCTAAATTACATTTTTATGATTTTAAGTAAATGCAAAAAAAAACCTCAATAGAATTTTGCTAAAAATTATATTGCTTTTATTGTTCTATTTTCATTTGATCAGTTCCCTGCAATGTACATCAACTCTTCAGCCATAATTCAAAAACAATGAGAAGCTTAACATTTTCCTCCCATTAGCATTTTACCATTCATAGAGCTTAGCAAGTTAAATTTCTGCTGGCACAATGTGTTCTGCATAAGATAGCAGAAATCTCCTGCACTGAGGGAGTTCTTCAGGGTACAGGATATTATATCACTAATGTATTATCTAGTGAATGGAGTCTTCATTTTAGAACATAATGAGGGAATGAACAATTATCTGGGCTTGAAGCAGATGACAGATAAGGGATTTTGCTTGAACAAAAGGAATTATAAACACCTAATGGATGGCAGGAGTTCTAAAAGTCCATAGATCTGATATTTCTTCTAAGTTGAAATTGCTACTTTCAGATAGCCTAGTATAGATAAGTAAATTCCAGTGAGTCAGAAGATTCTATTTTCCTTGAACAAGTTAGTGGCTTCATTCTTTTGACTGACAGGGCTTACCAAGCAAGCCACTACTTTTTTTTTGCTAGAGACTTTCGAAATGTGAATTTTGGGTCATTGTGGGTCAAGGGTAGCAGCCAGCCCTATAGCCAGAGACATTAGCTAAGTCTTGCTAAGAATTGGCACCCTCTGATATCTCCCTGACACGTCTGATGGGAAGAAAGTTTTCTTCTGCCTTTTTGATGAGCACTCACCTCTGTGCATTTCTCCTGTGTTCAAGTGTCCAGAAGCTCTAAGAGCTCTTTTCCTTCTTCCTGTTGAAATCTTTCTAAAGAAGAATGCTAATACAAACTAGTGATGTTCTCAGACACTTTTATATTCTAAAATCTTTCAAAGGTTTAACTCAAAGAATACAAACTCAAATTGCAAAGACTGCAAAAGGCCATTTTAGGCACTTGGCAGGCCTCGCGGGACAGTGGCTACATAACTAGAATATTCCTGAGATCTATTCCATTTGTGCCTCTGTGCCAGATGCAGTATTTCCCAGGTACACGAAGTACAGAAAATTAGAGTTTGAGGCAATCAGAGTAAATTTGTTCGAGTGTCTCAATTTGTACACTAGAATACAAAAACAAAATGAAATATAACAACAGCAACAAAGTCCCTGAGACTCAGAAAGAGATGATGGCACTTGATTGTCATAAAACATAATTGTCCAGTATCAAAATGAAAATTAAAATGCAGATCTTCTCTACTTGCAATCTTGGGAATATTTCCCTACTTCTTCAATCATTCTTTGATATCTTACTTTTTTGATGTCACCGATTGATATTATCCAGATATTCTTTTTATGTGAAGAATTTAAAAGATATAACATTTAAAGCAGAATTAAGGTCATGTGATATATAAATGTATATTATTTTTAGGGAAATATTTTGATGAGAGAGTATGTGTGTATGTGTGTGTGTTGATAGGAGCAGGAAATTAATGTCTGGGTAAAGAGGTGTTTTTTATGCTACTAAGTAAAACTCTATGTACAGTGTCTATTTATCTAAAATAAGTGACCAAGTTTGTCTTATTGAGTTTATCCTATGGTAATAGCTCATATAGTTAAGATAAAGTGAATATAAATTTTAATGTGACTTGCTATAATCTAGCATACCTGCCTGTGTGTACAAACAGGGAGGTTTGTACACACTCTCAAAGGGAGAACCCAGGAAACAACTGTGTAAACACAAACTCATCCAGAGTATAAGAGCGTTCTCAAATATTAAAGAAATAATTCCAATTGAACAACTTTGTTAAATTCTGAAAATATTGTCCATTTTAGTTTAGTAGACAAAGCCTTCTGCCATTAATTCTATATATTTATATTCAACAAAATATGGTATTTTCCGTCTCCAAAACTTTATAGGTACTTCCATAAAACACAGGTCACTGATCATTTGTCTTTAAGAACTATTTTGAATGAACTATAAAGAGCTTAAAATTGAGCTATTAATTGATGTGAATTAGTTTTCCTCCCAAAAGATTATAAGAATTATCTTTGATTACTCAACTATAGGCAGGCAGGACATTATATTCTCTGCATCTCTAAATTGAAAGCTGCCAAACGACACTTTTGTGTTGGTCTCTCATGGGAATTATGTTGTGAAAATTAGACAAACTCTCAGATATTTGTTCATGACTTATATTCATATGGAAAATAATAACCAGCCTTGAAAGTTAAAATTAAAAAGTGCCCAGAAAATAATAGTCATAAAAGAAGGCATTAAAGCAGTTACTGATCATTGATTTCTTTCCCATCACTCAGAGTATGCTCTCTGGGGACAAGAAAAGGGTGGATGACCCAGTTTAGTCTCCTTGTAAATTTGATAATAATTGTGAAACTGCCTTTTACAAATTAGGGGTGCAGGGATTACAGGCGTGAGCCACCGGGCCCGGCCCTATTCCTTATAACTTAAACACTCATTACTCCTTGAGATACCTCATCTACTTTAGCAGAAACTAAAAGTATTACCCTGGCTAAGAAAATGTAAGTCTCACAGGAAAGTGATTTGATGTTCCAAATCTCTCTGTACTTTGCTTGAGTGTTTTGATCAACTATACCCTTGAAATAATTAGCAACTCATGATTCTGAGTAATATCTTATTCATGTGAGGCTAATTTGGTAATTGATCGTTGTGATAGCCTGATCATACATTTATACATGTATTCGTTCTTGGAATACTGTCATCACAAAATTTTCTTCTGAACTCAAAGTCTCATCCTCACAATCTTCTTTAACAAATATCATGGCACCACAAGAAGTCCCAAATTCCCGTGTCATTCCTCTTCAATCACATTCTTATTCCTATAGAGTTCCAAAATTATTTTACCTGCTTTCATTCCATACCTCTCCTAAAATTTCTAATGCTTCCACTGGGCCCCTTAGTACTCAAGAGACTACAATCAGTCTAACCTTAGGTTTCTTCAACATGTTTTTCTGAATGATTTTCACAGTGTCTTCTTTTGCCTATAACCTGGTTTATTCTAACCTCTTGAGAGATCTTTCACATAGAAGCTGTTTTTCTTTGTCTCATTGAGCTTGAAGGTAGATGTCTATCTTGCTCTTCATTTCCACTCATTTCTCTTCTCTATCATCCCTTAACTCTTATACTACCTGCATTGTCACAGCCATCTATAAAACTTTTAACATTCATTAGTTGTTTTAGTTCTTGGGTTATTATAATGTGATTTATCAAGTTTAGCTGGTATTAGCAAACATAAATTGCTTTGAAAACTTCTATTCATCTAGAAAAAAAATCTATCCTTTTTATTTATTTATGTATTTATTTTTGAGACAGAGCCTCAAGCTATCCCCCTGGGTAGAGTCTGTGGCATCACAGCTCACAGCAACCTCCAACTCCTGAGCTCAAGTGAGTCTCCTGCCTCAGCCTCCTAAGTAGCTGGGACCACAGGCACCTGCCACAACACCCAGCTATTTTTTGGTTGCAGCCATCATTGTTGTTTGAAGGGCCCAGGCTGGATTAGAACCCGCCACCTTAGGTGTATGTGGCTGGCGCCTTAGCCGCTTGAGCCACAGGCGCTGAGCCGAAAAAAAATCTGAGTATCATAAGATCCAAAGAATAAACTCTTCTTTAGAAACAGAACCCTGTAACATCAAAGATTCTTCTATCCTTTACACCAAATATTTCCCAAATATTTCCCACATTCATTTTCCAAACCGTGGCTTTCCATGTCCTTAGCCTCCTCATCCCCAGTAACCTTAACTTCTGGTCCATCTCAGCTACTTATTCCTGTTTATTCACTAACATTTAATTTATGATAATAGTTTCCAAACTTCAAAGTCTCTATTCTTATTTATAAAAGTTATTTATGTATACAAAAACAGACAAAAACACAAATGCAGACAAAGGGCCAGGCATGGTGGCTCGTGTCTGTAATCCTAGCACTCTGAGAGGCTAAGGCAGGTGGATTGCATCCACTCAGGAATTGGAGACCAGCCTTAGCAAAAGTGAGATCCCATCTCTACTAAAAGTAGAAAACCTAGCCAGCAGAAGGTGGCTGCTATAGTCTCAGCTACAGGAAGGCTGAGGCAAGAGGATCACTTGAGCCCAGGAGTTTGAGGTTGCTGTGAGCTATGACCTAGGGTACTCTAGCCTGGGCAACAGAGTAAGACTCTATCATAACAAAAAACAAAAAACAAAAAAAAACAAATAGAGACACAAACATAAATACAACTGGAAGAAACATTTTGAGGACTTCATATCACTTCTTTACAAAAAAAAAAAAAGAAAGAAATTGGCCACTTCTAAAGGAGGGTAGTCATATTTATTTAACCTTTTTAAGATACCAAATGTTTTCTCAAACTTTCCTATGTAATTATTATAAAGGGAGTTTCCTTCTGCTGATTTTAATTTCCATGTAAAATGGAAATCATGTGATATTATGAAATGAATTTTAAAGATCCAATATCAAAATTTCTATCGTTTTTGCAGAAGTTTTATACCTGATAATTACTTTCAAGCTATCTACTTATTATTTATTGTATTTATTACCCATTAAGTATGTGCCTGGAGGATGCAGAGACAAGCAATGTGTTTAAAACAGTAGAGACAGGGAAGAAGTGATCGAGTGAGCTAAAGGGGTTGAGAAGAAGAAAGATGGGTATAAAAATATCTGATACTTATTTTTATCAGAGTAGAATTTACTGACATCAGAGGGCACAGGTATGAACTGCTTGTCTCACTGAGTTTTATAATACACAACTATCCCATCTGGCAACCACTCAAAACAAGATATAGAACATTTTCTTGATTTCAGGAAAGACTCTTATTCTCCTTTCTAGTTTATACCCCACAGGTAATTGACTTGCTTATTTGTATCACTATAGCTTCATTTTGCTTTTCTTTGTATTACAATAGGGATTAAATTTATATTATTTTATTGAAAAGAAACTGAAAGAAAATATAATTTTTCAAGGCAAATGGTTATTTATTATTTAAAAAATAAATAAGAAACAGAAAATCTCAATTAGTAAAGATTAGTTTTTAAGTAGAAAGAAACCTTATGTGACTGTCTATAAACGAAGCATGTACAATGAATGGCAATCTCCTGTCTCTGTGTCTCTGTGTCTCTCTCTCCACACACACACACACACACACACACACACATACACAGTCTCTACATGATAATATAAGGACAATGGAGATGACTAGAGCCTTATTCCATAGCAGGAACTGGAAGAAAGTAAGGAAGCTCGGATAGCAATCAAGGAATTTCATGGAAGCATAATCATCAGTGATTTGCAAAGATGAGCACTGAGTACAGAAAGCCTGAGAAGCAAAATTATTTAATCAGTGTCCTAAAATCACTAATCAACAATAGTGACTGGGCAAAATGCCAACCTCATAGTGTAGTTTCTAACCTAAATACTGATTTCACATTTATTTAGAGGGTTTTGTTTTTAAAAACAAAATATTACAGTATTACACTTGGATAAGGTTTCCTAGTATATGGATTAGGAAACAAGCACATACAGTAAAAACAGTGTAATAGCCCCTAGTTATTAAGCCACGTTATCACATTTATTACTTTTTTATATTTCAGGTTAATATGAGGGTACAAATAATTTGGTTACAATGTTTGCATTTGTTAGGTAGAATCCCTGCTGCGGTTGTGTCCCACACCTAGGAGATACACCATACACACTTACACTATGCCCACTAGGTAGAACACAGAAACCCCCCAAAAAGGACAGATTACTTCCCTCCTCCCACCTATTTGAATTGAATTGAGTTTTTCTCTTCTGTGGCATATTTTAGTTGGTCTACTGGCTTCATATAAGTATTGAGTACATTGGATACTTGCTTTTCCATTCTTGTGGTACTTACTAAGAATAGTCAAGTCTATCTTTTTTATGGCTGAATAGTATTCCATAGTATACACATACCATAGTTTATTAATCCATTCCTGGGTTGGTGGGAACTTGGGTTGTTTCCACATCTTGGAATTTTCCCCTATGGTAAGATTTCTAATTATTGTTTCAATTTTCTGAATAATTTTGGGACTTCTCAGATTTTCTGTCCCCCAGGATTCAATTTGTGTGTCTTTCTAGGAATTATCTATAATTTCTAATTTTCTCTAAAAGATGATATAGTCTCTCTTAATAATCTGGTTATTCATTTTATATAGTTAATTTTATTTTCAGCTTTTTATTATATAAAACTGCAATTTCTACAAAGGTGAATATTCTTATGAACTTCTGTGTACCCATCTATCAGTTTATGTACCTTACATAAATGAGCAAATAACTTTATAGAAATTAAAATTAAGCAGAACTACTTGTATAATTCTCATAAAAGTTGTATGAAAGATGCAACTTCTAGGATATGTATGAAAGGATATCATACAAAGTTTAGATGTAATAATTTCCAATTATTATTTTCAGAAAATATCTCCAAAAAGAACTTTGCTAGTTTTAATACTATTGCTAAATTCTGCATTAATTCCACTATCATTACTTTCACAGCTTATATTTTTATGAACAATACTTCTGGAAACAATAGTCTGTTCTCAAGAAACCAAGAAAAAACAGCCGCGATAAGGCCTTCTATTGATCAAGTTCTCCTGGCTCTCAGCAATCTGTATGGTATTCTAACTTGAGGGTCCTCCTTTTCAAATTGCCAGCAGCAGGCACTGAGCTTCTGGTGTTAGTGCTCACATAGGGCATATCACGCCCAAAGGCTGATGTCTTTTCAGTATTAAATGGGACAAAGAGAAGGGATTTAACCTTTAAAGCATGATGTGGAGTAGAACAATGAGGCATAGCTTTTGAAGAATTTTGGCACAGCTACAATTCTACTGCGCTGTTCATGAATAGACAAAAGTGTCTTATGTAACTGTGCAATTGTGTTAAAAGTACACGTATAACTTTCTCTTCCTCGGCAACATTGTGTTAGGTAAGAAATGAGTTCGGTTTGCTTTGGGGTGGGGGATCCCCCTTTCTAAGATGTGGTCTTTTTTAGAAGTAACAGAAATGGCACGTTTCGATATTGTTCAAAGGCAACAGATGCCACATATTCTACAGTTTGGAATTCATCAATATTTACCACATGTAACATTTCCTTGAAACAAATTGAAAATCTTCACTCAATTATCATTTTTTATATAATGTTTACAATTCAAGTAAGCAATCTTGAATTGTAAACATTATGCAAAAAATGACAATTTTTCGATCTTTACCGACTAAAAAGCTGGGATGAGGGGGATGGAAGGGATTAGTAATATCCTAGAAAACTAGTTTTAGTGAGGAATTTAGAAGTTTCCATGATAGGAAATAAAATGGAAACATTAACTTCACTTTAGGACAGTTGTTTTCAACTCTACTGCACATTGGAAGCTAAAAAAATATTATGACCCATCTAATATCAGTGAACTCAGAATTTCTGAGAGTGGGGCTCAGTTATTTACATTGTTTTTAATTCTCTCCTAAGTTAGTCTAATAAGGAGCAAGTCTTAAAAGTCACTGCTTTAGGAAAGTACATTCCAGGAGAACAACATAAAAGTATTCAAAAGAACTCAGACCTTCCTCCATACTCCATGGTTATATAAAAGGTCAAATATTATAGTTAAATATTAACTGTCTATAATAAATCTTTGAATGCATACAAATATTATTTTAGTTTTCAATTGTTTAAAATTGGGAGAAATATTTTTGAGACCAAAGGATGTGCGATCAAACTTACTAGTTGGTGTATAATTCCAATGGCAAACACAACTACGTGTTATGGACATCACAGTATCCATCAAAGGGGATGGATGACTTTTGCATGACTTACTTAAATAATGGCCAAATTCTTAGTATGCTTATTAAAATAAGTCACGTAAAGTGATGTTTATATTATTCAAAATATAGCAATAAGGGGAGATACTCTGGGAAGTAGGATCTGCATCATTTTAGCAAACAAAAAGAAACATGAAGAGCCATAACCAAGGTGGAGATAAACAGAAAGCTGAGTTACTATGATTCAAGTTTAGGAATTTTAAGTTTCTTGGGACAATCTGGTAGCACTAAGAAAAGAAAATAATGTCTCAGCAACACAGTAGAATTCCAGAAACAGCCTCAGGAAGGAAGAAGGACATTTGATTTGCCTTGGAACAAAGGTAAAAGAATGACTACAGAGAGTGGAAAACTGGTTAGATCAAAAAGGAACCAGGGTTTTATAGGCCCACAATGTGAAGTCTTGATACCTTTCACTTTATTTTAAATTTTATAGAGAATTTGACCTTATATAACTGGAAGACTCAAGTCTTTCTAGGGAAAAAATAATCCGAATTACACATACATGACAAGCCCTGCTATGTAGTCCAAATATAAACTTTATCAATACCAAAAGTCTAAACTCAGGATTCTCAAATCAGAGCATTTACGAGTCAGTTTTGTTGTGAGAAAACACAGAGGAAGAAAAAAGATAAATAGCATCCTGGAGCTTGGCTTTCAGATTAGATTACATAGAGTGTGGGTTACATTAAAACTCTTCAATGACAGCATGGGCATAAATTCAAGACAATTAATCAAATTCCAATTTGCCAAATTTACGCCTCCCTAAAATATAATCTAAGCATCTTATTGGTTTTCTGATCCAATTTTTCCTTTCAAATTCCTCTTCTCTCACTTTATAAAAGAAAGGTGAATTTGTCTAGCCTGTCAGAAGTTCTCCATGAACACAGTGCTGGAGTGAAAAAACTCCTGGGAATAATGCAACAATTATAATAATTAGTGTTGAGATACTTCTATTAATCAAGACATCAAAAACCTGCACTATACTTTGTATCTCTCCATGTTTTTGACATATCTGTGTTCAGGAAAGTGGTAGTGTTAGAAGCAGGATACGTCGTGTGTGGGAATATTCTGACTTCAAATATATGATAGAGCATAGTGGTAGGAGCATTGAAAGTTTCTCCTTCATGATTCTCCCTCTACTTTTCAATGACTATTGTAAAAAAAAATGGATTAAACTTGAGGGATCAGGTTTTTGAGATTTTTGGCAAAATACTTTTTAATAAAGCTATAAATTTATCTCTATTCTGAAAACATTATAAAATATCTGAAATTTATGAACAAAACTAATAATTTATAATTAAAAGTGATGAATATCAGTAAAAATATAAATAAGCTAAAAATATCTTATGAAACTATGAATATTATCTTGGAAGCCTTATCCAAATCAGCTTTGTTCAGTGTAAAAGATAAAACTTATACACAATTATTGGAAAGATATACTATTGGTTGCACTATTTATAGTTTAAAAATATTAGATGCCAAGACTAAGGTTGCAATTAACTTAATTTTCTATCCAATCAGAACTATACTTTGCAGAGATCAAACAATAGGAGGGAATATTGTTCAATACATTTTGTCAAAAACTGCTGTAAATGAAAAATCTAATTTGGGTAATGATGATGATTGAGGAGTTTTTCTAATCGCACAGTCAACTAAAATGATGTATATACATATATGGTGAAAAAATCTGCAGTAATAATTATGATGTGGTGTGCCATTGTTGCCAAATACTAATGCCCTGGCAAAGAGATTTTGAGAATATTAAACATTGTTGTTTGAGTTGATTCTGGCTGGATGGGCAATAACCCTGTTCAAGAATAGTTTATTGCTCATCCCTCCATGATAAGCTTAGGTTATTTAAAAATGTTAGTTTTTAAAAATAATCCTTTCAAACTGTCAGCTGGGGACTTTACTCAGTATTAGGAAATCACAAATTCAAGTATCTTAAAAGAACAGAGTACAGTTGTAAGCGAATGGAGTAATTTTGAAGAGAGTAGAAATGTCACTGAGGCACATACGGAGTGCAGCACATTGGAATGAATGAAGGAAAGCAGAAACAGTCAATCTAGAACATTTGGAACATAGGAAGAAGGTTTAGTACAACATGAAATTTGTGTTTATGAAGAGAAAAGCAAGTATAGTAAATAAATTCAAATTTATTGATTTCTTTCTAGGCTGAACATTCTTAATCCAAAGGCACAAAAAGAAAAAGTGAACATGTTTCATGTGCATGTCAAAATCAGAACACTAAAAAGCAATTGAACATTGAATAAGGAAAATCGGTTACAACAGCAACGAGCTACCATGAGGGAGATGATACCTTCATTCATGGACATTTGATAAATTTACAGATCTATAATCTCTTACCCACAATTCCTAAAGCCAACAACTTCTGAAAACCAAAACAGTTTTATGACTTATTTGGGAACAAAACCTGATGTGAACAGATCAAGGCTATTTATAGTCTTTATCTTATATCATTGTACTGAATATAATGTTATTATATGTTTCATTCCCCCAAAAAGTAGGGTGTCAGACTACCCTAATCAAAATAGGATGTGTTACAGGACAGACCCTGTGGTAACAGAACAGTTCTCACCTCATTAGAACCCAGGTGGCAGAGAAATTGACCACATCTTTATCTTAAAACGTCTCTGTACCCTCATTACCATAAGATCTTTCTAAGAAAGCTCCCATTTCCGTCATGCGCCTGACACCATCACAGTTCTGGATCAATCCTATTTATTCAGAAGGAGGATCACCCTAATTCTAGGAAAATACTGCCCCTTTCCAAGAAACAATATGACTATTTCTCCCCTTGTTTAGCCTGAAGCTAAACTGAGGCACATATTGAGTGAAGCACATTGGAATGAATGAAGGAAAGCTTAAATAAAAGGACTAATGGAACCATAAGGGCTGCTCTCCTCTGCAGCGAGAACTAACCTGTACTCTGTCTAGGGAGTAGATTTTCTATACTTCCTAAATAAAACTCACTTTCACTAGGGGCGGTACCTGTGGCACAAAAGGGTAGGGAACCCATTCCATATGCTGGAGGTGGCAGGTTCAAACCCAGCCCCAGCCAAAAAACAACAACAACAAAACTCACTTTCACTTCACACAGCCAGTTTGCTCCTGAATTCTTTCTTGCACAAAGCCAAGGACCCTCATGAACTTCAAGTGATTCTAGTCATTGGGACTTATTTTCCTGTGTCAAAAAACAGCACCTAAGAAAAAATGTTCACCAACACTTTTTGGATCTACAAAATACCAGAAAATATTGCAGCTGTGTGTATCCACAAATTTGTGTGAATTTAGCTCTCAAAATACTGTGAAAACAAGAAGAGGAGCATACATTACCTTAGACATGAATGTGATCCAGTCATTCATTTACTTAGTAACTATTTCAGAACACTTACAATGTGTCTGGTGCTTTTTTAGGTGCTGGGAATATAGTGAGGATATGAACATTTGCCTTTATTTTTCAACTAGGTGGCATGTGCAGAAGAGCTCTCTCATATTTAGCAGATGTCCTGTGTCAAGAATCCTCAAGTTAGAAGTCTGAGATGTGCCTTGATAGCTGCTTTTGATCTATAGCTAAAGTATGAGACCTAGTAGGTGTGCTGACCCTAGACTTTTGTCCAGAAGAAAACTAGAGGAAGCAAGCACCAAAAGGTATACTTTCTGAATGGCTTAGCTGCTGAGTTATTGCCCAGAGCTGAGAAGCTGGGCCCATAGGGACAGCAGGTGATCAGCATAGGAAATGTGAGATCTGATGCTGGTAGCAGCAGTGGGTTTTTTTTTTTTTCTTGCAGCATCCTCATCAGGAGGCTTCAGCCTTGCTTAGCCTCCATGAAGAGATGATTTACCCTTGGGAGAGTCATGAGCAACCTTTTAATACATTGATTACATTTTATGGGTTCAGTTATTTTGCAGTTAACAATGCTGATTCATATAAACAGGAACAAAAGCTTCCAGACTTCATGGGAAGAGATTATAGGAGGGATGCAGATAAATTAACAAAATGATCAATGAAGAAATATAGTATCAGGCTATTTTTTTAAAGCAAGAATAAGGGAATACAACTTTAAAAGGAATGGCAATGGCAGACCTCACAAAGAGGAAGGCCTTTAACATGAACGAGACCTAACTGGAGAGAAAGTAATACATGAGTATCTGCCAGAGAACATGGCAAATGCAAAGATGCTGAGGTGGGAACTGGATTGAGTCTAGAAATTTAGAGAAAAATAAGGTCTAAGGGATAGTCAGGGGCCAGAATTATTCATATCGCTGTTGACTATGATACAGAAGATGATAGAGAGATGACAGATAGAAATATAGGCATGCTAGATGAGCCCCTTTTATAAAATCCTTAGAATTAGTCTATTAATGTAAAACCTATTAATCAAAGTGACAAGTTAAAACATCTAGTTTTGTGGGTTGTTAAAATTTTTTTTAATTTTTAATTATTATGGGTACATAACAGTTGTGTGCCTTTACATGGTACATGTGATATTTTGATACAGGCATACAGTACGAATAATCAAATCAGGTTAATTGGGCATTTACAGAGAACTCAAGAAACATAAAAGAGCCAACAATCCCTTTTATTAATGGGCAAGAGAGATGAACAGAACCTTCTCTAAAGAAGACAGACAATGGCTAATAAGCATATGAAAAAAACGCTCATTGTCCCTAATTATCAGAGAAATGCAAATCAAAACCACCCTAAGATATCACCTAACCCCAGTAAGAATGGCCCACATCACAAAGACTCAAAGCCTCAGATGCTGGCATGGATGTGGAGAGAAGGGAACACTTTTACACTGCAGGTGGGACTTCAAACTAACATAACCATTTTGGAAGGAAGTATAGAGAATCCTCAAGGAACTCAATCTAGACCTCCCATTTGATCCTGCAATCCCATTACTGGGCATCTACCCAGAAGAAAAAAAAATTATTTTATCATAAGGATATTTGTACTAGACTATTTATTATAGCTCAATTTATAATTGTCAAATGGTGGAAACAACCAAAATGCCCACCAATCCAGGAATGGATTAATAAGCTTTGATATATGTATACCATGGAATACTATTCAGTCACTAAAAAAGATGGTGACTTTACATCTTTTGTAGTAATTTGGATGGAGTTGAAATACGTTCTTCTTAATAAAGCATCACAAGAATGGAGAAACAAGAATTCAATGTACTCAATTCTGATATGAGAACAATTGATGCTAGTACATGGTGGGGGGCGGGAATGGGAGAGTGGAGAGAGGGAAGGAGTGTCCCATTTCTTGAGGATGAGAGTGTCCCACCTCTTGAGGATGGGACACTATTATTAGAGGAACTTTACTCAGCAAATGCAAACACTGTAACCTGGCCCTTTTTACCCTCAATGATTCCCCAACAAAAATGACCCAAAAAGGGCATTTACCATTTTTTTATGTTAGGTGCACTCCAGGTCCACTCTTTTAGTTATTTTGATGTAAATCCTAACATACTACTGATTATATTATTTTTAAAATAGTATTTATATTAAAATGAAGATATATATTGTATAACTCCTAGTTAAAGTTCAAGTTATAAACTTTAAAATTCAAGTTATAACAGGAGTGCCCAAGGGTAGTTTAATTTATAAACAAGTTAGAGTAAACTTACAAAGATTCACTCACCTATTCAAACCAAGGTGGTTTAGTGAAAGAGCTTAGACTTTCAGGTCATTCATGCTTGGAGCCAAGTTTGGTTCTACTGTTTGCTACCCTTGTGACCATGGAGAAAGTCACTGAAATGCTTCTCCCTTTAGCTTTGTTAGCTCCAAAATTCAACAAAATAAAACATACCAGACACAGCTGTTATAGATATTAAACCAAATTAGGCAGCATATCTAAGGAACAAACTAAGATGTTTCCCAGAAGTCACACAACTAATATATGCTAATTTTCTTTTTTTATATTTAAATTTAAATTGTTTGTAACCCCTTTTGTTTCGCAGTATAGCTCAAGGGCTGGAAAAGAAGTACAAGGAGAAAAGGGTGCTTAGAATAACATTTTAGCTTAATAACAGCAAAAACAAAAGAGTTGTTTGCCAAGAAATACTCCTGAGAGTCTCCACGTCATAATATATCTGGAGAGCCTCACGTCTCTTGATAAAATCCATAGGTTTTGAGTGTGTGTTGAATTTAGCGTCTCACCTTCTTTAGTGTTTTCTATCTCTCCAAAGCACCTGGTGATATAAAAGCTGATAAGAATAAATCAGCTTGCCTGTTTCACCTGATGGTAGTGTGGGAATAAATTCAACGTAATTGGCTTTTAAGATAGCTGGTAGGTTAGTTTATGTAGACATTGTAAATTTTTGGAAAATACCAGAGAAGGAAAAGCTCAGAAGCTCATATCAAGGTCGTACTACCCCAGAGCAAACTAGGAAATACATCTTTGGATATACTATATGTTGGCTACCCAGAACCGGTACCAAATGGAAACGGATATGTAAAGGTACAAAGAGTAGAAATTGGAAGGGATCCACAAAGGCACACGTAGAAAAGAGGTGACATCCGAAATGTAGACAATTTCAGGACAAACATCTAACATGTCAAATCTTTCAGCACTATAGGAAATACATAATAGAGGGAATCCGAGGTAAAATAGTACGATCAGTAGGTTTTTCACAGTTAATAGGCAGCAGATGGAGATCACTGGCACAAGGAGCACTTATGGAAGGCCACGTGCTGCAATGGGACAAAAGGACTAAGATTGCAAAGAACAATTTCTCAGCAAAATGCACAATGGAGGCATTGGTGGTAGAATTAGGGGCTCGTGTATATGGAGCATCTGCCAGAAATGGCTGACTTGTGTTGCATTCCCCCAGCAAAGAACAAGTCAGTGAGCTTAATTTACAATGTACAAGTTGCAATTTATTTGCATAATTACGAGTGCAGGTTCAAATTCTGTCTTCTCTGCTTAACTACTGGCATAGCCTGGAGCCAAAGACTCGGTTTTTTTTCTCTTGATCTGTTAAGCAGAAATAGTAGTTTTTATCTACATAGCATATGACGCAGCAGTTACGTTAGTTACTAAAAGTAATAATGTTACAACTATTATGTTGGTATGGATGGCATTATTAGAAGTCAATATGAACTTCTCTTTTCACAGACCTATTCATCAATCACCTTTAGATGTCTCTGCATCTTTTTCAAAAACTTTAAAATAATATCCATTTTCAGCTGACAATGGATTCCCCGACTCATTTTTCAGGAATGAGGGAGATGCTCAAGATCCAGATACCATATTGCCATATTATTAACTCTACATTTCGAGCTAAAATACAAACAGTGAGAACATCCTGTACAATCTCCGAAAATGGTACAGGCTTTAGTCAAAAGAAGATATTACTGATGTGACTGATGAAAACAATAAGACTTTACTTTTTTTATCAGTCAAAATCTAATATTGGTTAAAATAATTTCCATTTAAATTTAAAGTATTATTTATTTGCTTTTGCTTAAGGAATATACAAGCTATTTGTGCCCCAGTTCCCTACCAGTGCCAGACATTTCAGTAGCTATTCTAGGCATTAAAGATCCTGGTAGGTTTAACTGGTCTCAGTTAAAGGAATTATTTCAAAGGTATTGAGTTCAGAGACGAGGTTTCCTCTGAAGTATTCAAAGGACAGTGGTGCTAAAATATGCAGTGTCTATAAGGTTTCAGGTCTGCAGATTTTTTATCAACCTTCTCAGAGCACAGTAGGATGTTATCATTTCATGCCTTTAGTTCAAGCTGTCTCAATAGTCAGTACTGTGGGTTCTATTTTTTATCAATCATCTTCCCCATCATTTCCTGCCTAAGTACTAAGGATAGTTGTTAGACCGACAAATGTTTTGGAGATTTAAATTTGGTGACTATATACACCCTAACTGAGAAAACACAGGTATTAGATTTGGTATCCATTTACTTCTCGTGATCAAGAAATTATTTTTAGCTTCTGAGTTTATTTTAGTGAATTAAATATTTTTTCAACCAAGTTGACTGACCTTGGGAAAAAGAACCTGTTATGTTTGATTTTGCCTTATCCTGTGGGTCTGGATTTAAACAGTGAAGTTGTCCTCCATATCAGTTCATTGACTAGGCAGTCATGGCAGTGAACAAGAAGCATGCAACTGGGTCAGCGTGAGACCACCACCCAGGGCCACTTAAGTAAACAGAGGAACAAACTGAGTTTTGCCAAGACTTAGGCAACAATGGACACTGCCTAATGTTCCATGTGAAAGTAGAGGCAGTATTCTGCCATTTGAAAATTTACTGGGATTTAGACACATATTAAAAGAAATTTCATTTTATCAGGAGAAATGTTTTTATAGAGCTACAAATGGCCTAAGATTAGACAGTCTTTTGTCTTAAAGGGTTCTTGCACGAAAGTGGATAAATAACTGTCCTTGGCAGGGATGGTGCCATATTAGAGTTCTCTTGCTGGGGAAGAAATTGAGAACAGACTCAGGTATTCAGAACAGTATCATTTGGCTTTGTTGACCCAGCTAGCACAAAGCAGTGGTTGAAAACGTGCTTTGTAAACATAATCAGGTAATCGTCTCCTTCCATAGTGCATAATGGATAGATTTCCCAACAAATTGCCATTTGTATAGCATTGCTCATAAGCAGAGCATAGTGTGAAGCTTGATGAATGGATGAGGAGCCAATTGTTAAAATCATTCCTTTGCCTACATTTCTCAGGATGCATATTGCTATCTACACTGCATTTAGAAAGTTGTCAAGTTGGGCAATAGCCACAGTGTATACTGCAGAGGTTTGACCTAAAACAGTTGATAGCTCTATTATGTGAGTAGTTTTCAGAGAAAATATAAAATGCTCTGTGCTTGGATTGATCTGTTGAAAGGTGGAAGCCTATCTCTAGATAGGTGGGAAAGACTAATGAATTATCTACTGACTCCTTTTTGTCAATTTTTCCTACTAGGAAAAGCCTAGCTCATTTGTTAACTCTCCTATACTTATAGATTGTGTTACCAGGGAACTCAGAGCAGCTGTGAAAGAAATGAGGGCCCCCAGATGCCCAGCTCAGCCAGTGTTTGGTGCAAGGAACCCTCCAAGATTGTATGTTTTGATAGCTTTTGTGATGATGGTAGTGGCAATGGCCTAGGACTTATAGTTGCAGTAATTACATGAGTCATTCCTAAGGTTATTCTGGCCAGGAAGCAAAGCAATCTGCCAAAGCCTAAGGGTGAGCTTAGGTCTGATAGGTCCAGAGGGCAGAAACTCATACTCACTCACACTCTTTAGTGATCCTCACATCTCATATGAGAACATTTCTCACTCAGTACTTTTTT
Source organism: Otolemur garnettii (assembly GCF_000181295.1). Lineage (NCBI taxonomy): Eukaryota > Metazoa > Chordata > Mammalia > Primates > Galagidae > Otolemur > Otolemur garnettii. Next base: position 17,131,910 of record NW_003852400.1, read on the forward strand.
GGAGGAGAAGTGCAAATCTAATCCCTCAAGGGGATAGTACATTGCAATCCCCTTAAAAAAATCGAACAAGGCTAGAAATCAAGCCATATTCAAAGTATTCCAAGTAGTATAGAACTAATGTTTCTTATCATCTTTCCTTCCCCACCTTCCTAGATTTCCTTCCTCCTCTCTTAGCACTTCATGGGTCAGTGTTGTTTATTTCAGTACATAATGCAGCTTTCATTCTTAATGGATTTGAGGCCTTATTTGCCTTTTCTTTTTAAGGCTGTGGTTGCTAGAATTTTTCCTTCCTTCCCTTCCTTCCTTCCTTCCTTCCTTCCTTCCTTCCTTCCTTCCTTCCTTCCTTCCTTCCTTCCTCCTTCTTTCTTTTCTTTTCTTTCATTTGTTTTTAGAGACAGAGTCTCACATTGTCACCCTTGGTAGAGTGCAATGGTGTCACAGCTTGCAGCAACCTCCAGCTCTTGGACTTAGGTGATTCTCTTGCCTCAGCCTGCTGAGTAGCTGAGATTACAGGCACCCACCATAATGCCCGGCTATTTTTTTGTTGCAGTTTGGCTGGGGCTGGGTTCAAATGCGCCACCCTTGGTATATGGGACCAGCACCCTACTCACTGAGCCACAAGCCCTGCCTAGTTGCTAAAATTTTTCATTCACAAATATCAGTGGGCATAGAAGCAGCAAAGTATACATCCATGAATACTCTAAGGTAAAAACATACTCTTTTATATCTCCACTGTGTAACAACAAACCTCTCCATCCTTGCATTCTTGGTCCCTGCCACTTAGTTCGGTTCTACGTGTGTGCCTGGTTATTGCTGCCTATCTTAACCAAGGCTCTAACTTCTTTGCTGTTCAAACTTTATTCTTCCCAAAGCAAAGCCTACTCTTCTCTTTTTTGGACTATGATAAGACTTGATTGTTCTAGGGTCAATGAGGGAATCCTATTGGGAGCAGAGTATGTGGAGAGCTAACTATCTTTTTACACTCCTGTTTTAGGTCAAGTCATATTCAGTCCCTAGAAAAGGGAAGATTGTTCTCCTCTAACAAATTCTTTTAGGACTATCTCTACTGACCAAGAAAATTAAAGAAAAGTCAGCAATTTGATATACAAGTTTCTTTTATCTCAATATAACCATCCCAGGTTTTAGGGTCTCACACTTTCCCTAACAAGCCCCTAGTTTGACTTATAAAACATATGAAGATGAAACATTCTGTTTCCTATCTAGATATGCCATCTATTAGATACCCAACTGTTACATACTTCCTATTTTCTATGTCACATTGATCGAAGTCTGCCACATAGGCATTAATTTGCCACAGTTCCAGGCTGGATGTGTTAGATTTATAAACTCTCTGGTCTGAGCCAGTGCTCATTTGTTGCAATATTTGTTTTCAATTAATGCCCCCACTGTCTGCAGCAGTGGTGTGAGCTCCTACTAAGGCTGTTAGATTTAGGAAGAAAGTGACCTGAGCAGTGGGGCTACTGGGAGAAGGAACCCAGAGTGGTACAAATGGTTAGAGATCTAATAATATATCTTTCTGGGCTGATTAGTTTCATCCTTACATCAGAATATGTATCTGATGACTTTCAGTGATTTGGAGTATTTTATTCTTCATTGTGAATGAAGCCAAACTAACCTTTTGGAATGGAGAATTCATATGGCATAAATCTCTGAAATAATGTTTCTGTCGAATATAGGAAAATCAGTTGTAATATTGCCAACTTGTGAAAATCTGACTATGAAACAGCAGAACTATTGTCCTTGAAAAGCAGTGGTACCTGGTATTGCCCATCCAGCTAGGAACGGGGGAGTTAAGGCAAGTTCACATTGTTTCAGCATATTCTATACTTCTTCTAATCTGTAAAAATTATTTGAACTTACCAGTTTAAAGACAGAACAAGCAATCACTTGACTAAAAACTGCAGCAACTTTTGGGAGCACAAATAATGAAATTCAATAAAGTGAAAACAGGACTTTTTTTTTCTTTGTAATTTTTGGCCCTTAGATATGTATAATTTCAAGAATAGTCATAAAATGTGCAGTCATTTTTAACCAGGATCAGCTAAGACAGTGATAGCAGAGCATTAAACCAAGTTTGAGGCCTTCGAAGCTTAGGGCATTGTGTAACTGCAAAGGTCACACAACCATAAAGCTGGCCTTGTTTACAATTTCCTTTATTGCCAAGAAAACCCAAGAAATTTACCTTCTATTTTTACTATTTCATATAGAAATTGTATTTTAACATGAGCAAAGTAGAAAATATACTTTTTTAAAATGAAGAACAATCTTTTCTCACATATAAAAATTAAAATGGGTGGTAATAAAATTTTAATTCAGAGTGTAATAATTTCCAATATTTTAACATTGTATTCAGTTGTTTTCTTGATAAATGGTGGTATTTATAATCACTCATACAGTACAACAGAGTAAAACTGGAACCCCTAACTTGTTCTAATTTCTAATGTTATATGCAGGACAATACTTGCTATCTACCCCATGGCCAGTTTTCCCTGTTATTAATATCTTAACGTTATTATGGTACATTGGTTACAATTAACTAATATTTGTCCATAAGTTTTAACTAAAGTTCATATGTTATTCAGATAGCCTTAGTTTTAACCTAATGTTCTGTTTCATTCTGGGATTTTATCCAGGACACTGACTTCCACATTCTTGAGGCCCCTCTTGACTATGATGGTTTCTCAGACTTACCTTGTTTTTGATAACTTTGGCAGATTGGGGGATTACTCATCAGGTACTTTGCAAGATGACCTTCTGTTGTAATTTTTGATAGTTTTCTCATCATTAGAGTTATGGATTTATAGGAAAAATGTCAGAGAAATAAAGAGCCATCATCACTGCAGCATATCCAAAACACATTTATCAGGATAATTTATGAGTATTGATGTTGACCTTGATGGCCTACCTGAAAGTAACAACTTTCAGGTTTCTTCTTCGTAAGCTCACTCTTTTTTCCTCACCTTTCCATATACTCTGAAATGAAGCCATTGTGTACAGCCCTCATTTGAGAGGGTGAGAAATTATGTTCCATCTCAAGGCAAAATAACCACAAACATTATAAGAATCCTTCTATCTCCTTTATCTATCAGTCTATCTATCTATCTATCATCTATCAATCAATCTATCTATTATCTATCTATCTATCATCTATCTATCTATCTATCATCTATCTACCTATCATCTGTCTTCCATCAGTATGGTTCCATTCTAGCAGAGAGAAACCTGACTTCCACTCTGTATCATCCAGTTACTTAATTGTTCAATTCCAGTAAAATAAGGATCAATATCAAAATTATTAATCCCATAGGAACAATTTTATCAACTAAAGTATAATGCTTACTTACAGTTTCCTGTACCTTTAATTTTACAGAATCCACTGATTTGCAGTTACTTAGTTCACCACCTTTTCTCCCAATCCCCTAGAGTGAGGTTGTTATATACATTTGTAATAGTCATGTAATAGACATTTTGTCACAATTTCCATTCCATCCTTAGATCCTCCTACCTCCAAACTGATTTTTTTTTTTAAATTGGCACACAGTAAGTTTCCCTCTAAATTCTATATACCTTGACAAATGCATAGTGCCATCTATTCAGCATTTGAGTATCACATAGAATAAATTCACTTTCCATAAAACTCCCTATTTTTCATCTTTTCAACATTCTTAACTCCTACCTGAATCCCTGGCAACCACTGATCTGGTTATCCTTCCCCAGAATGACATGTAATGGGTGTCATACAGACTACTGATTTCTCAGATTCTTTCACTTAGTAACATGCATTTACCGTGTATCCATGTCTTTTCATAACCTGAGAGCTCATTTATTTTTACTACTAAATAATATTCCATTGTTCATCAGTCGATGCATATTTAGATTATATCCAGTTTTTTGCCTATTTAAAGTAATACCACTGTGGACATTCACATACAAGTATGTGTGAAGAAATATATTTTAATTTCTACTGAGTATAAATCTAGGAGTAGAATCACTGGATCATCTGAGCCATATCCAGAATTGTCACTTTTTCCCCCAAAGTGGTACAGCATTTTACATTCCCTCCAATCTATGACGATGGAATATATATTAATTTATTTAGATCTTCTTTGATTTATGTGATCAGTGGTTTGTAGCTTTCTGAATATAATCTTATACATATTTTGTTAAATTTATGTCTTACTATTTCAAAGTTTGGGTGCTATTTGAATATCTATCTCTTAAATTCCAAATTCCAATTTGTATTCACTGGTATATAGGCAAGCATTTGACTTTTGCATGTTGACCTTTTATTACGTGAACTTGCTATTTGGATTTCTTAGATCCATGAGTTGCCTGCAGGGTCTTTGGTTGTTTTATATAGACAATCATGTCATCTTTTTATATCTTCCTTCTAAATTCTGCATCTTTTGATTCTTATTTCAATAGATAGGACTTCCAGTATGATGTTGAATAGGATTTATGAGAGAATATATCTTTGCCTTGTCCTTGATCTTAGGGGAAAGTGAATATTTTCTCACCATTAAGCTTGGTAATATGGGGGACGACACTAATCTTTTGCATGGTGAATGGGGAACATTAATAGTTTGTATGTTGAACCTAAAGTAAGTCCCACTTGGTTGTGGACTAAAATTTATTTTGTATATTGTTGTATTGAATTTGCTAATTTTAGTTGAATATTTTGCAAGTATATTTATATTATTCTATTCTCTTCCTGTCTTACATTGTCTTTATTAGCTTTTGGTATGAGGATAAGAGCTGCCTCATACAATGAGCTGCGAAATGTTTCCCCTGCTTCTGTATACTAGAAGAGATTGCGCAGCATTTCTTGTCAAAGTACAGTATTTTGTAGAGTTAGTGAACCAGCAGAGGCCTCTGAGTACGGTGATTTCCCTTTCGGTAAGTTATACTCTTGGTCTTAGCCAAAAGGCTAAGAAGCAATTACTTATCTTTTGGTAAGTTACTAATTTTTAATTTAATAATTTTGTTAGAGACAGACTGATTTATATTTTCTCTCTGTTCCCCTAAGTGGGACACATGAATGCCCCAAGCTTTACGAGGGACCCCATAGCTTCCCGTGGGTTGCTTGATTTCTACTCCCACTGAGGTATGAGGAGGAGCCAGACAAATTGTGGCTGGCTTGCCAGAGACTGGAAGGTTTGCAAACCCTCACTGCGGCTCAGAGGTTGCTTTCCAGCCTCTTGTGGAGTCACATTTATGAAGTCCAGGGCAATCTCTCTGCGCCAGGAAGGCTGTTCCCCAGGGGTGGGCCTAAATCATTGTGTGTAAAGCCCTGGGCCAGCCTTTCTTTGCCTTGTCCACTAGCGCAGTTCCTCTGTGGAGAGGGCTAAGCATCCTCCCAAATCTCCTCTCTGGAACCCCACAGCACTCTCCCATCAGATTAGTTCGCAGGAGTTCCCTCCCTTCCTGAGACCAGCTCGAATACTTCTCCTCAGTGCCTATGTCTGATTCACTGGCTGGAGTCTGCTAAATGCTGGTGGGTGAGGAGTTCCCTCAGTTGTGCACTGCTTTTCCTCCACAAGACTCCACAGGGAGAGAGGTAGACCTCTCCATCTGCAGGAGCACTGTGCCCACTGAGGAGAAGTGCCTACTCAAGCTACATTCTCTATTGTAATAGTGGGGAAGGGAATACTGGTCCCCTGCAGTTCACACACTCAAAGTATTTGGTTGCCATGGGAACCAGGGACTAGGCTAATTTATTATGAATGCTGGACCCCTACCCCATATGACAGTTCTCCAGATTCTTGTACCTCATCATCCATACACTCCCATTGTATATGTGCATGAGGGCTTCCTCACCATACAAATTGAGGACTGAGACCTCTTCCCTGTATCTCCCTGCACCACTCTCATGTCCAGGAGCCATGGAGTCTGGCCTGCATGTCTAAGCCACCAACTGCACAATTCTGCAAAATGCTAGTGGGCAGGAAGCTACCAAATTATGGAGGTGAGTTTGCCTGGGAAAGGATGTTCACCACTGTGGGGAAGCAGCTGTATTACTTACTACATCTTGATACTTTTTATCAGTCTGTTCAGGTCTTCTATTTCTTTCTGATTTAAGCTGTGATAGTGTGTGTTTCCAAAAATTCATCCATTTTCTTTAGTTTTTCTAGTATGTGTGCATGGGGGCATTTGTAATTGTCTTGATGATCTTTTGTAGTTCAGTGACATCATGTGTAATGTCTCTTCTTGAACTTCTGATTCAGGTTATTTGAATTCTTTCTCACCTTGACTAACTAGGGTAGTGATCTATTGATTTTATTTATCTTTTCAAAGAACCATGTTTTCTATCATTCATCCTTCGTGTTCTGCTTCCAAGAGGCTCTCTGTTCTGTTTACCAATAGCTCCAGCACCCAGATGTGTCAGGGTGAAAGCACTCTCCAAGAGATCAGGAGCTGGCAGACCTCCATAGGTGTGAAGGGAGAACAAGTAAACACCCCTGCCTACCCTTTCCACCAGATTCCAACTCTCTCAGGGTCAGTCTCTGCCAAATGTTCCTTTTTCTTGTTCTGCTCTGCAGCTTCTTCCCATGGGCTCTCCAGCAAGGGTAGCTTCAGAAACCTTTCCCCCAGTGTACCACCTGAGCTATGCTTTTACACCTGAAACTTTTTCTTGTTTGGGGGGATGCCTTGGTGACATATATCTCTAGTTGGTCATCTTTCAGATTTCTCTCCAGATGTCCTTTTTTTTTTTTTTTTTTAGGGGATATTGAACTTCTGATGCATATAATTATCCTGTTCTCTGAAGAATCTCTTTTAACATTTCTTGTAGGAGAAGTCTGTTGGTGGTATAGTCTCTCAGTTTTTGTTTTTGTCTGTCCATTTCTTCTTCACTTTTGAATATTATTAATTTTGCTGGATATAGAGTTTCTAGGCTAGTGGGGTGATTTTTTTTCATAATTTTAAATATTTCTCTTGCTTTTCTTCTTACTCAAATGGTTTCTGAATAGAGACATGTATTATTCTTATTATAATTCATTTTTCCTATAAGTGGTTATTTTCTATCTCTGACTTCTTTTAAGATTTTCTTACTATTTTAGTTCTCTGAAGCTAAAAAATAATGGTATCGCCAGATGTAAAGTTGTTTGACATTTATTGTGTTTGTGTTACCTAAGTTTCTGGGATCTGCGGTTTGATGTATGTCATAAATTTTAAATGTTCTTGGCCATTATCACTCCCACTGCTTCTTCTACTTCTACCTCTGTTCTCTTCCTGGTATTCCATTTAGATTTACATGTATCGTTTGAAATTATCCCTGAGTTCTCGAATGTTCAGTTTTATTCTTCTCTTTGCATTTCAATTTGGGAAATTTCTATTTATATATTTTCAAGCTCACTGATTCTTCCCTTAGTAATGTCCAGCCTACTGATTATGTCAACAAAGTCTTACAGTGTTTTTGATTTTTACCATCTCTTTTTGACTTTTGACTTCTTGTAACAAGAATTCTGACCCTAATTTTTCTATGTTGCACTTCTGATAGCTTCTCAGTCTCACTTCTGTCTCACTGCTGTCTGTCCCACATCTGAACAAGCTGGTAAGAAAGCTTGGGTCCTCTCTTCTTTGGTCTTTGCAGGGGATCTAAACCACACAAGCCTTTGTCTCCATACAGGAACTCTCACTTTGGGAACTTTCACCCCACATCCTAAGCATAACCAGCAGTCTTTTTTTTTTTTTTTCTTTTCATTCTCTCAAGCCACTATGAATTTACTTGGGAGGCCTACCCAAAGATATGAGTTATGTAAGTAGTAAATCTTTGCATACTTCTTAGGGTGGTGTAAAATCATTAATCATTAGTTTTCCACACCTGAACCACATGTTGATTGGGAGTGCATCCTACATCTTCAGAGTATCTGCACACCCCTCTCAGAGTTTGTGTCTTCCTGCTTACATTAACTATCTGTTATTGCATAATAACTACTTTTAGTATTAGAGTTATTAACACATAAATCACTTTTTAAAATCCCCTGTCTGATAATTTTACAGTTTTTGGCTGGACCTGGGTTTGAACCTGCCACCTCTGGTATATGGGGCCAGTGCCCTATTCCTTTGAGTCACAGGCACTGCCCATCTGTCAGATAATTTTAACATTTATATCTTTCCTCTTACCAGTTCTAATTTATTTGGTTTAAAAGTCTATAATTTTTTTTGTTCTTTGCCTTTTGATAAATATTATCATTTTTTGGATTAAAGTTAGACTTGCTGTTTAAGTTCATAGAACTGAGGCATATAAACCTTCAGTGTGAGAACTTACATTTATGTAACTAAAACTCAAGCGTGTTTAAGGATTGATTTATTTTCATATGCCATAGTCCTTAAATTACTGTAGTGTCTTTATTTGTGTTTCTTTTCTTATCTTTGACATTCCCCAAGTAGTCTTCTTTAGAAAGAGAGTAAGGGCAGTGCCTGTGGCTCCAGGAGTGGGGTGCCAGCCCCATATACCTGGAGGTGGCAAGTTCAAACCTGGCCCCAGCCAAAAACTGCAAAAAATAAAATAAAATAAAATAAATAGAAAGAGAGTGCATATCAGTTGTAATCCACTAAAGCCCTGGCCTAATGGTTAGGTGTGGGTTAGGAAAAGCATTTTATAATCTTATCATTAAATCTATTTATTTTAATGGGTCTGTATCTCTGGCCTATGACCTTTACAAGTGTTTTCCCAAAAATATAGCACCCCCCACCACATCGTGTCATTTAGGTAAAATAAGAATCCTAGAAGTTATTAGCATAGGAAGGATGTCTTTGTTAAAGTTAAATAAAGGTCTGGTAAAGTCTTTCCCCTGAGAGTAGACCTTCATTATGGAGAATGTTTTGGTGTATTTTATAAAGATTAATTTAAATTTCCCTTTCCCAAAGGTAAGAGGAAATCTTTTTAATTCCTCACCATGGTAAAAATTTGTGGTCCCTTAAAGTAACACTCTATAAAATAGGAACCCTGACAATTTCTCATGCTCAGGTTACTCCATTGTTAGGATCTAGAAGTTCTTCAAAACTGCCTCTTAAATGTTCCTACCTGTATAGCAAGGCTTCTGCTCTAGGTAAGCAGTTGTCTCTTGTCACTCTCTGAATTTGCCTTTCTTTCTTTCTTTCCTTTTTTTTTTTGATGCATGCTCAAAATTGCTGTACATTTATTTTTACTCAGAAGAGATACCAAAGTTTATTTTCCAGACAAGTTCTATATATTACTATAATATATGAAAGAACTACAGTAATTCACCAAGTGGGTCTTGGTGCTGGGATAAACAGATTACTGGGACAGAATTGACAATACCTTTCAGATGACTCAGCCACTCTACACAAAGGTTTGCCCCTAGACTCCCAATACCACCAGTCATTAGAGAAATAAAAATTAAAACCACAGTGAGCTATCTCTACATTCCTATTAAAATGGCAAAAATTAAAAAGATTAATCCTGGCTTAGTGTCTCTAACTCAGTGGTTAAGGGCGCTGGCCACATGCACCTAGGGTAGCGGGTTCAAACCTGGCCTAGGCCCGCAAGACAACAATGACAACTGCAACAACAACAACAAAACAAATAGCTGGGCATTTGTGGCAGGCGCCTGCAGTCGGAGCCACTTGAGAGGCTGAGGCAAGAGAACAACCCAAGCCTAAGAGCCCAAGGTCACTGCCAGCCGCAACTCCATGGCACTCCACCGAAGGCGACATAGTGAGACTCAGTCTCCCCCAACCCTCACAAAAGATTAATCCTTTTGTAGTTATAAGTGTGATGATTGGGTGTTGGTGCATATTTGCTCCTGAAACCTTGTCACAACACTGGCACGTTACCTTTCTAATGTGAAAAACAAAAAAGGACTGACATGTTGGATGAGAAGAGCTGGATGCTTCAGTTAGAGCAGAGTAATGAAACCAAGAATTATCTTACCCTGCTGAAGGTGGGAAATGTGGGAAACATTAAAGTTACTGTGTCCTAAGTGATACCCAGAATCAAATATCTTTGTATTCAACCTCTAGAATTAATCATTTAAACTTTTCCTTGTCTTGGGAGGCTGAGGCGAGAGAATCACCCAAGCCCAAGAGCTGGAGGCCACTCGGAACAGTGATGCCATGTCACTCCACCATGGGCAACATAGTGAAACTCCATCTCAAAAAAATAAAATAGGTCAGCGACTGTGGCCCAGCAAGCAGGGCACCGGCCCCACACACCGAGGGTGGCGTGTTCAAATGAAGCCTCAACAACAACAAAATAGCCAAATAGCCAGGGGTTGTGGCAGGTACCTTCAGGTCCCAGTCACTCGGAAGGCTGAGGCAAGAGAACTGCCCAAGCCCAAGAACTGGAGGCTGCCATGAGCCGCGATGCCACGGCACTACCAAGGGTGACAGAGTGAGAGTCTGTTTCCAAATAAATAAATAAATAAATACATAAAACAAACTTCTCCTTGGATAGATGGATGGATATATGGATGGATGACTAGATAGATGGGTGGAGAGGTAGATGTTTGACTAGATGGATAGGTGAATAGATAAATGGATGTGTGGATAGGTGACTAGATGGATGGATGGATGGGCAGATGTATGTTGAGTAGGTATATAGAAGGGTGGATGGAAGGTGGAAGGATGGTTGTTTGAATAGATAGGTGCATGGATGGATAGCTGGACAGGTAGATGAATAAATGGGTGGAAAGATGGATGGATGATTGGTTGGATAGATGGATGGATGGATAAATGGGTAGATAGATGGATGATTGGAAAGATGGTAGGTTGATGGATGAAAGGGTAAAAGGGTGGGCAGATGGATAGAGGGTTGGTTGGATAGATAGGTGGATAGGTGAGTAGATGGATGGTTGTATAGGTGAATGGATGGGAGATTGGATAGGTGGAAGGATAGATAGATGGAAGCATGGTTGAATAGGAAGATAGATGGGTAGATTAATGACTGGATGAACAGACAGGTGGATGAACTGACAGATGGCTGGAGCAGTGGGTGGATGGGTAAACAGGTAAATTCAGTAGCACACTTTCTCTGAGGACACATTTGGGTACCTAATCACCTGCCTGTTCCTGGGTCCCATAGCCTCCAGCCACCATCATTCAGCAGTTGCCTCAGTAGCCACTCATAGCACAGATTCCTCTTCCCCAGGTCTTCCCTACTCTGAGGTGAGAATTTGCCTTTCTCTCTAGATTTGGGGATAGTGGTAGTGGTTTGCCCAGAAATAAGCACATAACTGTTCTATGGTGAGTCTAAGAAAAGTCACTGGTTGTAAGTATTCAACTCAACTTTCTGGTTGTAAGAATGAGAATGGCAAATGCTATGTTGAATACATATAAACTAACACTGGAAGTATAGCTTTTTATTATTATTATTATTCTATTTGCTGTAGAGAACATAGTTGAACCTCCATAGTTGACCATATCCCTGTATCAATAATGTCCCTAAATTGACCTAATTTTCATAGACCAGACATATGTCACAGGTAATATCAGCACAGTGGATCTAGTTCCTTATGTTGACCACTCCATATGTTCACCAGTTTGTCACCGACTCTTGGGTGGTCAACTTACTGAGGTTCTATTGTATAGATTTTTCTTCATACTTACACAAAATAGAGCAATCAGAGATCTGTCACTCATTCTTAGATATTCAGGCCAAATTGAGGCAGGCTATTATATCCTTTTCTTATTTTTTGTTTGTACAATGAGGCAAAGAAATTAGCAGAAACAGGCCAAGGGAGTGTTTGGAGTTCGGACTTCAGGTGACTCATAACTCGTCTACTCTCAGTCCCAAACTTTTCAGGCCCAGATTTCTTCCTCCTCTGACAAATAGTATCATTTCTTCAAAATAAGAAAAACTTAAATATGGTCCAAGAGTCAGCATCTCCTGTATGGTCCCCAGAAATAAAACATGGAAAAATACAATTCTATCAGCTAAGATAGTTGTAGCTGCTGCTTTTTATTTTTTATTGTCCCCATCTCCCTTTTACTTTTACTATCCATTTTCTTCAAGCAAGACTGCTGTGTAGCTCAAGATAATTATAGAGAAACATGATAGTAAAATCTGTTATGAAAGGTGAGATTATTTCTACTTTAAAGTATTTCTACTTTAAAGCAATTCAAACAAAATTGATAATATTAATCTCACTTAAGTTAGTTATTTTAATACAGACAGATGAAAAAAGGACTCATTTGAGTAAGTTCCACACACCACCCATTCCAACTACAAAAGAGTAATCTCTCAAGTGAAACATTTTCTCATTCTTTCAAAAATTTAAAGTTCTTGTCTATAATACTTTTCTATTCTCATTTTCCTCGATCTGGATTACACAGCCCATTGACATTCAAGCATAGTAAAATAAAATGCTAAACTTTGATCCTCAAGATTAAAACACAAAGGCTTTTGTGAATGGGGAAAGATGTCCAGTATCATTTTTCAACACTAATCCCAACATACTGATAGAACAAAAATAATAACACCTGATGTCTTGGTAAAATGTGTACTTTCAGTACAGAAAATACAATCCTGCCTTTTAGTTATTGAGAAGATGTACTTAAAATGCAAAAGTGGAAAAAGTATGGCTTTAGAGACAAAGGTCCCTGTATTTGAATCCTGCACTGGGTATGTTACTTCAGTGCATTACACAATATTTCTAAGCTTCAGTTTCCTCAACTTTAAAAAGGATATACCAGTATTTAACTGGCAAGATTGTCAAGCTATAAAAAAAAATAAAATAAAATAAAAAAAGATTGTCAAGCTATATTAAATTTGGCTAATGTAAAAATGTAGAATGGTATATATCAGTGATACCTATAATCATTACTAATGTTCAAAATTTTCCCACAGACATATAGTTCTCTGAAAACTATCATAACTTGCATTTGAAATAAAAAGAGAGAGATCTGCTACTCTATTTCTGCCTGCAGATAACATGATCTTTCTGCTTGAAATAAAACATGAGTTAGAAGAGCGGGAGGAAGGAAAGAAGATTGCTCCACTTCTGAATACATTTTATGTAGGTAGTAGTTAAACACTTCATCTTGACAAATTTGATAATAAAGTTTGTTTTCAGGCCCCCTGAAACTCTTGTTTTATGGTTCCTTCCCATTTCAGATCAGACCTGTACAGATACTCTTAGAATTTTTAGGTCTCCTCTAATCAAATTCTACTCTCTGCTAGCAGTTTGTCACATCTCTTTATGTGACTATTCCTAGACATTCTGACATTTGGGGTCTTATTTCTAACTAGGGAATTGTGAGTTAGACATACCATAAAGGGTAGGATAATGATATTGCAATAGTGATATTACAAAGGATCACATTAATTAGAAGGAAAAAATCATGCTTGCATGTGCAGGGTGTGCGTGTGTGTGACAGAGAGAGAGCTTTATCCAGCTTGTGGCCCTATTGGCCTCATATAGAATGTGACAGACTACTAAGCAGGTTGAGAACATAGATACCGTTACATTTGGCCATGCAAGAAATGACTACTTGTTTTCAGAAAACCACGAAAATCAAATATAAAGAGAGTTCACCTGAAAAAAACAAAAACAAAAACAAAAACCCTTCACTTTTCCAGTTTGTTTACTTTATAAATTGACAATAATTTGTGAATGTTTGGGAAGAGTTTAAAATGTGTTATTTATTCTAAAGAAACTTATAAAACATCAAGAAAAGGAAAAACAAACCTGGTTAAAATATTTTCATAAAAACAAATAGCAAGGACTGAGTAAACAATTCCATTTCACAGTTTGCAAGACCTGAGGTTTTGGTGGTTGTTTGTGACGATGCTGGTGATGAGGAGGTATGTGGTCATGTGTAAGTGTACGTATTTTAAATTATAAAGGACTTTGAAATTTTTGTGCCTTAATTACAGAAACTGCAGTCTTTTCACGTGGAGTTTCTCCAGTCTATATATAAAAGACTAATAAGAGGGTAAAAAGATTTCCCAGGTTCCCAACAAAAAGAAGTGATGAACTAAAACTACTATTAGATTCTAAAGGGTACTGCAACCTTATTACCTCATTGACATAACATGGAAATTATAACTTTTCTAAAGAATAAAAAGTTCAAGGCAGTTTAAAAATAGCTCTGAGTGAGCACATAACAATGAAAAAAAAAAGAGAGAGAGAGAGAGAGAGAAGAAATGAAAGCTCAGTTCTTACATTACCAAATCATCACCCCTGTGTACATTTCTCCACTAGTTTCATGGAATCTAAAAATACCCTCCAAAATGCCTTCAATTTTCACATACCATGTAAAAAAATCAATTGTTTTCCTTTCTTAGCAAACATGATAAGAGCCCCAAAGAGATGTAAGAAATCATTTGATGGGGAGAAGAATGGCTTTCAATTTGCCTCAGATAATTTGAGCCAGAAGTTGCTGGACCCCCAAGTGTATTAAGCTGACATCTATAAACTAAGTATCAGGTCAAAAATAAAAAGAAGAGAACAAATAAAACCCCATCCAAAAATAAATATATTTTTAAAAAATTAAATTGTATAGTTCCAATGGAGAGAAATTTCCAAAGAAAATAGTAGCTTCTTCTTGGTCCTTTATTTGAAAGGAAAGCATTGGGAGATTTTCCAGATTTCTTTCTGTTTGTTACCTATAGTTGAATTTCATTATATACATCGTATATACTTTGTATGATTTCAATTTTTAAGTGTTTTAAAGGTTTGTTTTATAGATTGAAATATGGCCCTTTTTTTTTGAAGGCTTCTTGGGCACATGGAAAGAATGTGTATTCTGCTGTTTTGGATAGAGTTTGTATAAATGTCAGTTTGAATGATTTGGTTGATACCGCAGTTCAAGACACTTATAACCTTAGAGATGTTCTGTTTATTTTTTTATCCTAGCAATTACTGCAAAGAAACACAATATAAATCTGTAGACTTGTCCATTTCTCATTTTAGTTTTATCAGTGTATTATGTACTTTAAAGCTCTGCTATTAGTTTCATACATATTTGACATTTCTGTCTTCTTTAGACGGAGCCTTTATCACTATGAAATTTTTCATCCCTTCCAATAACCTATTTTGAAGTAGCTCTGTTATTAATACAATTGTCCAGCTCTCTTTTAATTAGCATTTGCATGGTACATCATTTTTTATTCTTTTACTTTTAAGTTGTTTATGTTTTTATATTTAAAGATTATTTTCTATATATAGTATCTTTTGGTCTTGCTTTTTTTAATCCAATATGATCATCTCTGTCATTTAATTGGAATATTTAGACCATATAAATTTAAGATAAAGAGATAATACCATGTTTCCCCGAAAATAAGACCTACTCAAAAAATAAGTCCTAGCAGGATATCTATGCATTTGTTAAATATAAGCCCTACCCCGATGATAAGACCTAGTGATGCATTTTGGCACAGAGCAGTAAGGAAGACTGGAATACCTTTTATCTGCCACAGCACTTACGAGGGTGGGTGTGTGGTAACCATGGTTGCAGGCATCCTATTGCATGTATGAACAGCTAGGGGATAGGAGTTCATGCATCACTAGCAGCAGCCCCACTAACAAGGTCAGCTCCCCATGTCAGGTTCCAGAAGAAGATGACTTAACTGTATTTGAATAAATGTAGATTGTTGTATTATACTTAATCAAAAAAGACATTTTCTGAAAATAAGCCCTAGTGTGTCTTCTTGAGAAAAAATAAATATAAGACAGTGTCTTATTTTCAGGGAAACACAGTATATATGAGAAGCAGAAAAATAGCCCCCTAGAGAAATTATAGCCTAATGCACAGTCCCTGTGAATATGTTAGGTTATACGCAAGATGGAATTGCAGTTACAAATAAACTCGCCTGAAAGTAGGGAGATGAAGCTACAGTGTCTGATTAATTACAGGACCTTTAAAACTGGAAGTAGGAGGCAATTGAGAAGATGGTAGTGTCAAAGGGACTTTACCCAATTTTGATGGAAAAGGCTAGGACTGTGGGCAGCCTGTATAAGCCGAAAAAGGAAAGGGTGTGGATTCTCTCACAGAGTAACTAAAAGAAGTGCATCCCCACTTGCAGCTTCATTTTATTCAATTGAGATCCATGTTAGAGTTTTAAGGACGGGAATTATAAATTTGTACTGTTTAAGCCCTTAATTATATGCCCCTTACTATAGAAGCAATAAAAAAATACAATGTGTCATAGTGCTTACCAAATAGAACTCGTTGGGAGTCACATCACTTTGTTACTAACAAAAGTCTGAAGAAGGAAATGAAGTCACTTTCAAGTCCAGCTGTCCTAAAGATCCCACGGCATCTTCCAGCTCTCTCTTTCCCAGGTGCAGTGACTTTTGTGGCCCTGCATTCTTAGTAAAAAAGCTACAGAGGAGAGAAACTCGTAGGAGAAACCTTCAGGAGAGATGTTCATTAAATGAGTGTTCTCACAGGAGCAAGAAATACATGTGTATTTTTTTTTTTTTTTTTAGACAGAGTCTCACTTTGTCACCCTCTGTTTGCCAGCATCAAACTCTTGGGCTCAAGTGATTCTTTTGCCTCAGCCTCCTAGGAAGCTGGGACTACAGGTGTCTGCCACAATCCCCCCAGCTATTTTTGTTTTGTTTTGTTTTGTTTAGCAGGCCCAGGCCAGATTGAATCCACCAGCCCTAGGGAATGTGGCTGGTGTCCTAACCACAGAGCCATGGGTGCCCCGTGTGTATTTGTTAAGCCACTGACATTTTAGGGTTTAATTGTTGCTTTTATCATAGCCTCCCCTATTTATAGAGATTGAAGTAGGCTTTTCATAGCATCCTAATTAGAGTATGAAAATGCTAAAAGTGTGTACTAATAAATCACCCTTAGATTGGGAACCAGAGAAACTGCATTGTTCACTGCTGACACATTCCTACTTCTATTGAAGAGCTAACTGAACAAATATAGAAACAACATCACCTCTGGTGAGAGTGACCCTTGTGAGCAGATGGAAACACCAGTTATAGTCGTAAAGGTAAAAATCCCTCTCAAGGTGTTAGGGTTTTCATTGCCTTAATCTTTTGTCAAGAAGTTAATTAACCAGACATTGAGTCGTTAGGCACCTATGTTATTAAGTTCTAAAAGTACATATTCTTATTTTAAAAAATCTAACCTATCAACTACAACTTTCAATTATTTGCATTTGAGTAATATTGTGTAATATAAAGTAGAAATTTTTAACTGATATTTTTGAAAAGTATGCACTATCTACTTTCTTATTGCCTAGGGAAGCTGAACTTTAAAAGAATTTGCAATTCATTGTGTACAACTAAGCTCAAATTACACAAATTAAACAATGAACATTTAAAGGAGAGATTTAAAAGCCAATAGCAGTTAAGTACATAGGGTTTGTAGTTAGAGGAGAAATAGAGTCTGTTGGTGACCTTGAGTACCTATAAAGTTTTTCTGAGCCTCAGTATTCTCATCTGCAAACAGAGATATTTGTAAATCCACAAAGCACTAAGAAAGAATTGATTTAATGGATATAAATTACTTTGCCCTCAACAAATGGCATGTAGTGGTGGTAGTCATCATTTTCATCATTGTATAAGCCAGGAGAATCAGAAAATATTCCTATAGAAGATGGGTCTTAATCAAGGTCTTTGCCAGTAGAAATGCAATTCCCAGTAGTGACAATAGACTGTGAAAGGCAGAGAACTAAACATGAGCATGATGTATGTGCATGTGTCAAAGGAATGAGGAGAGCAGAAGGAGCAGAAAATAATAAAACAAAAATGTGTGCATAATGCAGAAGGCACAGATCTGGAGCCAGAACAATGGAAGTTAACTTCTACCTTTGTAATCGTGGCACAGTTAATTATCCTCTCTTCACTTTCATTTTCAATGACATGGGGAAAATATGTTATGGGTTTGTTGGGATGATTAAAACCTATTATATGTTTATATGTAGTAAGTTGTATATTATAAATCACATATAATAATGTATATATGTAGCCCATGTAAAGAATAATATACTATTTGATATTATATTATCATTGTTATGGACATTATTCTGCTTTATGCATATAATCTAATACAATGTCTGCTACATGCTGGATGCTCAATGCTTGAAATGGATTATTAGATAATAAAAAAATAGTATGTAGGATCTTAAAATCCTATAATGTTAATAGATAATTTTTATTCATACAATCCATTACATATCAACTCAGAAATCACCTCACCATAGTTGACACAAAAAAGAGATTTTTAGGTAATTACATAAAGCTTTATTTTTAGGTAATTATATAAAGCACAAAGCTTGTGATTGCTAAAGAAATATAATTTTGAAAAATAATGTAGAATATGCATTTTACTTTCTATATATACATACACAAACACATATTGAGACAAGAACTCAATTTCTTGTCTAACTACAAACTTATTTAAATTTATTATAATTCAATTAAATTTTTTGTACCAAACATTTATTTGGACGTTACAAAGTAACTGTAGGATTTGTGATAACTGAAGTGGCTACAATACAAAGAGTCTTAGGATATTTGACAGAAGTAAACTATAAACTTAATCAAAATGCTAAATAAAGAATGAACTTTGAAATTGATTGTAACAAGTGAGGACTGCAGAAATCTTTATGGAAAAGTGGGCATCTGAAGTGGATATCGGAAAACATTCTTAAATATCTTTACTAAGAATCTTAGAATTTAGTCAAAAATTAATGACAAAGATGAAATTTTTTCTTGCCATTTCCTTCTTTTTTCTTTGTTTTGCTTTGCTTTCTGTTTTTAACAAGAAAATCACTAGACTAAGAATCTTGCTTAGGAAGATTATATTGATGGTGGTAAAAAGAATTGAAAATGGAAAGGACATATAAAGTAAGGGTGTCTAGAAGGAAAAAAAGTAAACTCTATAGTGGTAGAATTTTAAAGGGTAAACAAAAACTATAGAGGTAAAATGAATAGAATTTGAACACAGAAAACACATTGACCTTCCAAATTGTTTTGCTGCGGCAAAATACCTAGATTTTTTTACTCCTCCCCCCAACCCCATCCCATTCCTACAATTTATTTTTTTTTTAATTTCAGGATATTAGGGGGTATATATGTTTTGTTTACATGCTTTGTATTTTTATAGATTGAATCAAAATTATAAGCATACCCTTCACCCAGATAGGGTGCACTATACCCAATTAACTGTGAATTTATCCCATTCCCCCCCAGCTTGATTTTCAATGAGATTTACTTTCCTATATACACTAAAGTATTGATCAATTAGTTCCTATTTGGTATTGAGTACCTGTGTTTGTTTCTCTATTATTGTAATGTTTCACTTAGAAGAATGGTTTCCAGTTCTATCCAAGTTGTCACAAAAGATACTAGATTATCATTGGTTTTTTTTTTTTAATGGCTGAGTGGTACCCACGGTAGGCATATACCACATTTTATGTGTGTGTTGGCGGGCACTTGGTTTATTTCTACATCTTTGTGATTGTGCATTGTGCTGCTATAAACATTCAAGGGCAAGTATCTTCTTTGCAAAAATTTTTCCTTTGGTTATAACCCAGCAGTGGGATTACTGAATCAAATAGGTCTACTTTAATTTCTTTGCGGTATCCATATAGAGGTTGCAGTGGTTTGCAGCCCCACAAATAGTCATTTTAATCTTTTTGTTTAGTTTGGTTTCCATTAGTAAGGAGTTACCGTTTTCTTTAGAAGCTGACCTTTCATGTGAGTCTTCATATTTCTGGAGGGTTTTTTTCCCCCCACTGGTTCCTTCTCTTCTGATCTCTCTATCAAGAGCTGAGAGTGACAGAGCTGGCTTATGGACTTGTATGTGAGACTCCAAAGATTGATCTCAGCTCTCAGTAACGGTTGGTGGTACTTGTACATGTGGATCAGCCACACCCAGTTTGTTTGAGTCCGAAGACACTTTGGCAGGCAACATCGTTTGTCTGCCTGTTTGGGTTGGTATTTGTGTGAGTGAGCCTGTTGTTCAGATGTTATTTTGAGTCTGTGGTAGGCTCTGCTTCTCTACATGGAGTATTTGAGTTCTACAAGTTTTAGGCTGGACTCTGCAGTTCCGAGAGGGTTTCTTGATCTCTAGCACCTGTGAAATGAGGGTATGAGCAAGGTCCCCAAGTGCCTAGGATCAGCAGGCTTGAAAGGCTTTACAAAGCTTCAGGGGGTGGGCGTGGGGGACGCTGATGTTAGTTTTCCAGCCACTAGGGGGAGCTGCTGGTGGGACAGGAGTCTGGGCAAGCTCTCCAAACTGACAGAGCCATTCACACAGGTGAGGGCTGAAAGCTTCTATGCTACCGGCTGGAGCTGGGTTCTTTCCACCATTATCCAGTAGTACAGTTTTTCTAGGTGGAAGTGTAGAAGCTTCTGCAAGTGACCACTGCCTGTACCACCACACTCCCAGAGCCAGCCACACAGGAAGCAACTGAAGCCGCAAGCACCTGTCCCACAAGTAATGGTTCCCATGGGCTCCTGCTTTCTTGTGGCCATGGAGGCACAACTTGCTCACAGTCTGCTGGTTCTGGCCCTCAGGGCTTCACAGGGCAGGCTTAATGGACCCTGGTCAGATTTCCTCTAAACTGAAACTTGAGTGGGGCTGAGGACCAGGCCTCCAGGTGGGGCGCCTAAGTCCCAAGCTGTGTTCCGATGGCAGCTGGACTGATCAAGGGAGCAAAGTCAGAGGCCAGCCAGGCAGGAGGCATACTAAATTTAAGGTTTGGACACTATCAAGCATGTGAACTTAGACAATGAGCAGTTGCTCACTCCAAGAGATTATAAAAATTGAACTCTTATATATGTAAAAATGTGAAATTATTCATTGTAATCTAGTACTTTGAGGAAATTATTCTTTATAAACTATCCCTCTGTGAATAGTATCACCTGGAAATTATGTCCCAAGTGCAGAAGAATAAATATTCACAGGCATTATATCAATATATCTTTACATGTTATTCTAGATATATTTAATATTCATTATTATAATGTAATTTTATTTTACAAGTCAATAAAACATCGCCTAGTTAATATATGCTACATAAAGGACCTATATTTTTTATTTCTTCTAATAGATTATTTGTAATAAAAATAATATAATTTTGTTTCAAAACTCCTGTTATTTGTAGGTATAATGTATAGAGTAAATCAATTGGAAGTTAAGCAATTATTTGCTACCTAAATTTTGAGAGATCATACTACCTAACTTAAAAAAATTCTTGGACTTTTGGGGTGCATAGCAAAGAGACCTTTATGAAGGATGATTCCATTAGCTTTCTGGGTTATGACAGTGTGAATAAGGCAAGGTATAATGCTGAATTCATAGGCTGTTCCTTCTTGGATTTTAATCATAGCCTCACAAACCACCACCCATTGAATTAAAGGTCTTTTTTCACTTCAAGGAGTACATATTTGCCCCCGGGAAAGGAGATATAAAATAATCCAGTGAAAATAAGAAACTCAGCTGAGAATCTAAACACATTTCTTACGACTCAGTGAAAGATAATGTTTTTAAGATCTTAAAAAAGATTTAAAGACATATACATTTTTGATAGAGAACATAAGGGATTTTTCTGATTTAAAAAAAGCTTGGCTTGTAATATTTACAAATGTGAATCATTAAGTAATCATTAGATGACAAAATAAGGATGTGTAATTGTACAAAAGCTGTCTTTCCCCAAAACAATAAAGTAGACTGGTTGGCAAGATAAGAGAGAACTGGGAGCCAAAGATTAAGAGTGTTAGGAGTATGTTTTAAAATGTGAGAAATGACTTCACCACTACTTGTTCCTACTGCCTTCATCTACATCAAAACTGTTTACATCATCATGTTCCAGGGAAGTGTAGAAAACACATCTACTTCCATTGCACACTATTATGAAAGATCATAAATTTTGAAAAATTCTAATAATGCATAGAAACTAAGCTAAAAATACAACTTTGTTCAAGCTTCTATGCTGGTAGGCTAATGTCCCTAAAACTTACTAAACCAATTACTGGTAAATTTGAAAAATAATAAAATGACATAGTTGATGACTTCATGGGCAAATAAAGTGAGTGGGAGAATACTGAACATTACTTCTGGATTATTTTGTAATTACTGCCAACAGAAAAATCCAACAGTTTACAAATTATATTTCTAAAGAGATTTGAAGCAGCACTATATGCTGCCCATCTATTAATAAGGGGACTGACAAGAACATGTCATAATGCGAAGATGAAGTTTCCTCCTTCTGAACCTATTTTGTTTCCATGTGTGGGTCTTTGGCTGCAGCAAATGGATAAACACTTATAAAACAAAAGACATAGCTGTAAAATTACAGAATGACTCAGAACTATAAGGAAGGCTAGAAAAATAAACTAATTAATTAGTTATCCCACAACCTAATTTCTAAAAATATGCAGTTTTCTGCTTGAAGGGAAAAGGGAGAGGTAATGCAAAGAAATCACAGAACGGGGGAGAGAGCCAGAGGGGAAAAGGAAAGAAAAGGTGCAACAAAGAAAACAGAAGTACTGAGTTCATGTTTTATGGCTATCTCTGTTCACTGGTTGCATGCACCCATCTCTTTCCTGGTCTGACGAGTTCTTGGTATATGCTAATAGTAATGCTATAATGCTATAGAATAATTTGGATAATAGATTAGGTATGTAATGACTCTCATTTTCATTATCATCACATTACCTTTTATATTCACTGTTCCCAACCTGAAGTGCAAAATGCAGATGCCAAGTTCCTTTGAGAAAGCACATTGTTTTCTTGCTTAATGTTTCAATACGAAGGTACAGAATGAATTGTGCATCACATGTAATTACAGCTTATTTACTGTATTTAACACTGAAAAGTTCACAAGCTTCTGAAGAAAACAAGGCAGTCTCTTATTAGGCCTATGCCACAACATGTATAGGACCTAAATTTATAAGCCATGCTTATAAGCACTTTTGAATAGAAATGCTAATAGTTATTTGAGTATATTAACAAAAAAAAAAATCATTGCTCTAATGAAAATTCTCAAAAGTTCCAGCAGGCTGAAGCTAGACAATAATAAGGGATACAGAAATTTTCAGCCCCTGCTGCTTTATTTTCTTTTCACTAGAAAATAGAGAAACAGTAATATCCAGCCTTTCCAACATTTCTGAAAGCTATTTACAAAAACACCACAGCAAAAGGATTAAGGCATTCTAGTTATGTTGTAAAATAGTAGATGTGTATACTTTATATAAAACACTGTTCACAGTCAAACTAAAAGTTATCCTTAAGGTTTTTATCAGGATTTATCACAATATAATATTTGGACACATTACCACCATTCCTTGGTTAAGATTACCTTACAAAGCACATGTAAAGATCTAGGCTGTCTTTGAAACTATGTTAAAAGTAGTTTAGGATTTATTCTATCTCTCTCTCTCTCTCTCTCTCTCTCTCTCTCTCTCTATATATATATATATATATAATGGAAATGGACTTGAGTCTTGCCTATATGTATGAAAATAACTGAATGTAAGAGTAAGTCCATCACTTTCATCAATCTCACATTCATAAGTAAAAGATGATAAATATTTCTAATTACTTGATGTTTGCAAGGAGCAAACATTTTGGGGATATGATGTTTCAGTGAGTTTGTGCATATGTCCTTTGTGCAAGTTTGGTACGTGTAAAGACATTTTTTAAATGAGGTTCAGAGCATTTGTATTGCAATGTGCAGTATTTACTTTGAAAAAACATATTTTTATATCTTCATTAAAAAGAGTCTCCCTAAAAATGGTCTCCATTAAAACAAGCCAGCATAGTGTAATGGATATGTAGGCATGCTATGAACCCAGTAGCTTAGGTTAAAATACTAGGCAGGTAGGTAGATAGACACACAGCCAGGCAGGCAGGATGGGGGGAAGTGAGGTAAGCAGGGTGAGGGAGGGATGGAGCAAAGAGTAAGAGAAGGAAGAGTAGGCAAATATTTAAAAACAGTCTCCGTTCCCCCTCAGTACACACACACATAAACACACACACACACACACACACACACACAGGAACATGCCTAACTCTTGATAGCATTAGTGATGGAAAAAAATATGTCATAAAATATCTAATCTTTCACTTCATTTTATGGGAGGAATAACATAGAGATACAAAACCATTCACGAATACTTCTTGTTAGGTGTCAATCCAACAAGTTGACCTATGTTGACTATGGCCTTTAATCACATTTCTCCTGAGTTCCCACTTTGTTTAATTCCTACTCAGCATACCCACAGGGATGTTTAATGGGCATATCAAACTTTAATATGCCCCAAACAGAATTCTTGATGTTTACTTTTTCCCTCTTTAAATTTCCAACCCTGCTTTTCTTAAATTCATCACCAACTTTTCAGTTCATGCTATCTTTGTCCAACACTTTCTCAGCCCCCAAAAACTAGCAGATAAAGGATTTTTGATTCTTCTCCTTTCTTCTCTATATCCTCATGCTGCCAGCATGTCTTGTCCCATTGTCAAAACCACAAGGCAGTTCCAGTCTAGGCTTAGTTGCTCATTGCACAAAATCCAGTTATTAAGACAATGAAGATTGCCAAGGGAGAAAGGAATTTTCAATAAGACAAACACCTTGTGGAAAGAACGGGAGAAGTTGCCTCAAATCCATCCCTACAACTAATGAAGACCCTGGACCAAGGTTCCTCAAACTTTTTAAACAGGGGGCCAATTTCACTGTCCCTCAGACCGTTGGAGGACCAGACTGCAGGCCCCAGATTGAGTCAACTGCTAAGCAGGACAGGCAGCAGCAGCAAAAACACCCAGGGGGCCGCATGTGGCCCATGGGCTGTAGTTTGAGGATGCCTGCTCCTGGACTGTTAAAGGAAGGGCCACATACCTTGGAAAAAGTGGAGAGGGAATACTGAGTACTGACATCAGGAAGTCTGCCCTGAATTAAGAATCTCAATGACTTTGTCTTGTAGAAAATCTATAATTTTAGGCAAGGCATGGTGGTTCATGCCTATAACCCCAAAACTTTGGAAGGCCAAAGTGGGAGGACCACCTGAGGCCAGGAGTTTGAGTTTATCATTTCTTGGAAACAACTCAAAGGGTCAAGTAGTTAGTTAAGGCAGAGGATTAAAAAACATTCAGATATTTGCACACACTCCCACTATGGTTCAGCCCCCATCCCCCAACTGCTGGCTTGGAGAGTAGTAGGTCTAGCCCTCTGACCCCACTCAGAGAAATTCCCCAGAAGCAAATGGCAAGTGACAGATTTCCCTCCCCAAACTGCAGGTGAAATCTGCGGCCTTCAGCAAAGACCATGGCTTTTTGAATTTGTTTGCCCATGTGGCTAGAGCTGTAGCTGGAAATCTGTAAGCCACAGATTTCCCTTCCCCTACCATAGGCGAAAGCCCTAGTATTTCAACCTGCTATGGCCTGGACTCTGGTGAAGATGTAGCTCTATTAATTTGTTTTAGGGCTGGGCTGGCACTTGAGCTAGAACAGTTCAGCTCACTATCCAGGTGCTGCCTCTGGTCTGTGAGTGTCCACTAGGGTCCTGCCCCCAGCCCCACTCCTGCCAAACTTGAAGATTAAGTCAGTTTTCAGAGACTGTCACACTCTGTAGTCCTGAGGGGGAGCTTTGGGAAGCTGTATGCAAAGGCCCTATCAATCAGTGGTAAAGGGGAGTGGTGACTCCTATATCATGTGGCCTCTGGATCTGATCTCAGCCCAATACTTTTAGTTTCCAAACAGGTCTCATGAGTGATGACTAAGGGACTCCAACAAGATTATCTCAAGAACAATTTAGGGACTACCTAACATTTCAGTTTATAAAGTAGAATAAATACATAAATAAACTGAAAATACATGTGGGGAGGAATCAGCAGAAGGACCTTGACAACCTGAAAAATCAGAGCAGATAAACTCCCCCAAGAGATTACAAGGGAGATACAGGTGAAAATACCATCCATAGCATAATTGTTGAAATGACAGAAATAGAATTCAGAATATGTATAGCAAATAAGATGAATGGAATTAAGGAGAAGATGGAAAAAGAAATCCAAAAAGAAGTCTAAAAACCATCTCAGTGAAATCAAAGACAAAGTCATCAAGGATCTGGACATAAGTAGGAAAGATATAACAGAGCTCAAGGAATTAAAAGAGGCATTCAGGGAGTTTAAAAAGATAGTAGACATTCTTGTCAATAGAATAGAACCTGGAGAAGAAACAATCTCAGAAATTGAAGGTAGGACTTTTGAACTAACCCAAGCATTCAAAGAGGCAGAAAAGAAGAGAGGAAAGAGGAATTATCACTGGAAGAGATATGGACTACACTAAATACAAGAATTTATAAGTCATAGGGAATCCTAAAAGAGAAGAGAGTTATAAAAGCATGGAATCTCTACTCAGCACATCATGATGGAAAATTTCCCAGGCATTGTGTGACACCCAGAAATTGAGATACTAGATCATATCAGAAACCCAGTATAACTCAATTCAAACAAAGCATCTCCTAGATACATTGTAATGAACTTAGCCAAAGTCAAAATGAAAGAGAAAATTCTAGAAGCAGCCAGGTGTAAGGAACTTCTTACCTAAAGGGGCATAAAATTTTTAGCTGAAACTTTACAATCCAGAAGAGGGTGATCATCTGCCTTAAACCTTTTTTTTTTTGAGACAGAGCCCAAGTTGTCCCCCTGGGTGGAGTGCTCTGGCATCACAGCTCAGCAACCTCCAACTCCTGGATCAAGCCAGTCTCCTGCCTCAGCCTCCCAAGTAGCTGGGACCACAGGTGCCTGCCACAACGCCCAGCTATTTTTTGGTTGCAGCCATCATTGGTGTTTGATGGGCCCAGGCTGGATTCCAACCCGCCACCTTAGATGTATGTGGCTGGCGCTTTAGCCACTTGAGCTACAGGCGCCGAGCCCCTTAAACCTTCTAAAACAAAACAATTTTCAGCTCATAATTTTGTACTCTGTTAAACTAAGTTTTACATTCAACAGAGAAATCAAATCTTTTACTGATATACAAGCATTGAGAATTTTTTTGACAACAAAACCAGCTCTATAGGAAGTACTCATACCTGTTCTTTACACTGACCATCATAAAGAACCACCATCAAAGTAAAGACACCCAGAAACTAAAGGACAAATCCTAGCTTCCACAATGGTACAAGTAATAAAGCTAAGCAATAGACCTCCACATAAAAAGATGACGAGAACTCCATCATAGTTCCAAATTCTCTCAATAAATGTGAATGGCTTGAATTTCCCCCCAAAGAGGCACAGGCTTGCTGAATGGATAAAAAACACAAGCCAACTATATTCTGTGTTCAGAAAACACATCTAACCTCTAAGGACAAAACAAGAATCAAGTGAAGGATTGAAAAACATATTTAGACAAATGAAAATCAAAGAAAGCAGAGGCTGTAATCTTATTAGAAAATGCAATTGGACTTAAACTGACAAAAATAAAGGAAGACAAAGATGGACACTATAGACTAGTCAAGGGCACAATACAACAAGAAATTTCAATCCCAAATATCTAAGCACACAACTTAAATGTTCTCATATATATAAAATGAACCCTGATTTGAACAATATAAGATCCTATAACACCATAATAACTGGGAATTTCAACATCCCTCTGACAGAATTGGACAAATCCTCCAAAAAGAAATAAAATTTAACACGATTTTTAAACAAATGGGCTTAACAGATATATAGAGACAACATTCCATCCCAATAAAAGTGAATATACATTCTCCAAAATCATCCATAAATTATCCTCCAAAACTGATCATATCTTAAGGAACAAATCAAATCTCAACAAATTTAAAAGAATAGAAATTATACCTTGTATCTTTCTGGATACCACAGTATAAAAGTAAAACTCAGTTTCAACAAAAATCTTCCTCCCCACACAAATTTATGGAAACTAAGCAACCTTATGTTGAATGACAGATGGGTCAAGGAGGAGATAAAAAATGAAATCATTGGATTTCTTGAACAAAATGATAATGAATCCGCAAGTTATCAAAACCTGTTGTATACTACAAAGGCAGTCCTGAGAGGTATATTTATTGCATTAAAATCTTACATTCAAAAACCAGAAAGAGTGCACATTGACAACCTAATAAATCATCTCAAGAAGCTAGAAAAAGAAGAGAATGGAATCCCAAGCTTAGTAGAAGAAATGAAATTACCAAAATTAAATCAGAATTAAGTGAAAGTGAGAACATGAGAACCATGCAGAAGATCAGTAAAACAAAATGTTGTACCTTTTCAAAGAATAATAAAATTGATAAACATTAGCCAGATTAACTAGAAACATAAAAGCAAGCAAGATCTCTCATAACCTCAATCAGAAACAAAAACAGGAAAATAGTAATAGATACGTGATCACTTCTAATCACTACAAAAAATCCTATGCTCAGAAATTTGAAAATATGGAGCAAATGGATCAATACCTAGAATCACATCACCTCCCTAAACTCAACCAGAAAGAATTAGAAATATTGGGAATGGCACCTGTGGCTCAAAATGGTAGGGCACCGGTCCCATATGCCTGACATGATGGGTTCAAACCCAGACCCGGCCAAAAAAAAAAAAAATTAAGAAAGAATTAGAAATATTGAACAGACCAATATGAGGAACCAAAAATTGCATCCACAATACAAAATATTCCCAAAGTAAAAGTCCTTGATCACATGGTTTCATACTAGAATTCTACCAAACCTTCAATGAGGAACTCATACCTATATTGCAAAAATTATTCCAAAACATAGAGAAAGAAAGAATCTTCCCTAACACATTCTAGAAAGCAAACATCATCCTAATACCAAAACCAGGAAAGGACTCAACAAAAAAGAAAAACTACAGACCAATAGCATTAAGAAATATTGATGCAAAAATATTCAACAGAATCCCAGCAAAGAGAATACAGCTACACATTAAAAAATATATATACACGATGGTCATATGGGTTTTTTCCCAGGGAGTCAAGGTTGTTTCAACATATATAAAGCCTTAAATGTAATTCACCACATACATAGAATAAAAAACAAAGACCATAGATCCTCTTAATAGACACAGAAAAAGCATTCAACAAAATTTAGCATCCTTTCCTAACAAGGACACTTACGAAAATAGGCATAGATGTGACATTTTTTAAATTGTCCATTTACAACAAAACCATAGTCAATATCATACTGAATGGAGTAAAACTGAAAAAGTTTCTATTTAGAACTGGAACCAGACACGGATGTCCATTATCACCATTGCTATTCAACATAAGGCTGAAATATCAATTAAATGTGAATGGCTTGAATTTTCAAGGGTATTCAAATAGGGACAGAAGAGGTCAAACTCTCACACATTGCTGATTATATGATCTCATACTTAGAAAACCCCAGGAACTCAACCAAAAGCCTGCCAGAAATGATCAAGAAATACAGGAATGTCTCAGGGTATAAAATCAGCATCCATGAATCAGTAGCTCTCTCATATACTCCAATACTAGTCAAGCTGAGAATCAAATCAAAGACACAGTACTCTTCACTGTACCTTCAAAGAAACTGAAATACTTGGGAATATTTCTTTTCTTTTTTTTTTGTTTTTTTTAAGAGATAGAGTCTCACTCTATCACCCTCTGGTAAAGTGCCATGGCATCACAGCTCACAGCTACCTCCAAATCTTGGGCTCAGGCAACTCTCTTGCCTCAGCCTCCTGAGTAGCTGGGACTACAGGTGCCCACCACAGCACCTGGCTATTTTTTGTTGCAGTTTGGTCGGGGCTGGGTTTGAACCCGCCACCCTCGGTATATGGTGCTGGGGCCCTATTGGCTGAGTCACAGGCACCACCCCACCTGGGAATATTTCTAACAAAATAGGTGAAGGTTAATCTGCTCATGTTCAGGTAAATTTATTAGTAATTGCAATTTCATCTTCCATATAACCTAAAATATTCATGGGTACTGTGGGTTAGATTGTGAATGTCTTTAGGGGACAATTTGTCTGCTTCCCACATATATATTACCTTTATCTTAAATTTACATGGTCTAAATATTCCAATTAAATGGCAGAAATTTTAGATTAAAAAGAAAGACCAAAATATACATCAGACAAATACAAAAATAGGATATTAGAAGGGATAAAAAGAAATTGCACAGTGATAAAAATCTATCTGAAGAAGACATAGATAGATCAAATATGTATGGAACTAGCAACAGAGCTTTGCAGTACATAATAAACTGACAGAACTAAAATGGGAAATGAAGAAATCTGTAGATTTATATTATATTTCTTTGCAGTAATTGATAGTATAAAAAACAAACAAACAAACAAAAAAGAACATCCTATGGTTACAAACATCTTGAACAGCAGTATTAACTACATAGTTCAAATTGACATTTATAAAAAACTCTATCTAAAACAGCAGAATACACATTCTTTCCAAGTGCACATGCAAAGGATAAGCCATACTTTGTGACATAAAACAAGCCTTCCAAAAGGTTAAAAACTGAAATCACACAAAGTATATTCCATGAATATAATGGAACTATAAATCAAAAACAGAGAGAAATCTGTCTGTTGAGATATCATTATCCTATGCTTTATGAAATCTCTAACTCACAATTCCCTAGTTAGAAATAAGACCTCAAAATGTCATAATTTCAGGAAATGGTCACATAGAGAGGTGTCAAAATCTGAAAGCAGAATTTGATTGGATGAGACCTAAGAGTATTTGCAAAAGTCTAATTGGGAACAGGAAGGGACCATGAAATAGAGTTTCAAGGAACATAAATGTCAGGATCTGCTTCTGACACCACTTGTCAGGGCCCAGGACTGGCCAGGTCTCAGCCGGCTTAGGTAGGTTCCAGACACGGACTGCTAAGCTAACTTGCTCAGGAACAGTTTCTCTTAGGTGCTTGAGGGCTATCTACTTTAGCTGGAGAGAGAGAGCGTGTGTCTTAGAGTAAAACAGTCTTCTTAGAATGGATAGATCTTAGGTCTTTAGCAGAGCTTGGTAATCTTCAGCAGAGAGACACCGGGCTGGTGCTCTGCAGGCAGGAAAGGAGAGAGTCAGAGTAAGCGTGTCCGTGATACAATGCACATGCTCCAGACGGCCTTCTCCTCAGCCTAATATAAGGCTGATCTCCTGCTTCTCAACACCACAGGTGTAGAGACTGCCAATTCACCAATGTTCTCATCTCGCGAGTTCTCTCATGCTAAATCCCTCTCCATGCCCTTTTCACCAAGGTTCCATTACAGGTATTTCTTAGAACTCTCACTTCTCCTAGCCATAAGCTATATGGGCTGGTACACATGAAAACAAACTTTATTATCAAATTTGGTCAAGATGAAGTGTTTACATTGTATAAAATGTATTCAGAAGTGAAGCAACCTTCTACTTTTCTTCCTACTCCTTTCTCTTCTCCTTCCTATTTTTTATTTCAGGCAGCAGAATCAAATGGTCCTATCTGGAAGTGTAAGGGTAGAAGTAGAATAGCAGAGCTCTCTCAAGCCTTTCTAAAATTTTATTCTTTCAGTGAATAAATGTCTCTTTCTTGAGGCATGACCAAGACAAATTTAATATTGTCCTTGGCTGACTAAGATTTAGGGCTGTCTTTTCTCTACTGTAGCTAGGCTCCCTCATCTCCATTTTCTTAGAGTATTTACATCAGACATCTTTTAATAATAAATCCTTTCTATGTCCCTTTGAGATGTAAATCTTTTTTGAAGTCTTTATTTTTCTCCTAAGACCTTCTTAAAGAACTGGGAGCCATCGCTTTGAAATGTAATCATTAAGAAAGATAGTTCTATCCCTTAGTTTACATGGATCCCAATGGTACATGGTTCCCCCACTCAGGGCTGGACAGAGAAACCACCATTCTATAGGCCCAGGTGAGCTCAGGAATCAGACCTCCATCTCTAGGCACAAACAGGCTGCTCTTTCCAGGCCACACTCTCTGGGCTCTAGCATGGTCGTGAGCAAAGCCTCCTGAAATGTTTCTGGGTGGTTCCACCTTGAGTAGGGACACAAGGTAGGCACTCGGAGAGTAAGCACACACCCTAATTCCTTCCCTGAGACGAAAACTGCAAAGACCTAATAACTTTTCCCTAGCAGAGGCACTGCACTCATTCATTTGTTATTGTACTCATTAACTTGGAAAAATGTTTTTCTACCTACCAAGTCCTGGACAAAATATAATTTCCAGACAATATATACCACAAGACAAAGCACACAGAGTGGAGACTTCTGGCTTGAGTCTTCCTTTTTGCCAGAAGCTCTGGTGCTTTTTACTTCTTTTGTATTCCTTTCTGTCTAATAAAATTCTGTGTTACCACTGGTCTGTGGTCCATGGGTTCATTCTTTGAATCTCCAAGACCAGAGACCTACTGAAGAAAGAAATTTTGGTAACACGAACGTCTAGCAATTTCTGTGGGAGCCTTGCTCCAATTTGTAAACTACCTCCCTACATGAAGACACAAGTTTACACAGATGGCTCATGATATTTTTCATGCTTCAGAGCTTAAAAATACCACCTTTGCCTGAGAGTTGAGTTCAAACTCAGTTCTGGGTTAGCTTCCCTAAGGCAATAGTCTTGAATAAATTCTTCCTTGCCTGTTTAATTTTCTCTGGAACAAATTTTCTTTAAAGGGACAATGAACAAATAGTAAAATGCAGAGATGCTATGTGAGCATTACAAGAAATTCTGACAAATGTGTTGAGTCCATGCAATCCACATTCAGCTAGGCACAGAATACTCCCATCATGCCCATCTCTGTGCTTTCTCAATTTCCACCTTCATAGAAACTATTGCTGATTTTATTCCCATTATTATAGACTAATTCCACTTATTCCAGAAATACATATATGTTAATTTATGCAATGTGTGCTATTTTGTGTCTAGGATCTTTTACTGAACATGATGCTTTTGAGTCTTATCCATGCTGTTATTTATAACAGTTTTCACACATTATTATTAGTGAGTGGTGAGCTATGATATGACTATATCTATATGTTGATAGACAGCTGAGCGGTTTCTACTTTGGGGTTATTATGCACAAGGCTTTGGAGAACATTTTTCTATAAGGCTATTATTGTAGACTTTCATTTTTAATTTTTTTGGATGAGTCCATAGGAATAAAATTTCTGGATCATAAGGGAAGATGTATGTTTAAACAATTAATAAATTGTCTAAGAATTTTCCAAATTGTACCATTTTACATTACTATCAAAAAGTATGATTTATGGCTATTTCACATCCTTATCAACATTTAATGTTGTCAAGCTTTTAATTTTAAATTGCTCTGGTTGGTGTGCTTTGCATCTCATTATAATCTTAATTTGCCTTTTTCTTATGACTAATGATGTTGAGCTTTTTAAAATGTGCTTACTGGTCATTTGGATAATTTCTTTAAAAATATTTATTCAAAATTTCTTCCCACTTATTTAGTGGCTTTTTCTATATATTAACATTTTTTATTTAAGTAAGAGTCAATTTATTATTGTTGTTGTTTATTTCAGGTTAATGTGAGGGTACAAACAACTAGTTTTCAATATTTCTATTTCTTAGATTGAGTCCCTCTTGTAGTTGTGTCCCTCTCCCAAAAGGTGTGCCGTATACACTTACATTGTGCCCATGAAGTAGGAGCACACCAATACCCCTCCCATCTCCTCTCTGCCCTCTTTCTTCTTCCCCCTCCCTCAAACTTGAATTGAATTGAGATTTTCTCTTATGTAGGTAGGTATTAGATCATCTACTGGCTTCTTATTAGTATTGAGTACATTGGATATTTGGTTTTCCATTCTTGTAATACTTTACTAAGAAGAATATTTTCAATTTCATCCAGGTTAATGCATGAGAAGTAAAATCTTCATCATTTTTATGACTGAATAGTATTCCATGGTATACACATTCCACAGTTTGTTAAATCTATTCCTAGGTTGGTGGGCATTGAGGTTGTTTCCACATCTTGGTGACTGTAAAGTGAACTGTGATAATATAGTGCAAATGTCTATATGACAAAATGGTACTTTTTCTTATGGGTAGATGCCTGGTAGTGGTATTGTGAGATCAAATGGGAGATCTAATTTGAGTTCTTTGAGGAGTCTGCATACTTCTTTCCAAAGAGACTGTATGAGTTTGCAGTCTTACCAACAGTATATAAAGTGTTTCCTTCTTTCCACATCCACTCCAGCATCTGCAACTTTTAGACTTTGTGATGTGGGTATGCTCACTGGGGTTAAGTGATTTCTCAGTGTGGTTTTAATTTTTATTTCTCTGATGATTATCCATGATGAGCATTTTTTCATATGTTTGTTAGCCATTCGCCTGTCTTGCACAGGGAAGGTTCTGATCCTGTCTCTTGCCCAGTGATAGATGGGATTGTTTGCTCTTTCTTCATGGATTAACTTAAGTTCTCTATAGATTCTAGTTGTCAAGCCTTTGTCCAATTCATAAAATGCAAATATATTTTCCCATTCTGAAGGTTGTCCATTTCCTTTAACTATTGTGTCCTTAGCTGTGTAGAAGCTTTTCAGCTTAATTAAGTCCCATGTGTTTATTTCTGTTGTCATTGTGATTGCTGCTGAAGTCTTCTTCATAAAATTTTTATCCAGTCTGACATCATCAAGAATTTTACCTACACATTCTTTTCCTTTTATTTATTTATTGTTACATATACATGTGTTTCCTAGGTGTATGCTTTTTGTCTTCACAAAATCAAAAAGGCTTAAAATTTAACAACAATAACAATGCTTAACATAAGGACTAGAAACAAAAACCTCATAAAGAATGAGTGAAGATAAATACATTCATAAAAGATATCAGACGATTGCTGCAATGAAGTATTAAGCAATAATAATAATACTAATGCAAAGTAACGTTCGCATTGTCAAACAAGAGTATGTCTCTGGCTTTGTTTTTATTACTAAAAATTTCCTTGACTATACAGGTTTATTTTCCAATTCCATATGAAATGCAGAACTATTTTTTTCCAGTGCTTCAAAGTATGAAATTGGTATTTTAATAGAGATTGCACTGAATCTGTAGATTGAATTGGGTAGTACAGGCATATTAAAAATGTTGATTTTTCCCACCCAAGAGCATTTGTTAATATATTCTTCCATTTGTTGTTGTAAGTTCTTCCTTTTGTTAATATCATCTGCTATTTGTCTTAGGGTCCCATAATTCTATTTTTAGATATCCTTCATGCCTTTTTTTAAGGTATATTTCTAAGTATTTCATTTTCTTTGAAGTTATTGTGAAGAAATTGTGTCTTTGATTGGCTTGTCAACTTGGCTATTGTTGGCATTTTCAAAGGTTACTGATTTGTGGACATTGAATTTATACCATTCTGTTTCTAGTTAATCTGGCCAAAGGTTTATCAATTGTATTTATATTTTCAAAGTACTTTTGTTTCATTAATTTTCTGAATGATTATTTTGTTTTCAATTTCATTAATTTCTGATTTAATTTTGGTTATTTCTTTTTTTCTGCTAGGTTTGGGTTTGGATTGTTTTTCTTTTTCCATTTCCTTAAGATGATTTGTTAGGTTGTTAATGTTCTCTCTTTCTGTTTTTCAAATGTGGGCATCTAATGCAATAAATTTCCCTCTTAGGACTGGTATTGCAGTATCCCACAAGTTTTTGTAACTTGTAGCTTCATTGTTGTTACATTCAAGGAATTTAATAATTTCCTCCTTTATCTCTTCCTTGACCCGACTGTCATTCAGAATAGGTTTATTTAGTTTCCATGCCTTTTTGTGGGGGTGACAGCAGTTTTTGTTGGAGTTGAGCTCCACATTTATTGCCTTGTGGTCTGAGAAGATAAAGGTACAATTTCAATTCTTTTAATTTCATTAGGGTTTGATTTGTATCCTAGGATATGGTATATGTTGGAGTATGTACCGTGGGCTGACGTGAACATATATTTCTGAGATTTGGGATGATGTATTTTGTATATGTGTATTAAACTCATTTTTTCTAGGGTTGCATTTAAATCCCTTTTATCTTTGTTTAGAGGATCTGTCCAGTTCAGGCAGAATGGTGCCAAAGTCACCGGCTATTATGTTGTTAGAGGATATCATATGGCTCAGAACAATTAGGTCTATTTTGTAAATCTGGGAGCATTTAAGTTGGGTGCATGAGTATTCAGAATTGAAATGTCCTCTTGTTGTATTGTTCTCTTGACCAGTGTGAAGTCACCTTTGTATTATCTTTTTTAGTAGTTTTTTTAGTACTCTGAATAAAAATTGCATGTCACATATATGCCTGAAAATATTTTTTCCCCAGGCTGTAGCTTACTGGTTTGTATTCTAAATAAGGTGTATATTTATGAGCAAAATTTTCAATTATAGTGAAGTCAAATTTACTTTTTTTAAGAAAATGTATGATTTGATTTTTCTGTTCTGAGCAATATTTGCTTCACCAACATAAATGAGGTATTCTTTTACAGTCTTTATTTTGAAGCTTTAAAGGTTTAGCTTTACTTTATGACTTATTAGTCATTCTCAGATTGATTTTGTACAAGGGGAGAAGTTGGGTCAATATTCTTTTTTATGTATATGAATAACCAGTTGTAACACTATTTGTAGAAAATAATTTTCTCACCTCATTTAATTCCTTCACATTCATTTCAACAAAATTTGACTTCATATGTGTGGATCTATTTCAGAACTATATATTGTGATTCATTGATCTAATATGAGACCATGTTGTCTTTACTCCCGTGGCTTCACAGGAATGCTTAAATTCAGATATAGTAAATCCTCCAGCTCAATTCTTTAGTTTCCAGATTGTTTTGGCTACTTTAGGGCCTTTATGTTTCTATATATTTTATAGAACCATTTTATCTATTTACACACACACAAAAAAGCAAGGTAGGGTGTTATTTGGATTGTACTGAATCTATACCCCAATTTGAAGACAGCTGAGAGTTTAGGAATATTATGTCTTCCAATAAATGAGTGTAGTATATTACTGTTATTTCTTTTAGTATATTGTAATTTCTGTCCACAATGTTTCCCACTTTTTGTATAAAAATTTTGTAGATATTTTGGTAAATGTATCTTTAGCTATATTATGTTTTTAAAAACTATCTTCAATAATAACTATAATAGATAATATGATCTGAAAAAATTCTTAAGCAATATTAATTATATTTCTAATTATTCACTATTAGTATATCATATAAAAGGAATAGATTATTTGTTATCCTATGACATTGTTAAATTTACCTAATACTTCTAGCATTTTCTTTTTTTGGTATGTTTGTTAGAATATACAATTATAGCATCTACAAATAAATACTACTTTAATCTTTTCTTTCCAATTCTATGCCTTTTATTTTGGAAATTTAAAAGAATTTATTGAAAAAAATGACTATCCAGGGCACCTTACTTCTGCTTATAATCCAAGCATTACAGCAATCCTGTGTCCATTCTTTTATAGGGTAGACATTGTCACTTTTGGTTTTTAGTTCAATATGCTTATTGACAAATTCAGCTCCTTGATGATCTTAGAAAGACAATGGATTGTATAGTTCATCTAACTTGTTTTCATTATTAGGGTCAGAGAAATTGTCGCATGAAAATTTTTCCAACCTAAAAGAAAGCAAAAGTTCTCCTTTTATTAGATTTTATAATTATAAGATCAGTTTTCTGTTTATAATAAAAAATTTGGAAAAATATAAAGAATAACATACACTCATGGTCCCATTACAAAAATAAAAAAATAATTTTTTTTGTAATGTCATTAGTTAATTTTTAAAAGATTAAAGCATTTGAAGAGCTACAAGGCTGCTCTCATCAGACTGTTATTTCATTCTCCTAATCCTAGAGATCTCACTGTCATGGATTTACTGTGTATGCAGCTCATGCTGTCATTCCTTAACAATAGTCATAAAACAATAAAACTAGTACTACTAAAATTTGTCAAACCATATGTAGTGAATAAATTACTTTATATATTTTCAAAATGCTATTTTTGAGATCTATGTTGATATGCACAGGTAATTAATTTATTTCAACATATGTATTACCCTCTATTTTACCAAATTCATGTATTGTATTATAGACATTTAATTTTTTTTCTTTTTTGTTCTTTGTTTTGCTAATCACAATCACAGTTGTAATATGAAAGACTGTATGTATCTCCTCATACATATGTATTAGAATTTCCTCAGGGTTGTCCAATTAATAATTTTCT
Organism: Otolemur garnettii; assembly: GCF_000181295.1. Taxonomy (NCBI): domain Eukaryota; kingdom Metazoa; phylum Chordata; class Mammalia; order Primates; family Galagidae; genus Otolemur; species Otolemur garnettii. The sequence continues at coordinate 17,170,024 of NW_003852400.1, forward strand.
GTTATAATGTAATTATTCTCTGATCTGCACTGTCTAATATATTATCCAATGGCCACATGTGGCTTCTGAACACTTGAAATGGCTAGTGTGAATAACTTTTTAATTTTATTAATTTAATTTTTTAAAATTCAGATTGATATGAGGGTACAAATGTTTGGATTACATTGTTTTCATTTCTAAGGTAAAGTTAAAGTTGTAGTTGAGCACTTCATCCAGGGGGTGTGATGAACACCCTCACATTATGTACATTGAGATCCTACCAATCACCCTTGCCCCTCCCCCTACTGTTTCTCCTTCCTCTCCCCTCCCCCTTGATAGATCATACTTGTGTTTTTCTTTTATGTAGGCCTGTAGTCGTTTATATGTTGGTTTCATATTAGTATTGAGTAATTGGCTACTGCCACCCAATTCTTAAGATACTTCACTAAGTAAAATGTGTTTCACTTCCATCTAGGTAAACATAAAATGTGACAAGTCTCCATCTTTTCTTATGGCTGAATAGTACTTCATGGTGTACTTTGTTAATCCATTCGTGGGTTGAGAGGCAGTTGGGTTGATTCCACATCTTGGGAATTATGAATTAAGATGCAATAAATATTCTAGTGCAAATCCCACCATCCTATTTTATCAATTTTAAATAAATATAAATAGCCACATGTTACCAGTGGCTACTGTATTAGATAATGAAGGTCTGGTCCAAGGAACAGAAGTATTAGCTATAAGTAGGTAATCATATATGTACACTTAAACATTACTAGCTGATAATAACATCAGATTGTCCTCCAGAAGAGACTTCAGTGTTTGTTTTCAATTGGCAATATATATGCAGTAGTCTATCTCCCCATCTCCTTGGCTTTACTTACTTTTATTAGTTTGTATATATTCTAGATAATTTTTAAAATATATTTACTTATTTTGAGTACATAATAGTTTTATAAATCTATGGGTTACAGGATACATGTTATCTTTTGAGATAGGCATATAATGTGTAATGACAAGAGTGAGTAAAGTATCACCTTAAGCATTCGTCAATTCTTTGTGTTAGGAACATTTCCATTTCACTTCTTTAATCATTTTAAAAGATGCAATAAATTATTGTTAATTAGAGACACCCTATTGTGCTTTCAAATACTAGATCTTATTCATTCTATCTAAATGTACTTTTGTACTGATTATGATCCTTACTTTATCCTCCCCACCCTCTGCTACACTTCATCACTCTGAGAAGCATCATTCTACTTACTATTTCCATGAGATCATTTTTTTTAAGTTTTAGCCCCCACATATAAATAAGAACATGTGATATTTGTCTTTCAGTACCTTGTTTATTACACAAAATGTAACAATATCCTTCATTTCCTTCCATATTCTTATAAATGACAGGATTTCATGTTTTTCTATGGCTGAATAATATTTCATTGTATAATATACCACATTTTCTTTATCTCTTCATCCACTGCTAGACATTTTGATTTCATATCATGCCTATTGCAAATAGTCCTGTGATAAACACAGGGGTGTGGATGTTTCTCCAAGTAATAATTTGCTTTCTTTTGGACATGTGCCTAGAAGTAAAATTGCTGGATCATACAGTAGTTCTACTTTTAGTTTGTTTGAGTAATTTTCATATTGTCCTCTATAGTGGCTGTTCTAATTTATATTTCCACCAACAATGTATAGAGTTCTCCTTTCTCTTCACTCTCACAAGAATTCATTGTCACCTGTCTTTTGGTAAAAAGCCATTTTAATGGGGTTTAGACAATTTTTCATTATAGTTTTTCTTTGCACCTCTCTGATAATCACTGATGTATATTTTTTCATATACCTCTTGGCCATTTGTATGTCTTCTGAGAAATGTCTAGTCATATCTTTTGCTCATTTTTAATTGAATTATTGAAATTTTTCCTATTGAGTTACTTGAGCTTTGTATATTCTGGTTATTACAGCCTTGTCATTTTTTAAAATAATTATATTCTCCCATTATATTGGTTGCTTCTTCACTTTGTTGATTGCTTCTTTTGCTGTGTAGAAGCTTTTTAGCTTAAGATGATCTCATTTGTCCCTTTTTGCTTTTCTTGCCTGGGCTTTTGAGGAATCATCCAAGATCTCTTTGCCCAGACCAATGAAACATATCCCCATTGTTTTCTTTTACTGCATTCATAGTTTTGGATTTTAGTTTGAAGTTTTTAAACCACTTTTATTTTATTTGGGCATATGACAAGAGTTTAGTTTTCTGCATATGTATATCCAGTTTTTCTACCATAATTTATGATAGAAATTATGTATTTTTCCCTAATGTATATTCTTGGTAACTTTATCATAAATGACTGTACTGTAAATTCATGCAATTATTTCTGGGGTCTCTATTCTTATTCTTTGGTTCATGTGTCTATTTTCATGCCAATACTGTACTGTTTTGCTTACTATAGTTTTGCAGTATAATCTGAAGCCAGGAAAGGTGTTGCCTCTAGTTTTGTTCTCTTTGTTCAAGATGGCTTTGTATTCTGGGTCTTTTGTAATTCCACATAATTTTTTTTTCTATATCTGTGAAGGATGTCATTGGTGTTTTGAAAGGGATTTCATTGAATTTGTAGAATTCTTGGATAGTATGGACATTTTAACTACACTCACTCTTCTAATCCATGAAAATGGAATATTTTTCAGTATTTTGGTGTCCTTTTCAATTTCTTTCATTAATATTTTATACTTTTCATTGTGAAAATATTTTACTTCTTGGTTTAGTTTATTCCTAGAACTTTATGTTGTTTGTGGCTCTAGTAAATGGAATTATTTTCTTGGTTTCTTTTTCAGATTGCTTGCTGTTCACATATACAAATGCTATTGATTTTTTTTTTTTTCAGATTAACACAAGGGTCCAAATTTGCAAGTTACCTTGTTTTCATTTCTAAGGTAATGTTCAAATTGTAATTAAGCTCTTCACCTAGGGGCATACTGAACACCTTCACCTTGTACACATTAGGTGAGATCCCACCAATCACCCTCCCTCTTCCCTACTTTCCTCTCCTTTCTGTCCCTTCCTTCTTGCTAGATTAGACTTGTGCTTTTTCTTTCTTGTGGGCAGCTAGTTATTTATATATTGGTTTCATATTAATATTGAGTGCATTGGATACTTTTCTTTGCATTCTTGAGATATTTTACTTAGAAGAATATGTGTCAATTCCATCTAGGTAAACACAAAAGATGTAAAGTCTCCATCTTTTCTTATGGCTGGATAGTATTCTGTGGTATACATATACTGCAGTTTGTTAATCCATTCATTTGTTCATAGGCATTTAGGTTGCTTTCACATCTTGGCAATTGTGGGTTTTAATATTAATTTTATACCTGAAAATTTGCTAAATTTTTAAAATAAGTTTTAAAAGTTTTTTGTACAATCTTTAGTTTTTTTCTAAACATAAGATCGCATTGTCTGCAAACAAGGAAGAGTTTAGATTCTGCCCTATCAATCAAATGAACCTGATGGACATTTATAGAAAATTTCATCCAACAGCTACAAAATATATGGTCTTCTCCGAAGTACATAGAGCACTCTCAAGGATAGGCCATATGTCAGGCCACAAAACAAATATTAAAAAACAATTCAAAAGAATTGAAATCATATTATTATCTTCTTGACCAAAATGGAATACAACTTGAAATGAATAAGAACAGCTTTGGAAATTATACACACATGTGGAAATTATCAGTATGCTCCCAAAGGACTACTGAGTCAATGGAGAATTATAGAAGAAAAACATTTTTAATTAAATTATAGCTATGTACATTAATGTAATCTGGGGTACAATGTGCTGGTTTTATATACAATTTGAAATATTTTCATCAAACTGATTAACATAGCCTTCACAGCATTTTCTTAGTTATTGTGTTAAAACATTTAATTCTACACTTAGTAAATTTCACATGTACCCTTGTAAGATGCACCATAGGTGTGGTCCCACCAATTACTCTCCCTCTACCCATCCTCCCCTCTCCCCTCTATAGAAGAAAATTTAAACACTTTTTCAAACAAATGAAAAATAAAAACACCACATAACAAAACCTGTAGTAAAATCTATAGTAAAAGAGCAAAAACAGTTCTAAGAGTGCAGTTTATAGAATAAACATTTATATCAAAAAGTACAAAAGCTTCAATTAAACGACATAACCATACATGTTAAAGAGCTAGTTAAGTAGGAAGAGAAAACCAGGCTGGGCACAGTGGCTGACACCTGTAATCCTAGCACTCTGGGAGGCCAAGGTGGGCAGATTACTTGAGGTCATGAGTTTGAGACCAGCCTGAGCAAAAGTGAGACCCTGTCTTTAAAAATAGCAAGGCATTGTTGTGGGTGCCTGTAATCCCAATGACTTGGGAGGCTGAGACAAGAGGATTACTTGAGCCCAAAAGTTTGAGGTTCTTGTGAGCAATAATGCCACAGCATTCAACCCCAGGGTGACTGAGTGAGACTTTGTCTCAAAAAAAAAAAAAAAAAAAAGAGCAAACCAAAGCCAGAATTACTAGGGGAAAAAATCACAGGAGAAATAAATAAAATTAATATCTGTCCCCCAAAATAAATGATCAATGAAATGAAAAGCTTGCTTTTTTGAAAAGATAAAAGAAATTGATAAAACTTTATCCAGACTAAGAAACAGAGAAGCCCCAAATAAATAAAACCAGGGATGAAAATTAATCATTATAATTGATACCTCAGAAATATAAAGCATTATTAGAAACTATTATGAGCAACTATATGTCAATATATTGGAAAACAGAAGAAATGGATACAACCTACAGAGATTAAACTCTGAGGAATCTAAATCCCAAATAGCCCAGTAATGAGAAAGAAGCATTAATAAAATCTCCCATCAAAAAAAAAAAAAAAGAAAGACAGGGCCTTGTGGTTTCACTTTTGAATTCTACCAAACATTTAAAGAAAAATCTGGCTATCCAAAAAAATTTGAAGATGAGGGAATACTTACAAACTTATTCTACATGGCCAACATTTTCTAGAAAATTTGATGCATGTAAAATATTGTCTCATGAATGGTTTAATTTGTATTTGCCTGTGTGGTCCTGTAATTCTCATACATTTATTGATGACTCTTCTTTTAATTACTTGCTTATTTTTCTTTGGAATATTTATCATTGTATTTATTGTGGGAATTCTTTATAAACTGTTATTTTATGTGATATAAAGGTCATAATTAAGTCTATGCCTTCCCATTCACTCAACACTATTGTCTGATACAGATGTTTAAATTTTTTAATTTTTAATTTAAAATTTTTTAATATATCTAGCTTTCCTCTCACTGTTTATGTATTAGTGCCTTGCTTACCATATGTCATAAATGTATTCTCTCATGTTTATTGGGAAGATATACTATGGTAGATATTTCTACATATATAGTGACTACTATGCACAGTTTCTGGAGCCAGTCTACTGCTTTTTAAATTATAACCTTGCTTTTAAAAAATCAGGTAAGCTAGTTAACTCTCTGTATCTCAGTTCCTTTGTTTGACATAGCATATGAGGAGAATAATAATAATACCTATCTCACAGAATTGTTCTGAGGTGTTCATGTGTTAACACAGTAAAAGAGTTAGAATGGCATTTAGAATGCTATGTTAGGTATTATTTTAAATGCTTAGCAGTTTTTCTTTTTTTGGTTAGTCATCATACAAAATATTGTATGATAATTAGTCTATATATCATTTTTTACATTTACATTCAAATTACAAAACAAATTTACTTTGTGCTTTTAAAATTTATTTTTACACATTATGGGTGTTTAATAATTGTATATTTATAGAGTACAAGTGATGTTTTCTTACAGGTGTACAATGTAAATTAATCAAATTAGGGTGACTGAGGTATCCATTGCCTCAGGCTCCAATCACTTTGGGTTTGGAACATTCCAATTCCACTTTTTTAGTTACTTTAAAGCATATGTTCCCATCTTGAGGTTTATTGATCAGATTCTAGATATTCCTTATATGACATTGATTTATCTATTTTTGTGTCATTACCTTGTTATTTTATTTATCATGAACTTCATAACAAGTCCTAAATTTTAGCTCAGCAAAATTTTCAATGCTTTCATATCTTTACCTTCAAAACTATTTGGCTACTTTATCCTTTTAATTCTCCATATTAATTTAGCATCAGTTTGAGTCTTGTAATGACATTAACTTGTAAAAATATAATCTTTATGCTAGCAGTAGTCCCCACTATGGGATAATTATTCCTTTTTTGTTCATTTTTATGACCTTTAAATTCTATTTAATTTTTCCCATAAAGATTTTGTACATAAATTGTTAAAAATTACTCTTTTTTTCTGCCACTAATAGTAGTGTTATATTGATATTAGATTTTTAATTGTCTGTAACATATGTGGAGAGATAATAGTAATGGTTGTATATGACCTTTTATACAGGCTTTAAACCTTATCACCAGGGATAGCACCTCACTGCACGGCAGCAGCATCTGGCTGTGCTTATGCTTTATTACTAGCACCCGAAATTTTTCATGTCTTTCTTTCTAGCTCAGCAATATATTTAATTTTTAAAAGGTATATTGTATAGTATGTTCTTTCCAAACTAGGATAGGGTGTCCATTGGGTTGAGCCCAGTCTTTCATGATGTTTGAACTTAAATTCTCTAATATTAATTAAAATATCAGTTTTCATGTTCCTCAAATAATTAGAGATTTGATTCTAGTTTCATACAATATAATTTCTAATTTTTGTCCTTTCAATATTGAGCATTCTCCTTAATAAACTAATATATATCCCAACCTATACAGATCGTTACATAAATAGCATTTTGAATATTTCCCCTTGTTCTATTTCCTAATTAAAATTGTCTTTTTTTTCTTGTTTTTTTTTTTTTTTTTTTTTTTTTTCTGAGACCGAGTCTCATTCTGTCACCCTGGGTAGAGTGCCATGGCATTGTAGTTCACAGCAACCTCAAACTCTTAGGCTCAAGTGATCCTCCTGCTTCAGCCTCCCAAGTAGCTGGGACTACAGGCACCCTCTACAATGCCCACCTATGTTTAGAGACAGGTCTCACTCTTGCTCAGGTTGGGCTCAAACTCCCACACTCAGGCATTCACCAGCCACAGCCTCCCAGATTGCTAGGACTGCAGATGTGAGCCACAGTGCCCAGCCTCTCAGTTAATATATTTTTAATTATTATAAATTATACCTTTTCCATCTACTATAGCATAAATTGGTTATTGCTGGTGGGTAAGAATGATATTTCCTTTTAAAATGTAGATCTTTAATCCAATATACTTGGTGAGTTATAGAACTATGAATTAATTAATAGATATTGTTTTATGCCAGCAAGTTTGTGGTAATTTGTTATGCAGCAATAGAAAATTAATATACTTGACTTTTTTCTACCTTTAATAGGAATATGTCTACAATAGGAATAGCTCTACAATTATGTTGGATATTTTCTTTAGAAATTTAGTAAATATATTTTATTAAATTAAGAAAGTTCCTTTCTCATTTATGATTGTTTAAATTAAAAAAATCAATATAGCTCTATGTATAATGCTTTTAAAATTTTTCTTTTAATATGTTACCCTGAATATTAGTAACATTACACTTTTTAATATTGAATATGCCTTGTACTTCTGGATCACTACTTTTTGTTATTCTATAAAGCTTATAATATATAATTATCACTACTTGCTAGAGTCAAGATGTGATACATATTTTTGTCTTATTTTTATTTTCTACTGGACTTTATTTGAGTCATCTTAATGCGCTGGGAAGAGGTATTTAGATAGGTATGCTCAAGTTAATATTCTACCCAGAAGTTGTAACTATTTGCTATTAAAAGTATGTCCTAGCCTGAGAGCTTTGAAGTAAATTAAAAAGTGGTAAGATACTGCCACAGGTTGGTATCCTGAAAAAAGCAGCTTTGAAGACAGCTAAGTACGCAGCTAAGTATCTACTAAGAGCTGTGGAAGGGGGGGATAAAAGCAGAATTGGGCAAAGGGAGAAGCAAAACTTTATGCAGTCCCAGTACCAGGGTCATCCTGGGTGGTTCTGGAGTTAGAACAGCCTTCCAGAGTTGTCCTAATTGCCTGTGGGCTGCCCCAGGAAGGGATACGATTTTGGGTAAAGTGGTTCTGTGAAGTTGAGCTGATCCTTAAAAGGGTGGCTGGTAGCTGAAAGCTGTCCAGCAGCTGTGATACCAAGTCCTTCCTTCAAGGGAGGGCTGGGTTGCAACCACACTATCTACCACAGGAGTGATGCTGATTCTGGCTGACCTATTCAGGGTACGCAGCTACTCCAGAAGAATCTCAAGTACCTTAAAAGGCACTTTGCATGTGACTATAAGTACAAAAATATTATGGCTTTCTCTGTGTAATGCACCTCTCACAGAATGAGTACCAGATATTATCAGTGTTTAAAATATCTCTCCTCGCTGAAACACAGAAAGTTTATCATAGCCTAAATAACCTTCCAGTCAGTGAGAAGTAGGAAATTAACAGGTATCTTGAGCCAGAATTACCCAAACTGCAATTTTTGTAGGAGAAGAGTAAATAAATGCCTTGTGATGTCTGAGATATTAGTTGCAACCCACCCTCCTCCATGGCCATGCTACCTGGATAGTATAGCTTAAGATCTGTACAGAAGGAGAATTTCAAATTTAGCTACTCAATTCTCTCCTAATCTTGACTTTCTCTTTGGCTCAGCCCAAACAGTTAGTGGACAAACAGGTCATTTCGTTTTTTCTCACCTATGAATTTGATTTTAAGAGAGGATCACAAGAGACTTATGCCAGCCCCTTATGCCAGCCCAGGTACCTTTAGAAGAATGAAAATGGCTTATAGCCACAGGCTCATAGTGCACTAACCAAAGCCTTAAGTTCTACTCATTTGTTAGTAAACTTTAGTCTAACCCATTTCACCTATATTGAATTTATTCTTCCAGCCTCCCCCAAACCGTATTGTTTAGATTTACAACACAAATTTATATTCTCCCTTCCATTTATTAAATTAAAAGACCTTTCCATATACTACCTATCCATATACCATTCACCTATCTCTTTATAAAAGTGGCATATCTTTTATTAAAACCATTTATTGATGGCTACATCTGAGGAATAAGAAGTACGTGAATTATTTGTAGTAAAAGTTTTAGTGGATAATACAGCCTAGAAAACCCAACTTGAAAGGCTGGGCCTGGTGGCTCATGCCTATAATCTTAGCACTCTGGGTGGCCCAGGCAGGTGGATTGCTTAAGCTCAGGAGTTTGAGACCAGACAGATCAAGAGTGAGACCTCATCTCTACCAAAAATAGGAAAATTCACCCAGCGTAGTGGCAGGTGCCTTTAGTTCCAGCTACTTGGGAGGGTGAGGCGAGAGGATTGCTTAAGCCCTAGAGTTTGAGGTTGCTGTGAGCTCTGATGACATCACAGAGCCCTACACCCAGGGTGAAAAGAATAAAAAAACGGATATAAGAAACCCAACTACTCACAATTGTAACACTGTTAATATTTATGTATACTTTTAAATTCCTGGTTAGCAAATGGTTATATCCTTAATAGGTGATTGAATTCCAAAAAAATGCTTGGCTCATAAACTTTATCCCCTCTCTTTTACTAGACCATCATACTTCTTTTTGCAGTTTTTGGCCAGGGCTGGGTTTGAACCTGCCACCTCTGACATATGGGGCTGATGCCCTACTCCTTTGAGCCACAGGCACAGCCCAAACTTTATATTTCTTATCAGAAAAAAATATTTATGATTCAGTGGCTGATAATTTCTTCCTTCCAGGAAACTTTAACTCTTCTTCTTGCTTACTTCTCAAAGTTCAGTATAAACTCATTGAATGGGAAATCTTATCTAAAGTTCAAGTTGCTAAGAAAGACCTTAAGAGGTCCCATAAAAATTATGTTGCCAATGGGAAGATTTTATATGGCTTAGATTGCTTAAAGAATAAATTAAAATGAGCTGGGTTGTTATTGATGTCTATAATTTAAAATACAAGAATAATGATTTTGCTTATATTTCTTTTTAAAATAGAAAGAGGATATAGAAGAGATTCAATATTTTTAGGAGCAATCAAAATGCCCTTGGATAAGATTTTTAAAAAGACAAAAATAATACTGCTAAGACTATTGATTGAGAGGACTCTCAGAATAAGCAGGAATTTAAATCATGATGTTTCCCCTTAGGATAAGGCATAGAGATACTGTATACTGAGATAAGCTGTGATATAGTGTGCATTAGAGTACAAATACTCTCGGTCCCCATTATTTGAAAGAGATCAGATTCTTAGATTCTGTCAAGTAAACTTAAAGAATTGTATCATTCACTCTGAATATTATTTGACTTTAACAATAAGGTATATACAGGGTGTCACAAAGGTTGCCTCTAAAGTTACCATACATGGGGAAAATTGGAAATTGTAGCTTGATGTACCTTTATTTATAAAATATTCATTACCAAATTTCACAAAATATTTACAAAATGCCGTTGAACCTCTGTAGGTTGACCACCCAAGGGCCTGTAACAAACTAATTAGTGTACAGAAGTGGTCAACATAAGGAACTAACCCTACTGTACTGATATGTAGTGATCATGCAAGTCCAGTCTATGAAAATTAGGTCAACTTCAGGAAGTGGTCAATGTAGAGAGGTGGTCAGCTATGGAGGTTCTTCTGTATTTTTGATGTGTTGGCCACCTCTGTAAAATTTTGCAATGAATACTTTGAAAATAAAGCTAAATTTAGCTATAATTTCCAAAATGTATGACAACTTTAGGGGCAACTTGGGGACACCCTATGTACCTCTTTCTAGTGTCATTCCATTGAACAATAGTGGCTTCAACCCTTAGTGGTACTAATATCCTCTCAGGGCTTTCATGTGACTCAGATGAGAGGATGTATATGTAAATATGTTACATCCATAAGGCCCCATTTCAATCCAGCGATTATTATTTTTGTTGTCCTTACGTATGAGCAGCACTGACAAAGCTCTTCATAAGGGAACATTTATTAATAAAACACAATTCTAAAGACTCAAACCTAACCTAGAGAACTTCTCTGATGGTCAACTGCTCACCTAGATTTATGCTCCCAGAAGTTCAAATCCTGACCTTCACAGAGAGGAAAACAACACTGTTACTATAGTAAGGGCAATAACTAAACAAAAACAAAATCCCCCCTGGCTAGAATTTTAAGACAATATACCTCCTCATTCTCTCTCTCTCTCTCTCCCTTTATGTTCATTACCTGTTTTGCTTTTATCTTTGTCTTCTTCAGCTTCACACATTTTTTCTTACTTTATTGTATGATTTACTACCATTTGTGGAAATTTCTAAATGATATGGAGAAAATCTTTTTCTAGGGCTCCATCAGAATCCTTTTCTAAGACTATAAAAATGAATTAAAACTGGAACGTGGAATCCTTGCTGGTGGAGATTGGCTATTCATGTTTCACAGTCTAATCCAATATTAACAAAATTAATTGCTAAGCTGAGTGCCCTCCAGCTCACATCAAAAGCCTTCAGTCTACTATTTCAAGCATAAATTTCAGCACCATTTTTTTACTCAATATTATCTAGATAGCAACCGAGTCCTATGGCCATTTATTTCTCTAATAATAGCCAGTTTCCAAAAGTGAGTATTTTATATTGGTCTGATTATTATTTTTCTATGTTTCCTCTTCACACTCCCACCTCTAACTTCAGTTTGTCAATTACTACAGTTTAACAACTCAGGTATAAATGTTAAGAACACACACACATACACACACGTATATCCTTAAACATTTTTTATTCCAAAAGAAAAACTTCCCCCAAAGAAGCTAAAAACATGGCCCTGCTTCCAGTTTAAACCATCTGACTTCAGGGACATAATTATAGGCAAAAACTGTGACTTAGGTCCAATTACATGCTGGGCTCTAGCTGGGTGCCTCCTGTTTCTTCAAAGATGAGTAGCCAGAATTAGAATTTAAATTGTCAGCTCAAAGAAACACAGGGTATATTTAGTTTCTACTAGTTAAAGAGTCATATGGGAACCCAGAGGGGAAGACCTCCATATCATCCGCTTATTACTCTGAGCTTGACCCCAGATTTTCAGGTTAGAAAGGGTCTCTTGGTTCCCGAGAAACTGATAACTTAACATTCTTAATTACCCTTCTTTGTACTTTATGAAATATATTATGGCCAGAGCCTCCTGCTCAATAAAAATGAATGGGACTTTCTGCTCCCATAGTATATGTCAGGGGCAGGGTGTGTGTGCAGGGGAAATGGAAGGGAAAATGAAAACTTCTTGAAATAATATAGTAATTAGTTTCTCTATTTGAAAGCTGTAAGTTTCATTAAATAGTAATGATAACCAGCAGTAAATTGCCACCCCCAGGAGAGGGGAAAATGTCAAATTTCATTCTAAAAAGACTTTTGTGTAAACACAGGCACAGTCAATTCAGTTTTATTGTGAAGATTTATTTCCTACCAGTCAAGATTAATTCAAATCTGTCTCCCAGATGCAATGCGTGTAAAGAACTAGAACTTACTGTCATCTGATTTTTCAATGTCTCACCATCTCTAAATATTGAATTCAGATGGCAGAAACAGACTATTATCCAAAATTCTGTGTCAAGGAAGCTTTAGCTCAAGAAAGCACATGCTGGTATAACTCTGTGTGTGTGTGTGTGTGTGTGTGTGTGTGTGTGAATTTCCTTTTGGAAGACCTATTTGAGTTTTTACCCCTTTCTTGTTTATCAAATAATTGCAATAAAATGAGAGGGAGGGAAACTTATTTTAGCTTTTCTAAAAGAAGATCTCAGTGCCAAATACAATGTGAAACAATTTCATTCACCACTCATGGAGAAGTGACATATCTGAAAAATGATACAGCAGTTCTTTGAAACTCACTAAGGAGTTCCAGAATTAATTCAATGGATAATTAACTAGTTATGGAGCCAAATCACAGTGTGCACATTGCAATTAAAATAGTAAATAATCATTTTGCTCACTGTCTGATTTTCCCTTGTGAATTGAAAAAGATGCATTACAGAATATGAAATCAAGGACGCTCGTGTGTGTGTGTGTGTGTGCATGTGTGTGTGTGTTTAGAGATATCTATAGAACCTGTAATTTCATTCCAGGTGAATTTGAATCAAGATGGTTTACACAAAAGCCAATATTCCTTTTTTGGTAAAGTAGGGACCCTAATTATGTACCTGAATTTAGCATAACACATATTAGAAATTTGGCAATTCTCAAAATTATGAAATAATATGATTCATATAATACATGGTGCCCTAAAAGTTGCCCTTAAAGTCACCATACATAGGGGAAATTGGGACATTTTAGCTAAATGTACCTTTATTTGCAAAATATTTATTACACAATTTTACAAAAAGGTGGCTAACATGTAGAGAATGTTTGGTACATAAAATTTTGTAATGAATATTTTGTAAATAAAGTTATATTTAGCTACAATATCCCATTTTCCTTATGCATGGTGACTTTAGGGGTGACTGTTAGGTCACCCTACATTACAATAGATAACAAGGTTAATTATAGTGAAAATCTGAACCTAAGAATCATTTGAACAGATTCCCTTTCCTTGTCTTCCACTCACCCACTAAGAGCAAAATCAAAATTAGTGAGCTTTTACTGGTGTCACACATTCTGCTTAATACATAACTGGTAAATACATATAAGGAAGTGTTTTAAAGTGAGTGTGAAGTACCTTTGATTTGTATCCTGAGAAGATCCGAACTGACAAGCGATGTACACTAGCCTTTAAAAATCCATTAAAATATTGGTAAACTTTCTTCTTACCCATTAGAATGGCAGCCTTCTAACCCTGCTCTGCCAAAATGAAATATGGCATATGTCCTGTTTCTTCTTGGAAAGGCTAGTCCATCTTTAGAATCCTTCTTTGCTCTCTAATGAGCTCAACAAAAATTTTAATTCTATAGATTATCTATATTTTTCTTGTTGCAAGTGAAGAAGAGACAATTTTTATAGCTTTTCTATACTGTATACAGAACTAGAAGTGATCTCTACATTTGTCCATGTTTATAATTCTTGTAAATATTGTTTTCAATAGGTAAGTAATAATCCATCATGAATAGGTACCATAATTTACTTGAAAATTGAACTGTTGTTGAATATTTTATGTTTTCCCCAGTTTTTTGCCATTAAAAAATTGCAGTAAGTGTACTTATGCATATGGATTATTTTTTATTCAGTATTATTTCCTTAGGACATGCCTATAAATACAAAATCACTTGGTTATAAAAGAATGGGGTCAGACTTCAGGCTGATGGTTTGAACCAAACTGTGCCATTGGTTACCTGTATTGCTTTGAAGTAATTGAGTAAACCCTCCAAGTGTTTTAATAAAATAATTTTATCTTGTGGAAGATAGTAAAAATAATAGCAACTGTCCTATAAAGTTGCTGTGAAAAATAAATGCAGTAATACACATACAGTGTCTGGGAGTGAGTCATCACAGGGTAAGCTTGTAATGATTGTTAGTTATTATGACAACTATGAATCTTTTAGTAGATTTTGCCAAATGACTTTCCAAAATTATTGTAGCAATTCAAACCCTAGTAACAATGAATAACAGTAAAGTATTGCCTTCTTAAAAGCTTAATATTTAATTTTATCCAGAAAACATAAAATCTCCAATATTCTTTGTCTTATAATTATACATGTTATATGAAATCATGAAAATGGCAGGGCTGTATATGAGGACAGATTTATCTTGGCTCAAATACTTGTTTGGTATTTACTACCTCTGGACTTGGAATTTTTTCTATCTTTTTCAACTTTCTCACCTTAAAATGAGATTAATAATGACTCCTAAATATCACGGCAGATAGGAGTTATATAGGTAACTTATTTAGCACATATTTTATTCTCAGAATGGTATCTCAACCATTAAGTGCCCATTCAAATTACGTAGAGATCTGATGTTCAGCTGAATCTCAAGCTGGCCCCAAGTATTATAGGTTGTTATATATAATTCCCTAGATAATGCATATGGCCAAGTTACTAAACCATTGGGGGTTTGCATGTTTATCAATATTATATGGCTTAATGAGAACTAAAATGTATAAATGCCTCTTCAATTTGCAAATCATGTTTGTAAACATAATTTGATTTGTTTACTACAAAAGTGTTGGAGTATTTTTACTGAAAATTTCTACATTTAAAAAAAATAAGTAGATTGTGAACTATGATAATTGGCAATGTTGGCATAATTATTGCTCTATCTCAAATTCAGTGTATTGTACTTGTTAGTTCACACGATTGTCACTGAATCAGTGCACAAATATCTTCTAACATTTATATTGTATGTCATAACACGTCAAGCATAAATTCTTCATACCAGAGGCAGTCAGAGCCCTGACAAATTCTGTAAAACAATACTTAGCATTTATTTTGTTTTCTAGTCAGTGCCCTGATCTTATACTTAAAGAATACCGGAAAATAACCCTGTTTTGTCTGTAAAACCTCCCCTTTCCTTGCTTATGAACACTGAGAACCTAGATCTATAGAAATTAAAAACATTCTAGTGGGCTAGACATGGGGGCTCGTACCTGTAATCCTACTACTTTGGAAAGATGAAGCAGAAGGATTGCTTGAGGCCATGAGTTCAGGACCAGCCTGAGCAAGACTGAGACTACATCTCTACAAAAAATAGAATAATTAGGTGGGCAAGGTGGTGTACTCAAGAAGCTGAGGCAGGAGAGTCATTTGAGCTCCAGGAGTTTTAGGTTGCATTGAGTTATGATGAGACCATCACACTCCAGTATGGGTGACTGAGCAAAACCCTATCTTAAACAAACAAAAAATGGTGTAAAATCTTGCAAAGAGGAATTTATTGAGTGGGATTTTAGAAAGACAGACCTTCACTAAGAATTTAAGAGAAAAGGTCCTAATGAATGAGTAAAGAGGTGACTCTCTAGATTCTTATAAAACAATGATTTTGGTGAAACAGTATCTGACATATGTTACTCCCTCTGCTACTTAAAAAGCTATAATATGCTTTCCCTGGTCCCTCCAGGTATAACTATTTGATTTAGACTGCTCATATTATCCTCTAAGTTCTTACAGCTCAGTTCTGAAATAGATTTCGCACCATAGCCTCATAGGTTAAGAAATTAAAAAGAGTCTCTTCCTAAACTGATAAAAAGGTGCATGTTTGGGGCTGTTTCAAACATATATATGGGGGGAAGTCCCCCAAGATTATTGTTAAAATAGAGTATTAATGACATGTAGTACAGTTTGAAAGAATAGCAATATCCTTTTAAAATAAATAATATATAATATAAAATAATACATTAACACCACTTGTCAATTTTTAGCATAAGGTAAAACCTCCAGGTATATTTGCCAATAGGCATGACTATTTTGACTAGCCTTCATAATTTCTATTTCTAGCCCTACATGTCTTTGTATATATTTTTATATATGACAATTTTATGAAATGTAGCACAGGATACACATGGAGTAAAATTATGCTACTAGCTCAGCTTCCAATACTTACTAACCTGATAGTGATATGCTGAGAATTAAGAATCTGTATTCTGGGGTGGTGCCTGTGCTCAGTGGGTAGGACGCCAGCCCCATATACCAAGGGTGGTGGGTTCAAACTCATACCAACCAAACTGCAACAAAAAATAGCTGGGCATTGTGGTGGGCACCTGTAGTCCAGCTACTCAGGAGGCTGAGGCAAGAGAATCACCTAAGCACAAGAGCTGGAGGTTTGAGGGCAATAAAGTGAGACTCTGCCTCTTAAAAAAAAAAGAAAGAATTTGTATTATGTAGTATTTTAATTATACTCTTATATATTGGAGTGAAATACTATTAAAATGCATTTATTATAGATCTACAGTGGTCTATTATCTTCAGAGACATATTTGAAAAATATAATTGATTTCTTAACAAAACCAGGAAACCTTCCTCAAAACCAAGGAAATTAATTTATATGCTAGGTAGATTCATTAGTAGCAATTATAATCCTTAGCTAAAAAGTTGGAACAAGCAAGTATTTTATAAGATGGAATTATTAATAAGTGTACATTGATTCCACCTGCCTACAGAATTTATTTCACTAATAATTCACTTAAGGAAAAGCAGGTTAACTTACTGATTTCATTATTTTGTTGTCATTCAATATGTATTTGCAGAACACCTTATTAGTGTGATCTCTAATGTTCGATGTGGACATGTATTAGTAATATTGCTGTGGACTTAAGAAAATGGAATACTGACAATGTAAAGAATGGGCCTTGTGACATGTCACTTCTTAAATCATAAATTTCCCATTTGCAAAAGCACAAAATTCTTCATAATACACAGCTAAATTGTCCTCAGTCAAAACAAAAACTTAACCTTCATTTGATACTAGCTGCAATTAGTTATTTAAATGCAATGAAGGCATTAAAAACAAGAACAACAAAAATTAGTACAAGCGAAAACATCACCTTACATTTATTTTTTATTGTTTGTTTGTTTTTATTCTGTCATTATAAATTCAGAGTAGGATTAATATTTCTTCAGCAAAAGTTTTCTCTATGGTAAACAGTATAGAGATTCCTTAAGAAACTAAAAGCAGACCTACCATTTGACCCAGCAACTTCACTATTGTTTACTTAGCCAAAGGAAAAAAAAGACTTTTCATCAGAAAGCATCTGCACTCCAATGTTTATTGCAGCACAATTCACAATTACAAATATGTGGAATCAACCTAAGTGCCCTTCTATTCACCAGTGGATTAATAAAATGTGATATACACATGTATACCATGGAGTAGCACTCAGCCAAAAAAAAAAAGATAAATTAATACTTTTTGCAACAATTTGGAAGGAAATAGAGACCATTATCCTAAGTAAAGTTGCTCAAGAATGAGAAAACAAATACCACATGTATTCATTATTAAATTAGAATTAACCAGTGAGGCTCGGCGCCTATAGCTCAACCAGCTAAGGTGCCAGCCACGTACGCCTAAGGTGGCGGGTTCGAATCCCCAGCCCGGACCCGCCAAACAACAATGACGGCTGCAACCAAAAAAGCCGGGCATTGTGGCAGGCGCCTGTGGTCCCAGCTACTTGGGAGGCAGAGGCAGGAGACTCGCTTGAGCCCAGGAGTTGGAGGTTGCTATGAGCTGTGATGCCATGGCACTCTACCCAGGGGGACAGCTTAAGGCTCTGTCTCAAAAAAAAAAAAGAATTAACCAATGAACACATATGTACACAGAGAGAAAGAAAACTCAGTGGCAATCAACCAGGAGGAAGAAGAGAGTAAAGGAGGGGCAAAAACCTACCTAACATGTAGCATAAATTCTATTTGGATGACTGGCACATGTTTAGATGAGACTCAAGCATTACAAAAATGAACTATTTAACTTAAAACATTTGTACCTCCTTAATAATTTAAATACCTACCTAACAAGGAAATGGAGACTATTATCCTAAGTAAAGTTGCTCAAGAATGGGAAAACAAATACCACATGTATTCATTATTAAATTAGAATTAACCAATAAACACATATGTGCACAGAGAGAAAGAAAACTCAGTGGCAATCAACCAGGAGGAAGTAGAGAATAACGGAGGGGCAAAAACCTACCTAACGTAGCATAAATTCTATTTGGATGACAGGCACAAGCATTACAAAAATGAACTATTTAACCTAAAATATTTGTACCTCTTTAATAATTTAAATAAATTCTAAAAAAGATAAATAAAATGGTGGCTGGCACTGAGGTCAAGCCCCAGTAAACTTTGAATTATATTTAAAATAAAAAAATAAATAAATAGCAGATGTGATATTGGGCCATAAAAAATAAAGCTTCTTTTCTGATTATTTAAAAAAGTATCTTGAGGCCCAGGCAAGATGTCAGACTAGAGACATCTCCTTACCAGACCCTCATTTTGAGACAGGGAAGAAAGGAGTCCAGCTACCTCTGGCTGGGGGAACCTATGCAGAATCATCACTCTGGGGTCACAGTGAAGCAGGAGCCAATGAGTAGGTCTGGAGCTGAGGAAGACCTTCACAGAAGGCAAGTGCCTGGGTACAGGCAGAGAACAGCCAGTTGGTCTGGAGACAGGAAGGGGCTGGCTTGCAGTTTTTATTTTTTTTTTGTTATTGTTGTTATTGTTTGTTTGTTTTGGACTGGGATGCTCACTGGAGCTGCCTTGGAAGGGTTAAGCAAGGGAGTAAACACATACAGCATCCAGCAGCCCAGACTGAATACTCGGTGCGGTGGAACTCCTATCGGTTTGGCTATTAGCAGGGCACTGTGATTGTGCAAAGGCCACCTCAGAGGAACAGTTCACAGGGACCTGGTACAGGTGGGCTCTGGCATGCCTACTGAATTAGGAAAAACATCTGTGAGATGAGTTGAATGGCCCTTGCATCTTTAGGAAGGTCACTTCATTATCAAGGGACACTGCACGGAAGGTCAAAGATGTACTCCTAAGAAGCACACAAAGAACTTTTAGATCCCAATTCTGTGGGAACTGAATGCTGGCGAAGTGACCAGGCCTGTGTAACCTTAGCAACTAGATAATGGCTTCTAGCCCCCATCTTATACAGCAAAACCAGCATGATTTCACCATCTCCTCACACCACACTACCACATGGTATTCAGGCAATATATTGCAATATAATAAATAATATATATAATGTATAGCAATATACATAGACATGAATAGAGCATCTTTTATAATATATATGTATATACATATATATTTTTTAGCTTCATTTGTCCACCCACCTGGCCCACCAAAGTCCTGGAGTTGTGGATGTGAGTCAAAGCCCTTGCCAAATACCACCATTTTTCCTGTCTCTCTTTCTCTATTTCTGACCTTATATTCTTATTTTCTTCAATTCTTTCTTTTCATCCACCTCCTTTTTTCTTTCTCTTTCTCTTTTCTTTCTCCCTTGTCACTCTTTACACTTCTCTTCCTTTTGGTCTTATACCAAAAGGCCACTTCAACACCTCAACTTAAAGACAAAGTAATTTAAAGCAAAAAAGGTAGTGAGAGGAAAAAGTAAAGGAAGGAAATGAAAAAGAAGAAAACACATATAAAGAGGAAACAAAAGAAAAATTTGGGCAACATGAAAAACATAACAGAACAACTTCCCTCCACCCCCAAGAGATCATGTGGTAGCTACCATAGAGTATTACATCTATAAAGAAATAATGGAAATGACACAGAGGAAATTTACTATATAGATGGCAAAAACAATAAAGGAAATTGATAAGAAAGTATAAAATAATCAAAAAGAAATAAAAAAAAAAAACAGAATCAAATAGTGAATCCAAGATATGTAGAATTTAAATAGGACATAGCAGAGCTTAAGGAATTGAAGGAATCAATCAGCAAACTTAAAGATGCAGTAGAAATTATCAATAATATATTACACCATGTAGAAGAAAGAATCTCAGAGCTAGAGGATAAACCTCTTGAGATAACACAGGCAAATAAAGAGACAGAAAAGAAGAGAGAAAAAGTAGAATATTCTCTCAGAAGATTATGGGACTTCACAACACATTCAAATATATGATAGGTATTCCCAAAGGCAAAGAAGAGCATCCCAAAGGAATGAAAGCCCTATTGAAGGATATCATAAAGGAAAATTTCCCAAGCATCAGTAAAGATTCTAAACACTCCTTTTAAGGGATGTCAAACCTGAATCATCTCAACATGAATAGAGCATCTCTAAGACACACTGTAATGAACCTGTCCAAAGTCAAAGCAAAAGAAAAAATTCTGCAAACAGCCAGGAGTAAGCACCAATTGACCTATGGAGCAAATCCATCAGGACACAGATGTCTTCAGCTAAAACTTTCCAAGCCAGAAGAGAGTGGTCATCTACTTTCACCTTCTTAAACAAAACCATTTTCAGGCCAGACTTCTATATTCTACTAAGCTAAGCTTTAGAGTTGATGGAGAAATAAAATCTTTTACTGATAGGAAAACATTGAGGAAGTTTGCCACAAGAAGACAAGCTTTTCAGAAACTACATAGACCTGTTCTCCATACTAATCATCATAATGTACTACCAAGAAAGTAAATACCCACAAACTAAAGAACTAAAACCTAGTTTCCATAATGGCACCAAGGTTAAAACTAAGCAACTGGACTTTTACAAAATAAGATGAATAGAACTCTACCATACTTATCAATTCTCTCAATAAATGTAAGTGGCTTTAATTCTCCACTGAAGAGACACAGGCTGGCCCATTGCATAAAAAGCACAAGTCATAGATACACTACCTCCAGGAAACGCAGCTAATCTTGAAGGACAAAACAAGACACAGTGTGATGGGTTGAAAAACAATACTTCAGGCAAATGGAAATGAGAAGAAAGGAGGGGTTGTGATCTTATTATCAGATACAACTGGATTTAAAGCAAGTAAAATTAAGGAAGCCAAAGATGGTCACTCTACACTGGTCAAGAGAAAACTGTAACAAAGGATATTTCAATTTTAAACATTTATGCATGTAACTTAAATGATCCTAGATTTATGAAGCAGACCTTGATTGGTCTGAGCAATATGATATGCTTAACACCATAAAATCTAGGGACTTCAACACCCCTGTGACAGAAGTGGGCAGATTTGCTAAATAGAAACTGAACAAAGATACAAGGGACTTTAATGCAACCCTAAAACAAATGAGCTATGTAGACACTTATAGAACCCACCATCCCAAAGTGAATGATATATGTTCTTCTCATCAGTCCATGGAACATACTCCCAAATAGATCATATACTAGGAATCAAACCTCAACAAAATCAAAAGAATTGAAATTATACCTTGTATCTTCTCAGACCACAAGGCAATAAATGTGAAACTGAACTCCAACAAAAATTTTCATCCCCACACAAAGGCATGGAAATTAAACAACTTTATGCTGATGACAGTTGGGTCAGGAAGAGATAAAGGAGGGTATTATTAAATTCCTCAAATGTAACAACAATGAAGTTACAAGGTACCAAACCTGTGGGATACTGCAAAAGAAGAACTAAGAGGAAAACTGATTGCATTAGAAGAATACATCCAAAGAAAAGAAAGAACACATAAATAAACTAATGAATGAATCATCTTAAAGAAGTGGAAAAGTAACAGCAATCCAATCCAAAACTTGGCAGAAAAAAAGAAATAACCAAAATTAAATCAGAAATTAATGAAATTAAAAACAAAAAAAATTCAGAAAATAAATGAAACAAAAAGTTGGTTCTTCAAAAACATAATTAAAATTGATAAACAATTGGCCAGATTAACTAGAAACAGAAAAGGAAAAGATCTAATAACCTCAATTGGAAACAAAAACAGGGAAATAACAACAGATACAACAGAGAAACAAGAGATTATCTCTGACTACTGTAAGGAATTCCACATCCAATAATTTGACTATGTAGAGGAAATGGAGCAAGACCTCTAATTGCACCATCTCTCTAAATTGAACCAGAAAGAGATAGTATCTTGAACAGACCAATATCAAGCACTGAAATGGAAGAAACAATAAAAAGTCTTCTGACAACAACAACAACATAAAGCCCTGGACCAGTGGCCTTTACACCAGAAATTCTATCAAATCTTCAAAGAAGTGCTTATATCCATACTGCAAAAACAGTTCCAAAATATTAAGAAGGAAAGAACACGCCCCAACATATTGTACAAAGAAAATATTACCCTGATATCACAACTAAAAAGCAGAACTACAGACCAATTTCACTAATGAATATTGATGCAAAAATACTAAATAAAATCTTAGCCAATAGATTACAGCTACATTTTAAAAAAATTATGCATCACAATCAAGTAGGCTTCATCTCAGCAATGTAAGTCTGGTTTAACATATGCAAATCGATAAATGTAATCTACCATATCAACAGAAACAAAACAAAGACCATATGATCATCTCAATAGATGCAGAAAAAGCATCTGACAAAATTCAGCATCCTTTTCTAACAAGAATACTTAAGAATATAGTTATAAGTGGCACATTTCTTGAAATGTTTACAGCCACCTATGATAAACCCATAGCTAATATCATACTGAATGTAGTAAAACTGAAATATTTTCCACTTAGAACTGGAAACTGATAAGGGTGTCCTCTATTGCCACTACTATTAAACATAGTTCTGGAAGTCCTAGCCAATGCCATCAGGTAAGAATAGGATCTAAAGGATATCCACATGGGGGAAGAGGAGGTCAGACTGTCACTCTTTGCCAATGATATGATCTTATACTTAGAGAACCCCATAGACTCAACCACAAAACTTCTGGAAATGATCAGGAAATACAGTAACATCTCAGGTACAAAATGTCAATGTCCACAAATCAGGAGCCTTTGTGTATGCCAACAAAGTTGAACAACAAATCAAGGACACAATACCCTTCTTAGTTGCTCAAAGAAAATGAAATACCTAGGAATATACTTTAACAGAGGAGGTGAAGGACCTCTAGAGCAAGAATTATGACATCATAAGAAAAGAAATAGTAAAGACATTATTAAATGGAAGAACATACCAAGCTCTTCCTTGGAAAGAATCAACATTGTTAAAATGTCTATACTTCTTAAAGCAATATAAAAATTCATTGCAATCCCCATTAAAATACCATTATATTTTGAAGAACTGGAAATAATAGTATTTAGTTTTATATGGAACCAGTAAAAAAGCCCATATATCCAAGGTAATTTTTAGTAATAGAAACAAAGGCAGAGTCATCACTCTACCTGTGAAGTAATATGACTTTCAGTTATATTACAAGTCCACAGTGGTCAAACAGCATGATATTATCACAAAAATAGAGACATAGAGATATTGAACATAATAGAAAATGCAGAGATGAAACAAGTCTCTTAATAGCCTTCTGATCTTTGCTAAAACAAATGAAAGCATTCATTGGGGAAAAGGATTCCTATTCAATAAATGGTGCTGGGAGAACTGGATAACTACATGTAAGAGACCGAAACTGGCCCTGCACCTTTCACCACTCACAAAAATTGATTCAAAAATGGGTAAAAGATTTAAATCTAAGCCATGAAATGATAAAAATCCTAGAACAAAGTGTAGGGAAATCCCTTAAAGATGTTGGCCTAGGGAAAGGTTTCATGAAGAATAATTCATTTGCAATTACAACAAGAAAAATAAACAAATGGGACTTAATTAAGCTGAAAAGCTTCTTCACGCTAAGGACACAATTAAAGCAAATAAACAACCTTCAGAAAAGATATCTGCATGTCACAAATCTGACAAAGGGTTGATAACCAGAATCCACTGAGAACTCAAATTAATCAATAAAAAAGAGCTAATAATCTCATCTGTCACTGGGAAAGAGGCATGAACAGAAACTTCATTGTGGAAGACAGATGAATGGCTAACATATGTATAAAAAAATGCTCATAGTCCTAGATCATCAAGAAATGCAAATCAAATCCACCCTGAAATATCACCTAACCTCAATCAGAATAGCCCACATCACAAAGTCCCAAAGTTGCAGATATTGGCGCAAATGAGGAAAGAAGGAAACATGTTTACACTGTTGGTGGGACTGCACACTCATACAGTCTCTTCAGAAAGAAGAATGGAAACTCCTCAAATAACTCAAATTAGACTTCCCATTTGATCCCACAATCCCATTACTAGGCATCTACCCAGAAGAAAATGAATCATTTTATCATGAGGACATTTCCACTAGATTGTTTATTGCAGTTCAATTTACAATCACCAAGATGTAAAAAACAACCTAAATGTCCATCAACACAGGAATGGATTTACAGTCTGTGGCATATAAATATACCATGGAATAATATTCAGCCATAAAAAAGATAGAGACTTCATATCTTTTGTATAAATCTGGTTGGAGTTGAAATACTTTCTTCTTAGTAAAGTATCACAATAATAGAAAACCAAATGTCTAATATAATCAATACCAATATGAAGCCAATAAACAATTTAATACATACTTATATAAGAGAAAAACTCAATTTAATTCATATTGGAGGGGAGGGGGAACAAGGGCAGGAAGAGAGGGAAGGAGGGACAGGGATGGGTGTGCTCCCATCTAACTGGCACTATGTAAGAGTATATGGCACACCTTTGGGGTGCAGAATATGACTACAAGAGAGACTCTACCTAATACATGCAAATATTTTAACCTAGTTGTTTGTACCTTCATGTTAACCTGGAATAAAAAAAGAAAAAAAAGAAAAAAGTATTTTTATCAAGTTGGATGCTCTTGTTTAAAATAAAAATTTTAGTGAAATATTTAGTATGGTTCAATAATAGTAATAAAAGCTAAAGTGTATAGAAGGTTGTGGGATTTTCTCTAAAAAAGAAATATAGCATTCAATTGATGTTAAAATCAGATTAACCTTTTCAACTTGGGAAACTATAATTACTTTTACCTAATTATAACCTCAAAATAAGTTAACTCATGAGATTATGTTGCTCAGGAGAGGCAGTAATTATTTATCATGTTTTAAAATTTTCAAATCTATAAATATCTTAGTTACATAAGTGTATTAATCCAAGAGATAGTCTGCTGAAGTTTTTTGACATGAATATGATAGTTTACACTTGACACTATCCAGTCAGTGTCAAGTACTATGTTACTAATCACATGCTTCTAGGAATAATTGAGTTCAAGCTGTTATTTGCCTTTCTAGTGTCTAACCGTTTATGATATGGGCTTGTCCTGGGGACCTCTTTATTGCCTCTGGACTATTTGGCCCAAGCAACATGGAGTGGCTAACTCACAATTTTTTCCTTCAGCAAACATTAGTGAACTGATTGTTTTTAGAAAAGCAATGTAATGCATGTGTAATTTAGTCAGTGATGATAACGGTATGCTAATTGGTCACCTAGTGGTCCAAATTCCAGTACAGGTTCCAACATTGTTTTGGTAATCTCAGTGAATACTTCACTAGTTAGGAAAGTCTGGTCATCTATAAAAGCTTATAGCTGGGAGGAGGGGCAAGATGGCCAACTGGAGCTAGCTTTTGACAGAGGCTCTTGTCCAGAGGGAAGGATAATGACCAGAAAATACTCAATAAAGCTGAAGACTGGGAGCCAAGCTGAGAGAAGAGTGATAACTGCAAATCACCTCTGCTAAGCAAGCTATGATTCCAAGAAAGCCAATTTAGGGTACAAAACTCATCCCAAAGGAAAAGTATCCATCCCCTCCCCCAAGAGAGATTTTTCCTTGTGTTTTTTTGTTTTTTGTTTTTCTCACTGTAGGTTTTCTACAGGTGAGCAGTGAACTGAGGACCTCTCCTCTCACCCCCTGGGAGAGAGCTGCAGGAAGTGGGGACTACTTTTCCAGAGGGCCCCTGCAGTGACCCTGAGCACTCTCTTGCCAGGCATGAAAGTTGAACTAACATTTCTTCTGCCACTTTGAACTTCCAGTCCACCCTTCCCTCCTCACCTGATGGTCCAGAAGCTTAACCCCTGCAAAGACTGGAATGTTTGCCGTTTATTGCCACATCCAGGCCCTGTAAGGGCCATGGTAGAAAAGCTACACTCTAATAGTGAGCCCAGCAATAGTGTAGACAAAGAGGGGGAGGCTGTCACTCTGCAAAAGTGCAAACCAGCTATGGGAGGAGGCTTGTGAGCTATGCCCCACCTTGCCCAAATGAGTGCCCTGTGCCTCATCCTGCTGGAACTGCACACTCCACCCTGCCAGACCCCTGCACTCCGCTCAGCCAGAGCTGCTGACTATGCCTTCCACCCTGTTAGAGACACACACCCCTGCGCTCTGTCCTGCCAGAGCCTTGTACTGAGCACTAGCCCTGCCAGAGCCACTGAGCACCCCACCCTGCCAGAACCACAAATAAGCCCTGCCCTGCTGCTGGAGATGCTTGCCCAGTGCTGCCAGAGCCACCGCTACAGCTGCCTCCCTGGCTGTGAGAGCCGCCTGGGAGCTGCACCGGGAAACTTCTCATGAAGATTCAGCAACAGTAGAGTAATCCTGCTGGGATCTAATCTTGGAGACACATCCCCTAACTCTGAGGACTGCCAGAGGAAGCCAGATCTCTCCCTATAGGGATACCAGTGCTGCAGAGAAGCTGGGGCAAGGGCATGGTGTCTGAAGGAGAAAATAATTTGCTGACTTGTTATCCTTAGGTTCAGACTGAGCTCAGGTGGAACACTCCCCAGTTGCCATTAAGTAATCAAGGCAAGCTGGCCTCAGCTCCCCCAGCTGGCTGGTAGCAGAGGGTGGTGGCCAGGCCAAGGGGGCATTGGCTTTCCTTTGTCTCTGGCACGTGCAGAGCCCTGGCACATCTGCTTATTGGAAGGAGAAGGACCACAGGCCAGTGGAGTTACCAGTGACTGGGCGTGAAAGAGGTGCAAGGTGGGGAAAGAGATACCAGTCCCTTGGTCCAACTCTGCTACTGGGTGGGCCTTTCTGACTCTAGAGAGCACCAGAGTGAGCCACATTTGAGCAGCCAGTAGACCTCTGCTATCTAGTTGGTGGAGGCCTTTTGAACACTCCCACTTGAGAGTTGGTATTGACTGGATCAATTGGTTTGGAACTCCTAACCTGGGTCTATCACCCAAGGACCCTCTTGAGTGGTACACTAATTGTGTGGTAACAGGAAGGGTTGATTTTCCTCTTCTAGTTGTTGCCCATAGGGAGCAGGGTATCTTAGTTGCTTGTATTTCTCCACAGCTGAGACTTCAACCTAAAGTCACTCATCCACTAGGATCAGACAAAGACCAGCTGAATACAAGACAGAGCCACCTAATCCCACCAAACCAATCAGGTCCCCAGAGCCTCAGATTGTAATACTGTATGAGTCCTTTGCAAAACTGTAGGGGAAAAAGCTATAATCACCAGTCCCAGATCCTTGACAAAGGGCTGGTTAACCACAACATCAGGAGCCCCCAGTCCAATTTCACCTTACCTGCTCATCTAGCCAAACAGTGAAAAATAATCATGGGGTGGAATCAGTGGAAAAACTGGCAACATGACTAATCAGAGACACACCAGATGATCCCATTCATAAAAAAATGGCTGAGATGTCAGAAAATCGAGTTCAGAATTTGGATAGTAGTAAGATCAACAGAATGGAGGTAAAGATGGAATTTGGATTTCAAGAAGCAATTCAAAAGTTGACTCAAGAATTAAAAGACAAAATAGATTTTGACATATTGAGGCAAGAACTTGCAGCTTTCAAAGATCTGAGAAATACAGTATAATCTCTCAGTAACAGAATGGAGCAGGCAAAAGAAAGGATCTCTGACATTGAAGACAAAGCTTTTGAATGCTCCCAAATACTCAAAGAAGAAGAGAAGTGGAGAGCAAAAACAGACCATTCCCTGGGAGAATTGTAGGACTACTCCAAAAGAGCAAACATTCACCTTATAGGAATCCCTGAATGAAAAGAGGTTGCTTAGTAAGGTCCAGATGCTCTACTCTAAGAGATAATCAAGGAGAACTTCCCAAATATGACAAGAGATTCTGAAATCCAGATATCAAACAGTTTCACAACCCCAGCACAACTCAATACAAATAAAGCATCTCCTAGACACATTATAATTCACTTATCCAAAATTAATATGAAAGAAAAAATTCTATAAGCAGCCAGACGTTAAAAAAAACAAACAAAATGTAACCTACAATGGGAAGAATATTAGAATGACTGCAGATCTCTCTGTTGAAACCTTTCAAGCTAGAAGAGGGTGGTCATTGACCTTAAATCTCCTAAAACAAAATAACTTTCAACCCAAGATCCTATATCCAGGTAAACTGAGTTTCAATTATGATGGAGAAATTAAATACTTTAATGACATTCACATGTTGAAGAAATTTGCCATAACTAAACCAGCTCTCTGGGATATTCTCAGACCTATCTTCCACAATGAGAAGCACAATGCTCTACTCCCAAAGTAAACTCCCTCAGAAACTTTTGATCAAACTCCAACTTCCACAGTGGCAAAAGGATTAAAAATGTCCACTGGAATTTTTAAAAACTCAAATCCCAAAGTACTATCAGGCTCAATTAACGTGAATGTCTTAAATTGTCCTCTAAAGAGGCTGACTGGATATAAAAACTCAGGCCAAATATCCATTGCATGCAAGAATCTCATCTGACCTTAAAAGATAAATATAGACTCAGGGTGAAGGATGGTCATCTATAATTCAGGCAAATGACAATCAGAGAAAAAGCAAGTGTTGCAATTCCATTCACAGATACAATAAGCTTTGAACCAAAACAAAAGTAAGGAAAGATAAGGATGGTCACTTCACATTATGTTAAGGGAAACACTCAACATGATGAGATTTCAATTATTAACATTTATGCGCCCAACCAGAATGTGCCTCAATTTATAAGAGAGACTCTAACGGACATGAGCCACTTCATTACTACCTCCAGCACCATAATAGTCAGAGATTTTAATGCCTCTTTGGCAGTGTTGGATAGATCCTCCAATAAGAAACTAAGCAAAGAAATTTTAGATTTAAAATTAACCTTCGACAATTGGATTTAGCAGACATCTACAGAACATTTCATCCTAACAAAACTCAATACACATTCTTCTCATCAGCCCATGGAATATCCTCCAAAATTGATCACATCTTAGGCCACAAGTCTAACCTCAGCAAATTTAAAAGAATAGAAATTATTCTATGTATTCTCTCAGACCATCATGGAATAAAAGTTGAACTCAGCAACAACAGGAATCTGCATACTCATACACAAACATGGAAACTAAATAAACTCATGCTGAATGGTAACTGGGTCATAGATGAGATTAAGAGGGAAATTACCAAATTTTTGGAACAAAACTATAATGAAGACACAAATTACCAGAATCTCTTGGCTACCACAAAGGCATTTCTAAGAGGGAAATTTGTAGCATTTCAAGCCTTTCTCAAAAGAATGGAAAGAGAGAAAGTTAACAACTTAATGGGACTTCTTAATCAATGGGAAAAGGAAGAACATTCCAACTCCAAACCCAGTAGAAGAAAAGAAATAACTAAAATTAGAGCAGAATTAAATGAAATTGAAAACAAAAGAATTATGCAACACATCAATCAGTCAAAAAGTTGGATTTTTGTAAAGGTCAATAAAATAGATAAACCTTTGTCTAACCTAACCAGAAATAAAAGAGCAAAATCCCTAATTTCATCAATCAGAAATGATAATGGCCAAATAACAACAGACTCCTCAGAAATTCAAAAAATCTTTAATGAATATTACAAAAAAATTCTGTTCTCAGAAGTATGAAAATCTGAAGGAAATAGACCAATACTTGGAAACACTCTACCTTCCTAGACTTAGCCAGAAAGGAGCAGAAATGTTGAACAGGCCTATATCAAGTTCTGAAATAACATCAACTATAAGAAATTGCCCCCCAAAAAGAAAAGCCCAGGACCAGATGGCTTCACCACAGAATTCTACCAAATCTTTAAAGTGGAACTAGTACCTATATTACTTAACCTTTTCCAAAACATAGAAAAAGAAGGAATACTTCCCATCACATTCTATAAAGCAAATACCACCCTGATCCACAAATCAGGAAAAGACCCAAGAAGAAAAGAAAATTATAGACCAATATTTCTACTGATGTAAAAATATTCAATACAATCCTAGCAAACAGAATCCAGCAACATATTAAACAAATTATACATCATGACCAGGTGGGTTTCATCCCAGGGTCCCAAGGATGGTTCAATATATGTAAATCTATAAATATAATACATCACATAAACAAAATTTTAAAAAAGACTATGTGATTCTCTCAAGTGATGCAGAAAAAGCTTTTGATAATATCCAGCATCCTTTCTTGATCAGAATACTTAAGAAAATAGGTATAGAAGGAAGATTTCTTCAAAACTTATTTATTTATTTACATATACATGTATTTATTAGGTTTCCATTTTTTGCCTTCACAAAAACAAAATCACTTAAAATTTAATAACAATAACAGTGTTTAAGATAAGGACTAGAAATAAAAACCTCATAAAGAATGAACAAACATAAATACATTCAGAAAAGAAATCAGACAATTACTGCATTGAAATATGAAGCAATAATAATAATAATGCAAAGAAAGTAACATTCACATTGTCAAATAAAAACATGTCTATTATAAAATGCTTTGACTCTGAGATTCAGTATGGAGCCATCAGTTAACTTCTTCATTTTCTTTAAGTCTCAAAAATAGACCATTAATATTTATAAATAAAAGTAAAAGATAATTTTAAAAAACAGATCATGCCAAATCTTATAGACAATAGAAAAAGAAGAAATATTTCAAAATCATTCTACTTGATCTGGATACACCTGATATTAAAATCGGAGAAAATATATTATTATAAAAGAGAAATTACAAACATATTTCACTTATAAATGAGGATTCAATATCCTAAACAACATATTAACAAGTTGAATTAAAAATTAATGTTTAAGTAATG
>NW_003852400.1:17201701-17209886 GCF_000181295.1 Otolemur garnettii
TCTATGGTTTATCTTACAAGGGTACAAGTGAATGTTTCTAAGAGTAGAATATAAACGTCTTAACACAATAACTAAGAAAATGACATAAAGGCTATGTTAACCAGTTTGATGAAAATATTTCAAATTCTATATGAAAACACCACACTGTACCCCATGATTGCATTAATGTACCCAGCTATCATTTAATAAAAAATAATAATTGTTCTCATATCAAAACTGAATACAGAGGACTCATACTTCTCCATTCCTGTGTTGCTTCACTAAGAATAATGTGTTCCACCTCCATCCAGGTTAGTACAAATGCTGCAAAATCTCTATTTTTAATGGTTGAATAATATTCCATGGTATACATATACCACAGTTTACCAATTCATTCCTGGGTGAAGGACATTTAGATTGTTTCCACATTTTAGCGATTGTACATTGGGCTGTGATAAACAGCCTAGTACAAGTGTCTTTATAATAAAAGTTTTTGTTTTGTTTTTTTCCTTCTGGTTGGATGCCCAATAATGGCATTGCAGGATCAAACAGGAGGTCTATGTTGATTTCTTTGAGGTTTCTCCATACTTCCTTCTAAAAAGTTTGTATTAGTTTGCAGTCCCACCAGCAGCGTAAAAGTGTTCCTTTCCCTCCACATCTGCACCAGCATCTGTAGTTTTGAGATTTTGTGATATAGGCCATTCTCGCTGGGGTTATGTGATGGAGGCTACCTCTTAAACTGATAGAGGCCATCTACAGCAAACCCACAGCCAATATCACATTGAATGGAGTAAAACTGAAATCATTTTCACTCAGATAAGGAACCGGGCAAGGTTACCCATTATCTCCACTGCTCTTTAACATTGTACTGGAAGTCTTAGCCACCACAATCAGGCAAAAGAAGGCAATCAAGGGTATCCAAATAGGATCAGAGGAGATCAAACTATCACTCTTAACAGATGATATGATTGTATATCTGGAAAACACCAGGGACTCAACTACAAAACTCTTAGAAATGATCATGGAATACAGCAGTGTCTCAAGATATAAAACCAATATTGACAAATCTGTAGCCATTATATATACCAACAATAGTCAAGGTGAAAAAACAATCAAGGACTCTATTCCCTTTACGAAGATGAAATATTTGGGAGTGTACATAACAAAGGACATGAACAATCTCTGTAAAGAGAACTATAAAACTCTGAGATGAGAAATAGCTGAAGATGTTAACAATGGAAAAATATACCATGCTCATGGTTGGGAAGAATCAACATTGTTAAAATGTCCATACTACCCAAAGCAATCTACAGATTTAATGCAATTCTGATTAAAGCACCTCTGTCATACTTTAACAATCTGGAAAAATTAGTACTTCATTTTATATGGAAACAGAAAAAAACCTTGAATAGCCAAGACATTATTCAGAAATAAAAACAAATCAGGAGGAATCACACTATCAGACTTCAGACTATACTATAAATCTGTGGTGATCAAAACAGCATGGTACTGGCACAAAAATAGTGAAATAGATGTATGGAACAGAATTGAAAACCAAGATGAATACAGACACTTATTTTCACCTGATCTTTGAAATCCTATCAAAAATATAAATTGGGGGAAAGATTCGCTATTTAAAAAATGGTGCTGGGTGAATTGGCTGGTGACTTGTAGAAGACTGAAACTGGACCCACACCTTTCTCCTCTAACAAAAATTGATTCTCACTGGTGAAAGGACTTAAACTATAAGAGACCTTAAACATGAAACTATAAAAATTCTTGGAGAGAGCACAGTAGAAACACTTGAAGAAATTGGCCTTGGAGAATACTTTATGAGGAGGACCCCTTGGACAATTGAACAACATCAAGAATACATTACTAGGATCTGATCAAACTAAAAAGCTTCTGCACTGCCAAGAAAACAGTAAGTAAAGCTGGTAGACATCCCCTAGAATGGGAGAGAATTTTTGCAGGTAAATATTTCCAACAATGGTCTAATAACCAGAACAGAATCCACAGAGAATTCAAACTTATTAATAAAAAAGAAGTGATCCCATTTCATGAACAGAAGCTTCTCTGAAGGAGACAGGTACACAGTAAAATGCTCATCATCTTTAATCATCAGAGAAATGCAAACCAAAAACACTTTGAGATATCAAACTCCAGGAAGGGTAGCCCACATCACAAAATCCCAAAACTACAGATGTTGGCATGGATGTGGAGAAAAGGGAACACTTCTGCACTGCTGGTGGGAATGCAAGCTGGTACGTTCCTTTTGGAAAGAAGTTTGGAGAACACTCAGGGATCTAAATGTAGACCTACCATTAGATCCTGCAATTCCTCTACTAGGTATATATTCAAAGGCCAAAAATCACTTGGCATGAAGAAAAATGAAGATATTTCTGCATCAGATTGTTCATTGCAACTCAGTTCATAATTGCAAAGTCACAGAAGATGTCCAAGTGCCCAGTGACCCATGAACGAATTAATAAATTATGGTATTATATACCATGGAATACTATGCAGCCTCTAAAAAGATGGAGATTTTATCTCTTTTATGTTTATATGGATGAGGCTGGAAAATATTCTTCTTAGTAAAGTATCTCAGGAATGGAAAAAAATATATATAATGTACTCAGTACTACTACAAAACCAATTTATAATCACTCACACTTTCTTATGAAAGATGAATCACAACTATAGCCCAGGATGAAGGAGATAAGGGGTGAGGGATGGGAAAGGAGGGTAATGGTTTGATAGAGGGAGCATTAATGGTGGGACCACACTTACGGAGCATATTGTAAGGGTATAAGTCAAATGTATCAAGTATAGAACACAAATGTCTTAACACTGTGATTAAGTAAATGAGGTGAAAGCTATGTTAATTAGTAGGATGTAAGCAGTCCAATTTGTACAAATAATCAACACATTGATTCTCAGAAAGGCATAAATATATTCATGATCTATATATTTATGACTCAATTAAAAAAAAAAGCTTATAGCCAGCAAGGGGCTGGCTAAATTCATATTGGTGAGTTTATAGTTTCCAGGGACTCCACAGGACTTTTTTTTCCCCCTCAGAGACTTGTAGGCAAGCAGAATATTATTTGTTAGAACTATCAGTTTGTCCTCAGTCAAGGTCATGAGCATTTCAGAAATAAATGCACAAAATGGATGCACTTAACATTATTAACATTTTCTTGTGTTAAAGACACAGACATAATATACTTGGTGATAACATAGCAAGCTATCGCAGGGAGGGCAAAAGTACTTTCAAGGAAATTGAATCTATGCTCTGCACAATCAAGCAGTTCTACCCACCCAGTGAGGAAGCTTTATTGCATATCATATTTTCACAACAACCTGACTGGTAAATTAAATAAAACGTTTAGTGGATATAATAGTGAGTGACCTGGCTAATGAGATATTAACTCGAAGAAATAGGTAAGAATAAAAGAAAGCATAGTTTAAACACAATTCCAATAAGATGTAACATAAAAAGAGAAAGAAATTTGTAAAATATCTATCTTAATGTATCCTATGGCTTTGGGGAGAAACATAATTTTTCAGTAGTTTTGCTGTATCTTCAAGCACAAGTTGTACCATTTTACGTTTTTAACTTACTATACCGATAGAATTTCGGCAAGAAACAAGTTGAAAATATCTAGGAGCTATATACGACTGGAATTGCCTTCATGAATTCATATTTGAACATCATGGTATAATACATGTTTTAGCATAGCTTCACATCTTATCTTTCACATGCACTAAAATGGGCTTTCTATAGTGGACATATTTTTCAAATTAAATAACGTTAGAGGGGTATTTACTATGTGTCATGGTTTACTCTGTATTTTTTCTCCTTTACATACCACAGTGATTTTGCAAGGTAGAATTTAACATCCCCACTTGATAAAAACTGAGATTCAAAGATGTCATCTAACATCTGACATTGCTACTAAGTATGAGAATTAGAGTTTTTTCTATAAATTTCTTATCTCCAAATGTACTGAATTATTGTGCATGAAACAGCCATCTCTCTGGTCACCAAATCAAGAACAGGTATATATTTATTAATTCATTAGAAGTTCTCAGTGCAACATCTAACACAAAGTGAACTTCTATAATTTTTTGGTCATATGATCATCATCATGTTAGAATTATCCTTTGCATTCAACTAGTGCTTTACTTCTTTCCGTATATTCTGCCCACCATCTCTCTTAGAAGTTTCTTTCTCCCACTTTCTATTACTATGCCTTAATTCAAGTTTCTCTTGGCTTGTTATTGTAACAAAGTCCTAAGTGATTTCTTAACTCTAGTTTTGCCTCCTCTTTCCAAAACCATTTCCATCCTGAATATTACTGTCACCATAATTTTTCTAAAGTGAAAATTATATTCTATACCACTTCTTAAAATACATCAATGTTTCCTCCTAGAAAACTACAGATCCTTTCATGATGTAAATGGTCTTCTGCAATTTTTTTCTTCTCCTCACCTATTAAAACATTGTATCTCACCATTTCTGTATCCCACCAGGACCATTAAAACTCTTCCATGGTATAAGTGATTCTGTGTCATCTGCCAATCTGCCCTAAATCTCATCTCTCACCACTCCTAGTCAGCTCATATTTCAGAACACAAAAGTTCAACTTGTAGATCCTCAAATCTTCTATAATGTTTCATGATTTATGGTTAACACTGAACCATTTTCCAGGAAAAATATGGGTGTGTGTGTGTGTGTGTGAGAGAGAGAGAGAGAGAGAGAGAGAGAGAGAGAGAATAGGTATGTGTATATTTCTGAGGCAAAACAAACTAGCTCCTTGATAGTTACACTTTTTTTTCAGGTTTCCATGTACGTTGCATATAATTGTTTTTCTTGTTATGCTGATATTGAACTAATTCACTTTCTGTGCCCCTCTTAATCCCCAGTATACATATGGGCAACACACATGCATGCACACTCATATATACTGGTTTATAGATCTCACTGACAAACTTTGTTTCAACAGTACCTAGAATGTACTACAGCACCTGTCATACCATCTGGAATGTTTTCTTATCTCCATGAAAATAATTTGTAACTTTTTTTGATATTAATTAGTAGTATTAGGATAGCATAAATTTAAACAAATGGATTAAGACAAGATATTTTCTGTCATTTAAGAAGTACAGAATTGCCCCAAGTGGTGTCATTCTGGGCAGAGCAATTCAACTCGTTATCATTCTGTCTGTTACTACACTGTGGATTTGTTAATTACCAAAGAATTTTGCTGCTTTCTTTACACTGGCTTCCAGAAAGCACACCTTCAATATTTACATGGAAAATAAGATGCGTGATTTGTTGGATAAATTCAATATCATTTTATTCTTTTCATGTTTAACTTCATATCAACTTTATTACCAAATTTTACTTTTTACTCAGGGTTCTCTGGGAAATAGAACATGAAGAAAAACATATCCAAAGACTTTATTTAGAGGAGAAATTTCAGGACAGAAGAGTTAGGAAAATAAGTCAAGAAAGAGGCTGGAACAATAAATATTTGGGGATATGATACTAATCTGTCCATATGAAAACCCAGCTGGTTGTTTGTCATAAGAGATGTCTTTCAGAAAAGCCATGTTGAATCATGCTGCTTCAGTACAGGCCATCAGAAGGAGGAAGGAAGAGACATCCACCTGCCAGATTCATATAGTCTCCTGTCCCTCATTTTTAAATATTTTCCTCATGGGCTTTAAATTTCCTCTCTTCTGTATTGTCCTCCCCTACCTCTCTGGGCAATTGCTAGTAAAGCTAAATGTCCCATCCTGAGACTGAGCATTTTCTCTAAGTCAGAAAGTGGTGGACAGGAAAAGAACATGTGTGTCCAACTGAGTGACACTCTACTGCTAAGGTTACTGTGCCTCCCTCTGTGGTGATAGCAAAAGGGAGTATGCTAAATTCTGGTTGTTAGCCCAAACAGGCTCTAGGAGTAGATAGTGTCAGAAAGGAAAATAAAGGCAGTAGCAGCCAAAATTCTCCAATAGCAAAGTCTAAGGCCTGAAGAAGTACATAAACTGAGTCTGGTACAGTCTATCCCTTGTGCCTTTCAGATCTGCTTATAATTTCTCATTGACACCTGGATATCAGATGAGAACAGAATGGCTCAAGTATTCTCTACAGGGAATGTGCAGGTTCAACCTCTTCAAAAATTTGAAGAAAAGAAACTACAGACTTAAAATAGGACTCTATAACAAGTGGACCTAACATATATTAATAGTACATTTGACCACAAAACTATTGAATAGCCATTCTTCTTAGCACATGGGACATTTTCCAATATTGATCATTACTTAGGCCACAAAGTCTTAATACATTAAAAAAAATCCTGAGATAATGCCATGTATCTTTTCAGACCACTAGAAACCAGAAATCAATTCCAAGAGAAATACTCAAATCTATACAATGTCGTGAAAAATAAACAACCTGCTGCTGAATAATTCTTGGGGCAATGATGAAAATAAGATATAAATTAAGATTCCTCTACCTTATTGGCAAAGGGGATAAATGGTTTCAAAATCTATGGGATGCAGTAAAAGTATTCCTATGGGGAAAATTCATAGCTATAAATGGCTATATCAAAAATCAAGAAAGATCACAAATGAAAAATTTAGGGTCACATTATAAGGAAATAAAAAAGAAGAGTAATCCAACACAAAGCCAGAATAAGAAAAGAATAATAAAGATCAGAACAAACTATATGAAACAAAATCCAATAAAACAAATAAACAAACAAACAAATGCTTTCA
This sequence comes from Otolemur garnettii, assembly GCF_000181295.1. Taxonomy (NCBI): domain Eukaryota; kingdom Metazoa; phylum Chordata; class Mammalia; order Primates; family Galagidae; genus Otolemur; species Otolemur garnettii. Next base: position 17,208,467 of record NW_003852400.1, read on the forward strand.
TGAAATAAAAAGTTTGATGACTGAAAGAACAAGCTAAACTGATAGACTACTATCCATATTATCTAGAAATAGAAGGGAAAGGACACAAATAATCTCAATCAGAATGCAAGAGGAGACATTAAAACATATACCACAGAAATATAAAATGTCATCCATCAATACTTTGAAAACTTCTACATAAAATAGAAAATGGAAAGAAAATGGATAAATTCCTGGAAACATACACCACACAAGCCTGAATTTGAAAGAAATTAAAATCCTAAATAGACCAATGATGAACAGTAAGATTAAACCAATAATAAAATATCTCCCTACATATAAATGTCCCCCCCAAATAGATTCACAGTTGATTTCTGCCTGGTCTGGTCTACAAAGAACACTAAGATTAAACCAATAATAAAATATATACCTACATATAAATGCCCCCCCCAAATAGATTCACAGTTGATTTCTGCCTGGTCTGGTCTACAAAGAACTAGAACCTGGGAATTATTCCATAGCAATGAGGAAGAGGAAATCCTCTCTAACTCATTCAACAAAGTCAGTGTTACTTTGGTACCAAAGTAAGGAAAGGTAATTACAAACCAATATTCCTTATTAATAAAGATGTAAAAATTTTTAGCAACATTCTAGCAAACCAAATTGAAAAGCACACCAAGAAGATAACTCACCATGTACAAGTATATTTTATCTAGGAGATGAAGGATGATTCAACATACACAAATCAGTACACATGATTCACCACGTAAATGATGCAAAAACAAAGACCTTATGATCATCTCAGTAGATGCAGATAAAGTGTTCAATAAAATCCAGCACTCTTTCATGATAAAAAGAAAACTTCAACAACCAGGCATAGAAGAGACAGACCTCAAAATAGAGTTATAAAAGCCTTATATGATGGATTCACAGCCAACATCATACTGAATGGGGAGAATTGAAAGCATTACCACTACTAACTGGAAGAGGACAAGGATGCCCACTACCACTACTTCTATTAGATGTCATACTAGAAGTCTTAGCTAGAGTAGTCAAACACATCTAGAACTAGAAGGGAAAGGACACAAATAATCTCAATCAGAATGCAAGAGGAGACATTAAAACATATACCACAGAAATATGAAATGTCATCCATGAATACTACCAAAACTATGAATATTATGAATCAATACATGGCTGATCATGTGTTGATTCATGTACCCTGATTTCATTTGCCTTTAGTGAAAGAAGTTCTCTCTTGTCTTTCTTTCTTTCTTTCTTTCTTTTTTATTGAATGGTAACTATGTACATTAATGCACTTCTGGGGTACAGTGTGAGGTTTTCACACACAATCCGAAACACTTCCATCAAACTGGTTAACATAGCCTTCATGTCATTTTCTTAGTTATTATTTTAAAATGTTCACATTCTACTCTTAGAA
>NW_003852400.1:17210429-17274617 GCF_000181295.1 Otolemur garnettii
GGCTAATCTCACTGGAGTTAGATGATATCTCAAAGTAGTTTTGTTTTGCATTTCTCTGATGATTAAGGATGGTGAGCACTTTTTCATATATCTGTAGGCTGTGTGCTGATCTTCTTTAGAAAAATTTCTCTTCAAATCCCTTGCCCACCCTGAGATGGGATCATCTCTTGTCTTTCAAAATCTTTTTTTTTTTTTTTTTGACCTGGGTAATGACCATGTTAGTGACAATTGGTGGTGTATTTGGGTTCTTTTTAATTGTCAATAATTTAAAATTATTTCATTATTTTGTTCTTATAACAACTAATTCAAATCCTCACAACATTCAAATCACTTAGCCATCAATACATCAATCCATTCATCCGTGAACTGTGATCAATAAATTCAGCAAGTCTCAGGTTACAAAATCAAGATACACAAGTAAGTAACATTTCCATATATTAATAAAAGTCAATCTGAGAATGAAGTCAAGGACTTAATAAACAATTGCTGTAAAGAAAATAAATTATCTAGGAATATACTTAACTAAGTAGGTGAAAGCTTTCTAAAGAAGAACTAAAAAAACTGATGAAAGGAATAGATGACATAAACCAATTGAAAAACATCCTATGGTTGTGGATTAGTAGAATCAACATCATCAATATGTTCATACTGAAGTGATTTAAAGATTCTATACAATCCACATCAAATTATGAACACCATTTTCAAGAGATATAGGGGGTTAAATGCTTCATTTGGAACTAAAAAAGATCCCACATAACCAAAAGGACAAATCTGGAGCATCATATTACCAGACATCAAATTATACTAAAGATTATAGCAACCAAAACAGCATAGTATTGGTATAAAAGTATAAACATAGACCAGTACAACAGAATAGAAAACCTGTAAGTACAACCATCTACTTACAACCAATATTCCACAAAACAGACAACATGTACTTGGGGGAATGAAGTACTTTATCAAACTGAAGCTATAGTCTGCGATGTAGCAGCTAGCTCCTGGGCCAGGGCTGATGTTTATCAGCTTCCTGTGGCACAATGCTAGATCTCCCTTATCCATGGCCATTATTTTCTCTGACTGGTTTGCTTGCTTTCTGTAGTGTTTTAGATATTAAATTCAAACTCAGAGGGCCATACGGCCTGAGGGGAGGGTGAGAACTGGATTTGGGTGTTGAGAGAGCTGACATGGACTGAAGTGATGGTAGTGTGGCTTGGGGGTCGTCCAAGGCATGGTGATTTGGAGGAATGTCCACTGTTCCCCACAGATAAACTGTACTATTGGGTAAGAGAGGAAAGATCCCAGCTCCAGGCCTTAGCAATAAAGCATTTAGGACCCTCCTCCAACAATACTCCTCCCAGTTTGGGGAGCCTGTCCTGCCCCTCCTTCTAGCAGCTCCTTCTAGTGGTTGAAAAAACAACTCCTGGGCCCTTCTAAGGCTTTGAAATGCCTTTCAACCTCCTACAAGAGAAATAAATGCCTTACTCCTCCCACCACCTCAGTAGAGGTAGACAGCAAGCAATCCTCTGGGACCTAGAAGGCTTCTAAAGCTTGGGGCATTCAAGTAATCCCCCTAGATACCAGAGCCTACTATGGGTGCAAAATGACATCTTAGCACCTGGCTCTGTCATACAAACATCAACCAATGACAGGGAGAACCACTCTAGGGTTCATAATAGCATCTAACAACTCAGATAGGGCACAGCTGATTCATACGCACAAATACCACCCACCATCCTGGAGATTAAGCCAAGGGACTCAAAACAATTCACACTGCTGGGAAAAAGTGAAGACAGCAGAACCAGAGACAAACCAAGAGGGTCATCAAACCTGCTTAAACACCCCATAGGCAAGTTGGGACCAGCATACTTCTCCCTGGCCTGGTCAGGGATTGATCTTAATAGACCTAGGGACAGGTACACAAGCCTGGTCTGGTACCCCAGGGCATAATTGATTGGCTAGATGAGAGGGAATCAGCCAAAGAACTCTAGAAGTATGAAAAATCAGAGCAGACAAAAATCCCCAAAAGGAAACACTTTTTTACCAATAGAACTGACCAAAATGAAAATATTGAAATGACAAAGAATGCCAAATATGAATTATAAGGAAGCTCAATGAAATCCCAGAGAAAATGGAAAACCAACACAAAGAAACCACAAAAACAACTAAGGAAATGAATTTTTAAAAAATCCCTAAAGAAATCAAAATTGTTTTTCTTGAGACAGAGTTTCACTCTGTCACCCTGGGTAGAGTGCTGTGGCATCATCTTATCTCACATCAACCTCAAACTCAGGCTCAAGCAATCCTCTTGCCTCAGCCCCCCAGAACCACCTTGGCTTCTCAGAGTGTTAGGATTACATGTATGAGCTACCATGCCCAACCAAAGAAATGAAATTATTAAGTAAATAAATTAATACAACTTCTGGAAATGAAAAATTCATTTAATGAACTTTTAGACACAGTGGAAAGTTTTAAGAATAGACTAAAACCTTCCTTTTCCCCTTTTGCCTTATTCTTGGGCTGTAATTGGGTTATGGCTTTCATATGAAAGCTATAAATTAGTTTCATAGTATAGCTGAGTACATTGGATACTTTTTCTTCCATTCTTGGAGGGGAGGGTAGGGAGGAAGATGAGAGTAATTGGTGGGATCACACCTACGGTGCATCTTAAAAGGGTATATGTGAAACTTACTGAATGTAGAGTATAAATGTCTTAACACAATAAGAAAATGAAGGCTATGTTAAACCAGTTTGATAAAAATATTTCAAATTATATATAAAACCAGTACATTGTACCTCATGACTGCATTAATGTACACAGCTATGATTTAATAAAAAAAAAATAATAAATAGACTAAACCAGGCAGAAGAATCTCTGAGTTTGAAGAAAGCACCTTCAAATTAAACCAGTCAAAGATAAAGAAGATAGAAATATGAAGAATATTTCTGATGAATAAAGCCTACAAGAAACATGGGATCATGGAAAGAGGTCAAATATAAAAATCACAGGAATCCCTGGGGGTGAGAAGAAAACACACAAGTCTTCAACAACCTGTCTGAGGGAATAATTGAAGAACACTTCACTGGTCTCTCTAAAATTTAGATTACCAGGTACAAGAAACTCAACAAATGCCTCAGAGAGTCTAAATTAAAGAGGCAATCAAATGACACACAGTCATCTGACTCAACAAAGTTAATGTGAAAGAGGAGCTGCTGTAAGCTTTAGGGTGAAAACATCAGGTAACTCACCAGGGAAAACCCATCAGGCTGACTGATCTCAAGAGACCTTACAAACTGGAGAAGATAAGGGTCCCATCCTCAGTCTTCCTAAACACTATCTCCAAATCTCCAGATCTCTACATTTATTCTAGCCATGCAACAGAAGAATGAACTCCGCTGCACTTGTGCCTTTCAAATCTCCTGCCAGTATAAATAATGAATGAAACTTAACCTATATCCAGCTGCCAAGATTAAGGAAATCTCGAAAATCAGTTTTTAGTTTTCAATTTCTTCACCTAGAAGGCAGTTGGAATAAAGATTTTCAGAGGCACTGCAGAGTACCTAGCATACCAATACTTACCTTTCAGGTCTGTGGTAAGAGTTATACAAAATGATGTTTGTGAAAGTGTTTCCTTAGCTACTATCCAAATGTTAGTTTCTCTTCTAATAATCTTCAGCCTTATGTAACCTTGAAGGGTCACTGTTTGTCCTTTACTACTTCTTAAGTTGCATTAATGGGAAAAGGGAGGAAACTTGGAGGACAAGCCCTTTGTCAAGTCCATACATCTAAATATAGTAAAGCACAGAGTTACAGAGACTGTCCCGCTGTTTGCCGTAGCCCCAGATATCTTTCTCCATAGCCTTTACCTTAATTCCAAGCCTTATTTAACCCCACTGTAAGGTTACTTTCTCTACAAAGAAAAGTTAAAAGCAGACCTTAAATAGGGCACTAAGGAAATAGCAGTTGTGTCTGAAGTAGAGGAACTGAAAACATGTAGGCTCACAAATTGGTTGATCACATATCAATTAATTATATTTCTCTATTTAAAATGAGTTTTATGTTCCACGCTTTCATGGAGGTAAATTTTACATACAGATTATAAAGTTCTCCGAGTACATAAAATATTATAAGTACCACATACTTTGGTAAGCACTACTCATATCATCTTCAGATTAACTCTTCAAGGGGAAAAGGGGCATTGATATTTTTATGGCCATTACATACGTTAAAATTTTTCTCAAATTGTTTCTTTTGCTAATGGTCTATACTAGGCCTCACTAATTATTCAAAAGTACAAAGAAAATAACTGAACATGCTTTAAAATAAGTCAAAAATAATGAAATTAATGCAAATCATTTTCATGTGATTTATTTAGAACAGCCACAGTAATATCACTTGTTTTCAGTTATGAGCAAATATAACCCATCATTTTTTTTTTTTTTTTTGTGAATAGCGAGTTACTACCTATATTGCAGTGCCAGGCACATTTACCCCGACACAAAACATTTTCAGATCCCACTTTCTAAGGGAACACAGTTCAAATTTCACTCTACAAAGGAAAAGCAAGCCAAACCAGTAAAGTAAATCTACTTTAGGAAATATAATGTTTTTCAAGTAAAATCTATATGACATAGGATTATGCCTGGGGTTTTGGATTATTTCTGCCATCAGTCCACTCCATTAGCAACAGCAAGAGTGAATTGACTAAAATCATTAAAATCACATTTCACCCTTAGACACTACAGTGTTTTAAATCCTATTGCTCCAGGGCCGTTGCGAAGATATTTTTGGAAATTGGCAATCATGTCTACTTAAACTCAAATTTGAAACTGTATTGAATAATTAAGTATTTAACTACCCATTGCTGGCAAGAACGTTGAGTTTGTATGTACACAAATAAGAAATTAGACCAGTGATGAAAAAATAGCCAGCTGCAGCAGAGCTCACTTAATGTGCCTCTACTCTTGCTTTCCTAATTCATATTTATGAAAATGGAAATGTTAACCACTTGGGAGTCACATCTCAATAGAAATCTTAACCTCTAATCAAGAATATTAAATGTATTTATTTGTTATTCTGTTTGTCTCTTCTCAGATAGGATTTATGAAAAGTTCATTACGTCAAGATGCTGAAGTTAGTATCCCAAAAGGAAATACACATCTGCTATTCACTGGAATGCATGACATCACCATCAGAAGGTTATACAAAGATAACCCATCAAAATAACACTATAAAATACTCTGGTCAGAAAGACAGTAGCCAAATACATGTCAAAAGCAACATCATCTTATGCACTTAGTAAAAAATGATGCTGAAATCTATCAATAAGAATTAATATGTCAGTTTTGTAACAAGAAAAAAGGAGAGTATTAACTAGCTATGGCTCTTCTAAATTAAATTTGTAAATTGAAGCCAATATAGCAATTTGGAAAAACTGTTTCCTGTCAACATGCCACTAGTCAGAGGGGTTACTGTATTATGTAGAAATCCTTGCAACTAACCCATCACTTGCTCAACTGTAGCCTGAATAGGAACGTAACAAGGAAAGTCATGAGCTTCAAAACCCTTTCAGAGATAAGAGCGTCCCAAGAAAGAGGGGACGGAGTCTCATTTGAAACAAAAAGAAAAGTCAATCCAACCGCCAGAAAGTTTTTCAGACCTTTGACCTTTGTGTCTTCAGGAAGAAAAAATTTTAAACAGCATTCGTATTCTGTAATTGGTTCAACCTTAATGGAAGATATCTGCTAACTCAGCAGAACACTAGGACAGGCTTTGGTAAATGGCACGTTCTTTCATAAAGAGCTCTGCACAAGATAATTCACTCAAAACAGAAAGGCTTATTTAAAGCTACCTCCTGGAATTATATAAAATCAAATAAACTTCATAGTTCCTTAAAATTTTATTAATGTTTCTCCAGCTTGTTTTTAAATAATTCATAGATTTGAAATAATAGATTTATATCAATTTTCTTATGTCAGAATATTATGGAGGTACAAATGTTTTGGTTACATGAATTGCCTTTGTACAGTTTGAATCAAAGTTCTAAGTGTGCTTCTCCTCCAGATGGTGTGCACTGTACCTCTTAGGTGTGAAGGTATCCATCTCCTCTCGCCCCTTTCACCTGCATCATTTCCTTTCTGTTTTACTACCATTGTGAATGTGAGTATTGACTGATAAGTTCCAATTTAATAGTGAGTACATGTGGTGGGGTTTTTTTCCCATTCTTGTGAAACTTCACTTAGAAGAATGATCTCTAATTCCATCCAGGATGTTACAAAAGCTATGAGTTCACCATTTTTATGGCTGTGTAGTACTCCATGGTAGACATATACCACATTTTATTAATCCACTTGTGTATCTATGGGCACTTGGGCTGTTTCCACACCTTTGCAATTATAAATTGTGTTGTAATAAACATCCAGACGCATGTGTCTTTTATACAAAATGACTTTTTTTCCTTTGGGTAAATGCCCAATAGTGGGATTGCTGAATAAATTGAGATATCTCCAGACAGCATTCCATAGAAATTGTACTAGTTTACAGTTCCACCAACAATATATGTGTTTCCTTCTCTCCAAATCCATGCCAGCATCTGTTGCTTCGGGATTTTTGGTAAAATCCATTCTCACTGTAGTTTGGTGATAACCTCATTGTGGTTTTCATTTGCATTTTCCTGGTGATTAGAGATGTTCAGCATCTTTTCATATGTTTATTTTAATTTTATCTTCTGGACTCCACTTTAAAATCTTGTTTTATCTTTTTAGTTTCTTTATTAAAATAAAAGGATTGTTTCCATTTTAAACACTCTCAGGCATCCTCAAACTACAGCCCACGGGCCACCTGCAGCCCACCTAGGACATTTATCTGGCCTGCCGGGTGTTGGGGTGTTTTTGCCACCGCTGCCTGTTCTGCTTAGCAGCTGAATCGCCCGGGGCCGGCAGTCTGGCCCTCCAGTGGTTTGAGGGACAGTGAACTGGCCCCCTGTTTAAAAAGTTTGAGGACCCCTGCTCTAAATATACCAATAGAAACCATGGTACCAAAAAGTAGTCTGAGAACTTCTGACATTTAACTATAATGTGGACAGGAAGCCAAAGAAGCTATTCTTCCTGTGTGAACATGAAGATAATTCTATTATTTGGAACAAAGGAGAAAGGAATCTTCCATATTGTCTGTGGAATAAACTGTGCGTGGGAGAGCAGCAGCAAAGTCATTGCAATGTCCGTCGTCAGACCTGGATCTCACTTGTCCTCGGGACCAGATCAGCTGTTTAGTCCAAACACTTCCCCTCATTTCCATTTGTTAACACCGCACTATCATTGTCCTGCAACTAACTAATATTCCACTCATTTTCTTTCAGTGGCAGTTTCAGGATATTTCTTGGTAATCATTATATTTCTTATAAACATAGAATCATAACCCTTTGCCTTGTGACAGCCTACTTTAACAAATGCTAGCTGATGAGAAATGAGACTGCTTCATTCTTTTCCCAGTAGAATAAAAATTCAGAGTAGTAAACTGCACAAGACCATTTTCAAAATTTGATCAGCACTACTTAAAACAAAGACCCGTATTACTTTATAATGCTGATTTTCAAATCTGCTTTGGGCCACGTATATCTGCTTTATAGCTTCCCCCACCTTCTTGAATATTAATGTTCACAGAATTTCTGAGTTATTTTTCCTTAATTGAAAGGCATTTGTTTTCATTTTTATTTACATGGATTTATACTTTCATATAATTGTGATCATGGAATTTTGTACTCTTACTTTAATATGATTATATTCCCCGACAAGGGACAAACACCCAGAATGTACAAGCAACACAAACAAAACAACAGCAAAAATAATAATAACCCCATTAAAAACAGGCAAAGGACACGAATAAACATTTCTCAAAAGAAGACATACAAATGGCCCATAGATATATAAAAAAAGGGCTCAAGCCCACTGATCATCAGAAAAATGCAAGTGAAAACCACAATGAGATATCATCTTACTCACCTTAGAATGGTTGTTATCAGAATAATAATAATAGATGTTAGCAAAAATATAGAGAAAACAGAACACACACAATCTTGATGGGAATGTAAATTAGTACAACTATTTTGGAGAAGAGTATGGAAATTTAAAAAATAACTGAAACTAGAACTATCATATGATCCAGCACTTCTACCACTGGGTATTTATCCAGAGGAAACAAAACCAGTGTATCAAGGGATAGCTGCATCTCTATGTTTATTGCAGCACTATTCACGATGGTAAAGATAAGAAATTCAGCTACATGCCTGTTAACGAATGAATGGCTAAAGAAAATGTGGCATATATACACAACAGAATACTATTTGGCCATTAAAAAGAATGAAATCCTATCATTTTCAGCAATAGAAATGGAATCATAGATTATTATGTCAAATGAAATAAGCCAGGTACATAAAGGGAAATTTCACCTGTTCTCATATTTCACCTGTTCTCATTCTTGTGTGAGAACCACAAATGTTCTCAGCTTTACCCACATGTTACACATTTAGAAACATTGTATTTTCATTGTTATTAGTTCTAGATATGTTTCAATTTCTATTATAACTCCTTGTTTAATCCCTGAGTTATTTGGAAGACTTTACTGGATTATTTTTTAACTCAAATATATTGGGAAATGGGTGTTAACATCACGTTTTTGATTTCTTGCTTTTAAATTTTGCTGAACTTTGACTAAGTAGAGAGTAGAATGATGGTTACCAGAGGGTGGGAAGAGTGTATGTCAGGGGCAGGGAGGATGAAGAAAGGTGAGATAACAAATCGAAACATACACTTGAAATGAAGAAATAAGTTCTAATAGTCAAAAGCAGAGTGGGGTGACTACAATTAGCAATAACAGAGTGTGTATTTCAAAATACCTAGAAAAGAGGATTCAAAATATTTCTAATACATACAAATGTCTTCCAAATAGCTCCTGATCATTCCATGCATATAATAAAATATCACATGTACCCCATAAATATGTACAGGTATTATGTAAGGATAAAAATTAAAAGAAATTAAAATTCAAGCAGAAAAGATCACATGTTTAATATTTCCTAATGTTTTATATTGTTTTAACAAAACATAGGGCACAATAACCCAGTGAGTTTGCATAAATGTACCACAGTTTCTTTAACTGCTCCTCTATTATTGGAAACATAGGTGATTTATACTGTTAAATTTAGACTTCCAAGAAATATTTTCATATGTTTTGTTCCTTTTCTTACTGAATACATTTTAGAATAAATTGCCAGAAATGAGATGATTTGCTCAATAGTGTGAATATTTTGAAAATTTCTGATACATATTTCATTATTAAGAACCAATGTTTTAATTATGAAACATTTTAAATATAAAAATACAGAAATCATAAAACTGACTGGCACCTTACTACCATGGAGATTTGATATAATAAATTGTAACATTTTACCATATTTAATTCAGAGCTCTTTTTCCTCTTAAAATAAAAATTAAGAGACAGTAGGGCTGTGCTTTCTAACTATTCATATTACTACCTTCAACTTAAATTCTACCCTGAAGAGTCTCTGTATTATTCCTCAGGCATGTTTTTGTGTTTTACTATATTTGTGTGTGTCCATAAATAATATAAATTACTATTTAAATCTGCATAAACATTACCATCATGATACCATGTTCTTTCTTCTTGTTGAATTTTTATACAAAATTATTTTTGACATATATCTATGTTGGTGCCAATAGACATAATTCATCTATTTAACTATTATGCAGCACTCATTGTATGTTTATATATCAGTAGTTTGTACAGATGCCATTTTTATTTTATTCTATTGTAAAACAATATTGTAATGAGCATGTTTCTATTTGTCAACCTGGGTACTTGTACAAGAGTTTCTCCAGGACCTATACTTAGTAGAATAGCTGGTTTCTTTTTACTCATAATCTCCCTTGGTACTATTGGATCTATTTGCCAATTGAGGACATATAAATTGTTTTCCATTTTAGTTTTTATTTACATTTCCATGATTCTGCTGAGGTTGAGTATCTCTTAGTATATTAAACAATTTTGTTTGCTCTTGAGTGCACTAGAATGTTTATAATTTTGCCGAGTTTTCTTTTGAGTTGTTTTTATTTTTTATTTCATAGATTGTGTACCTCATTGAAACTATATTTTAGTATTATGTTTTTAGCTTGTCTCTTTACCCTTTAATCGTATATTTCATCTGTAGAAGTTCTCATTTTAATGTAATTACAGCAATAAATCTTTTTTATTTTGGGGTTGTACTTCTTGTTTCATGCTTAAAAATAATTTTCCTCCTCTAAGGTCATACAAATATCCTTCAACTATTTTTTCTAAGAGTTTTTGAGCTTTCTTTTCACATTTATGACTTTAATCAATAATCAACCTCACTACTTGCTCAATTTTGCCAAAATTTTTAGTTTATCATTTTTTAATAAAATATTTTGGTGTTTTTAGTCTCTACTTAATGAATTTTTGCATTTTAATGTTGTTTATCCTATTTCCATCTTCAGGTTATTCTCTCTTCTTTTTCCTAATTTCTAATTTACTGTATTAGAAGTTTCATTAATTTTCAATATTCTTTTCTGGTATGGGCATTTAACAATAAACAGCTTTACCCACATGTTACAAGTTTAGAAACACTGTGTTTTCATTGTTATTTAGTTCTAGATATGTTTTGATTTCTATTATAACTCCTCGTTTGGTCCATGAGTTATTTGGAAGACTTTACCAGATTATTTTTTTAACTCAAATATATTGGGAAATGGGCATTAACATTCTATTCTTGATTTATTGCTTTTAAATTTTGCTGAACTTTGACTAATTTTATGTCACCCAGGAGAGTGATACCACCACAACAGTAAAATACAAGTAACCTGGCTTTTCTCTCCCATAGAAAACTGAAAACAACCATCCAGTGTCAAGATTATCACCACTAATATCTCATAACTCAAAAAGGAGGCTCTGCTGATCCTTAGAACCACAGAGAATTGAACTGTTAAATGAAGTTACAATAAATGGAGGGACAGGGGAGAGGAGAATGGGTGGACGGAGGGGGATTGGAGGGATCACTTCTGAGGTTTATCTTACAAGGGTACAAGCGAATCTTTCTAAGAGTAGAATGTGAATGTTTTAAAACAATAACAAGAAAATGACATGAAGGCTATGTTAACCAGTTTGATGGAAGTGTTTCGGATTGTGTGTGAAAGCCCCACACCGTACCCCAGAAGTGCATTAATGTACACAGTTACCATTCAATAAAAAAAAAAAAAGAAGTTACAATAAATGGAATTCTTTATCTGTGACACCCTTCCCCCAAACTGGTAGGCACTGAATGCAAGTACTCCAGACTTAGGGTTTCTAGGCTGGAAAAAGAGATATCAAGGTGAACAACCAGCTCTCTCATTATCTTAGATTCCTGTGCAGAAAAGCTGCCTCAGTCCGTGGGAAGCATCTCAAGTGCTTGGAAGGAGAGAGACCCCTAAGGGCAGCTGGGGACAGATAGTAGAAGTGGGGCTAGCAGCACGAGTGAACAAAACTCAGGACTTCTTTCCATCTCAGACAAAGGAGATTCCAAATTAGAGAGGTGGTTCAGCAGCACCACGCGATAGGCAGTGAGCTCCATGGCTACTCTAGATACAGATCCTAGCCAATCTCCCGACACAGCTGGGAAATCTTCTTTAGTATTCCTCTCCCATCCCCAAACACACACATATGGGACAGGCAGCACCCTGAACTTTTGGGAGAGCAGCAGCAAACCCAGGCTTAAGGCAACATCTAGTGCCAGAAAGGAGGCAGTGGTCTAGGGCTAAAGGAATTAACAGGCAAAGTGCACAGAAACTCTAAACACATTTAGTAGAAAGTTAAAACAACCCAGATAGCAAGAACTGGAATAAATAAGAAATCCTCCAATGTGAAGACATAGTCTTATGTTTATTAGAAACAAAAGGAAATGGAATCGTGACCCTTCCAGATGCACCAAGTAAGCTGCCAGGGATCATCCTCAACAAGATGGTAATGTATGAGCTCAGATCAAGAATTCAAAATAGCGAATAACAGTTTTGAGGAAACGTAGCAACCTTCAATCTTTTTCTGTAAAGAATATACAAAAAAACCCTCAAAATTTATGAGAAATTTCACAAAGAGATTGAAATAATAATTTTAAAAACCTCAGAAATCCTATAAATGAGAGAGACATTGACTCTCCTGAAAAGGGCATCCGAGGGTCTCCACAGTTGAATTAATAAAACAGAAGAAAGAATTACTGAGCTTAAAGATGGTATTCAAAATGTAAATAGGAGAAAAAGAAAAAAGCCCTGGAAAGGAAAGAAGATTGCTTATGATATCTAGAAAATAATCTCAAAGAACAAATCTAGAAGTTATTTCCCTTCAAGAGAGCAAAAACTAGAATGCTTATTCAAGAATAAGCTGCCAGTGATCATCCTCAGATACTGATGATGATCAGAGTATTGAGGTGCAGAATTAAAGTATTCAGGTGCAGAAAGGTCACAGATCACCAAACAGATTCAATCCAAGTGAAACTAACCCAAAGCATATATTAATAATTCTATGAGACCTAGTTCCCTGAATATTTCTTATAATATGTTGTGTGACCTATTAGTTGGTAAATTTTTATGTGCTCTATATATGTGGTAGTCAGTAGTGCTACTTAACAAATATTGCTAGATATTTCCAATTAATATGAAACTTATCCTGTAACCATGTGTATCTATAATGATTGTAACTCAATGCTTAATTGCATGGCTCTGTAGTACCAACATAAAATAATTTGTGCGAGCATAACCCACTGAGACTTTGAATGTTTTTATAACTGCATGAGTATAGGCCAATCTGATGTTGTGGATGTGGGCTGATATTAGTACAGTACTGGCAGTCAAAAGGGCAGCAATCCATGTTATACATAAGCAAAACACTTAATAAAACTATCATGCGCTGTAACTTGCTATGATCATGTACCTAATAAGCTTGTAGCATTATGAGAAATGTATAAAAATTCAAACAATATTGACTTGTATTGATTTGAATCGCTTATGTTTACCAAGCTGATATTAAAGGTATCCAAATAATAAAATGCTTTAAAAAATATGTTTTGTTTCATCATTTGACATAGAATCTTATACTAATGTAACAGATCAATTTACTAATTATTATTGAAATTTTCTATATCTTTACTAATTTCAATCTGGTGAATTGAAAATTCATCGCTATATGAATGGGTACATATTTCTTTACTATCAAGTAAAAAGTATTAAGCTTAACAAACAGGACAAATTGGATGTTATTAAAATTACAAACTTCTGTCAGTCAAAGGAGCCCATTAAAGAGTGAAAAGGCAAGTTGGAGAGTGAGAGAAGAAGGTATTTGCAATCTAAAGAGCAAGCAACACAAGTAACATTGGTCTAAAATATGCAAACACTCCTAAAAATCAATTAGAAAACATAAGTCAAACCAAAGGCAAAAACATGTCAAGAATTTAGAGACTCTTTACCCTCCTCCTCCCCAAGATACTCAAATAACCAACACACATTTGGAAAGCTTCTTAGAGATACTAGACATTAAGGCAATGGAACTCAAAACCATGGTAAGACACTACTATAGCCCTAGAAAGGCTAAAATTAAAAAGATGGAACATACTGTCATACAATGTTACTTGAAGTTGGAGCATAAATTTTCACAACCTTTTTTGTCCAATACTTTTGCAGGATCAGCTATAGCTCAACATACCTATACTCTAGGACCCACGTCAGTCACCCTGTGAAGATCTTTGAGGACCCAGCTTCATGTAAAGGAAATTCAGTCAGCTAAGGCAGTCACAGGGCTCATTTCATTTATCATCACTCCTCCCAGGAATAACTGTGCTACTCTGCTTATCGTCCACTACCTTAATGTGATTTCTATAAATATTTCATTGTTTTGTATAACAGCTGTTAAATCTATCTCTATCACACATCAAATTCGGCTGAAAGTGAATGCTTTTCAGAAGTATTTGGTGGCAAGCCACTGTGGCCATTTCCTCCTTCCACTAGGTCGCAGCACATGTGGCTGAACGTGTCCTAATGTCATGCCTGTGATACGATATCTGACTCAATTCCAGGAAATTTAGCCTAAAATCAAAGAAATGTTTTACCTATACATCACTGGTTTGTCACTTTTGAGTTTTGAATTTGCCTTTTCTTTTTCCAGGAGGTAGACAGATGTGAAAATTTTCCCTCTATAAAGTTGATTTAAGAAATCACTTAATGATAAAATGGATATTTACATTTCCCTACCCACAAAAGATGTAAATTCCTAACTGATATTGGGATTTCAGCTTGGGAGTTTGCGATGAGACTACATATCTGAACTTGCTTTTCTTTTCATTTTTTTAACATATTGATAATAACATAAAATGCAATTCTTGTGTATTAAGTTTTATGACAAAACTAATTACAGTGCTTTGGATTGCTTATTAAGATGCTATAAAACTAAAGCTGTTCTTAACTTAAAATTTTTATGAATATGGGTAAGTTAATAAAACGTGTAATGGCCCAAATGTCAAACAATGACAGTTTAATTTCTCTTTAAAATTCTTCTTTTTTTTTTTTCATCTTATTTTATTCAGCAGAGAACCAAACTGTGTCATCTTTTTAATATTTTCTGGCTGTTATTCTTGATGTTGAAGCAGTGTGTGTATAAATTAGGGAATCACTAAACAGCCATAGTAATTTAAAGTGACATAGATAGAAACTTAGTACAAATTTGCGCTTAAAACACACACAAAAAACTTAACCCCTTTGTTTTTGCCCTGACTGGTAAAATGACTGAGGAGATGAAGTTGATTTTTGTTCCACTCTTATTGATTGCAAAGCTTCACTTTTCTTCACTTTTACATCTGAGATAGCCTATACCTCAAGTGCCCCTCTGGAATTCCCAATTATGCCATCCAGTGGTACATAAAATAGATTTTTTTTTCCTTTTGAGAAAGAGTCTCACTTTGTTGCCCTTAGTAGAGTGCTGTGGTGTCACAGCTCACAGCAACCTCCAACTCTTGGGCTTAAGTGATTCTCTTGTCTCAGCCTCCCAAGTAGCTGAGATGACAGGCACCCACCACAACACCCGGCTATTTTTTGGTTATAGTGTCATTGTTGTTTGGCAGGCCTGGGTTGAATTCAAACCCACCAGCTCCAGTGTATGTGGCTGGTGCCCTAGCTGCTGAGCTACAGGCGCTGAGCCTAGATGTTGTTGTTTTAATATATATACTCTTGTCTGCCTTGTTCTGTACTAAGTAATATATATTGAATTCTAATAAGCAGAGTTAAGTTTGTAGATAGTTTTCAATAATAGTTTATTATGGGGTTGCCAACTTTTTCTAATAGGGGGTCACATAGTAAATACTTGCACTTTTTAGGCCAGACAGTCTCTGTTGCACCTACTTAACTCTGCCTTATGACACAAAAGTAGCCATAGGCAATGTGTAAATAAATAGATGTGACTGTGCTCCATTAAAACTCTATGTACATAAAACAGGCACAGGGCATGCTTGGCCAGTGGGTTGTAATTTCCTGAACACTGGTTTACGAAGTTATCCTTTCCAAAATAATATGTAGGAATTTTAACACAGAACTCACTGAAATGCTGTAACTCAAAATGGTGATAATTTTAAGGCCATAGTAGAAGTGTAAGTAATACAATTTTTAAGCCATTTAGCATCCAGTGAATTTTATTACTAAACAGATACACATATACATGAAGAATAATTCATGAAAAATCTGTTTATATTTACTATTAGCACTATATGAAAGTCCAATACCCTGCCACAATTAAAACAATTCCAAAAAAGGAGCAAGATTGACTTACATTAACTTCCCCAGGCATTGCCTTCTGATGATCGTAATAGTTGAAGAACATTTAAAAGTATTAAAAAATGTGTAATGATCAGATAAGGGACTTTGATAAATTATTTAGACTCACATTTCAAAAGAAACCTCAGCGAGAATAGCACACATCACGAAGTCCCAAAGTTACAGATGCTGGTGAGTGTGTAGAGATAAGGCAAAACTTTTAAACTATTGTTGGGATTGCAAACTAATATAGCCTTTTTGAAAAGAAGTCCAGAGACTACTCAAAGAACTCAAAGTACACTTTCCACTTGGTCCCACAATCCCATTACTGGGTATCTACCTAGAATAATAAAAACCATTTCACCATAAGGACACATGCAAGAGAATGTTTATTGCAGCTCAATTCACAATTACCAAGATCCGGAATCAACTCAAGTGCCCATCTACACATGAACAGATTAACAAACTATTGTATACATATACCATAGAACTATACTATTCAGTGTTAAAAGACAGACTTTCCATTTTTGGTGCTAACCCGGATGGAGTTGGAGCACAATCTACTTAGAAAGATGTCACAACAATGGAGAAACAAGAATCCAATGTACTTAACACTGATATGAAACCAGTAGATGAACAAATACACACTCCCACAAGAGAAAAATATAAATAAACTCAAGTTGGGGGAATGGCAGAAGAGGAGGGGATTGGTGTGCTCACCTAACAGGCACAAGGTACGGGTATATGGCCCACCTCCTGGGGGAGAGGCACAACTACAACTTGGATTCTACCTAACAAATGAAAACAATGTAATCTAATCATATCTATCCTCATATTAATCTGAAATAAAAATAAATAAATAATAAAATTTTTTAAAAGAAAAGCTCACTGTTTGTGAATAAAGAATTTTTAGTATTGACATATAGCGCCCAAGTTGTCTGAGTGTAGAAAGTGTTAACATGAGAATCTATTTAGAATCCATAAGTCTCAAATGGATAGAGGAACACAGAAATAACTTTCTATTAACCAACTTTAAGGAATAACTACAATTTTCTCCTTAACAAAGGAACAGTTATTTATTGGTTCATGTTTTTGTATCTGTGGCCATATGTAGACTGTAAAATTATATTTATTTTTTCAACTCTAGCTTGAATAGATTTATCTTTTGAACTTGTCAAAAACATCATGGGTTTTCAAATAACACTAAAACTACTTACTAAAGAATTGTATGATGCATTTGAAAACTACTGTTCAAAGGACTGATGCATGGCTTCAGATAATTTTGGAGATATATCAAACCAGTATTTTCTGCTATAGTGTTACTTGTAGTCCTTAAACTGTCTTTGTGTACGTAGCTTTGCAGCTGAGATACATTTAGCCATTGTAACAACATTCTTTTCTTCAGTAAATCCATGTAACTTAATAAATTTCTTGAAACTACATAGAAGAATCAAAAGTATTATGAAAACTTTTGGAACATGTTTAAAAAGCATATTCAAAGATTTTAGTAGTCGCTCAGCAGGAAAATTCCATTTCTTATACCAGTGTGATTATACAAGTTTTATAATAATATCAGGTAGGGCAGGATTGCAAGTAATTTTTCAAATCATTTCACAGTAATTTCAAAGCCATACATTTATTTCTGAAATTAATGGCAAGTCATAAATTCTGACTTTTATTTTTGCTTCATAATTCATACCTTCATTTATTCAACAAATGAATTTTTGAACGTACTACATGTTAAGATTTGGGAAATCAGGGATGAACAAGATAGATGTAATCCCTGCTCTCATAAAATTAGCATTCCTGTTATCAGAAATAAACATTGAACAAGTATAAAAATTACGCTTAAGTTAGGTATATGATAAATGCCTTGAAGAAAAGGAACATATGACATTATAAAACATGACATTTATTGAACCCAATCCTGCCTAACAAATGCAAAGCCCAGTGATTTCTCTGTGAAGGAAAAATACAAAACCTAAAATATTATTTTTAAGAAATTTTCCTAAGGAATTAGGGCTGTTTCATACCAATAATAATCTGTAGAAAAAAATTTAAAATTTTAAACTCATAATAGAATAATTTATACTTTCTTTTCTTTTCTTTTTTCTTTTCTTTTTTTTTTTAGAGATAGAGTCTCACTTTATTGCCCTGAGTAGAATGCCATGGCATCACAGCTCACAGCAACCTCCAACTCCTGGGCTTAGGCAATTCTCTTGCCTCAGCCTCCCCATTAGCTGGGACAACAGGCGCCCACCCCAATGCCCAGCTATTTTTTGTGGCAGTTTTGGCCAGGCCCCATTCAAACCTGCCACCTTCAGTATATGGGGCCAGTACCCTACCCAGTATACTTTCTTTAACTTAAATTATTAGGGTTTCTCAGCTCTTTAAACCTAGGAACATTTCCACAATAACCATTTACCCATATTTCAAAATTGAGAAACCCTAAGCTCCCATACTTCTGTATTTCTTTGAATGGCATACTGAGAATCAAAGAAAAATAGGCCATATGCTTCCTACCTGAACATCTTGGTTTTATAAAAATTATCTGACTGTATGTCTCTTTATCAACCTGATATCATTAGATGGGGCCTAAGCTAGAATGTAATTGATTCTTTTGGAGTGTCAAATTTGCATGCACCATGTTACTTTTCTGAAATGGACTCAAAATTCAGGACTTTCATCCTGAATTCACTACATTTCCTATCCATCCATGTGTGGAAAATTATGGTCATGCTAGAAAGCATATTCTTACCCTTCCCTTGAATACCTGCACAACTGAATTACATTTTCAAATCTAATGAACAGATTTAATTTAATAGTGCTTAAAAAAGAAATACTGTGATCAAGTCACACTTCTGCAAGAGCCTGGAACACGGAATGTCAAGTGTATCAACTGGGATTGCATATTTCGACAAGTAACAGACAACTTAGCAGATAGTGGCTTTAAATTACTAATGAGTTTGCCTTAAAATGCAGTGTATGTACTATTAAAATCATGTTGCAAATTCAAGTTTGTGGGACCCAGGAACATATTAATCCAGTTTTGTTTATTTAAGGGGGGGGGGAAATTGCCTTAGAACTCAGACAATTTGGAAATTGAATGGGGTTCTGGACTGGATTAAGTTCAGATTCCAAGGTATCATTGTATCCCCACATAACTGCAATTGACACTGACTGCAGTTCCAGTATCTCAGTTTTGGCCAGCAGGGACAAAAGTCCTGGCTCCCTACTTTACCTTCCTTGGCGCCATCTCAGTAGTTATTTGAGGAAATTTAAAATTCCATGAGGATGGAAGTCCAGGCTAATCACTTGACCTTTGCTGGAATAAGGGGGCTAGTGGCCCCACAGGATTTTTTCTGCAGTGTTTGATGGAGTAGTTATTGTTTAAATTTTTTCTGTTTTGCTAGACCTCCCTACACTATTCCTTTGCTTAATGACAATAGGCTATTCTGGAGCTCTGTTAGTGTGCATATGTTAGCAATTCCACAGTCAGCTTCTTTAGCTCTCACTCTGTAATATATGAAGCAAGAAGAAAATCCCAGGAACACACCACTACAACATTCTTCTGGTTGCAAAGTCCCTAGCCAATCTACCTTCTACTCTCTATTTTTTTAGCATTATTTCGTGAGCACTTTATATATAGTTTTCAGTGTTTCCCATTGTATGTAATGGGAGAAATAGGGAAAACTACCTACTACATTTTTCTAGAAGTTGGCTAGAGTTTCACATTTTTATTTCTGGTAAGCAGACTTACTACTTAAAATGTAATATTTGAAAAGTTGCAAAATTTATTTTTTACTTTCTTGGAGGCTCCTTTTACATAACCTAAGATATTCAGAAAGTCTTCAGAAATTCAAAATGATGTTAATTTCCACACACTTTAACCAATATGATGTGTACTACCACAAAATTCACAATTGCAAAGATGTGGAATCATTCCAAATGCCCATAAATTCATGAGTATATTAACAAAATGTAGAATGAGTATATAATGGAATACAACTCAGACATTAAGAAGGATGATTTAATGCCTTTTGCCACAATATGAATGGAACCAGAGACCATTATCCTAAGTGAAGTATTTAAAGAATGAAAAAACAAACACCACATGGTATTAATATTAAATTGGAACAAACAAGTGAACACATATGTACATAGAGGGAAATAAAACTAAATGGAAATAAAATGGGGGCAGATGGAGTGAGTAAAAATCTACCTAGTAGTACGATGAACACTACATCAGTAATTGGCACACTTAGAACCCTGACTCAAGTATTACCAAAGTGATCCAGGTAACCCAAAACATGGGTAGCCTCGTAATACTTTGAAATTAAAGAAGAGATTTGGCTTTTTTTAATGTTTCATTTTCTCACTTGGTCTTCATACAATGTAAGATGAACAATTGTTTGTTAATATAATGCTTTAGCTGTTTAAATGAGCCTTTTTAATGTTTTTCCCCCCAGGCAGGTAGCTTTTGTTTCAGGTTAACATGAGGGTATAAACAACTAGGTTACAATGTTTTCATTTGTTAGGTAGAGTCCCTGTTGTAATTGTATCCTGCAAGCAAGAGGTATGCCATATACCCTTACATTGTGCCCATTATGTGGGAGCATACCAATCCTTCTTCCTCCAAATTAAATTGAATTGAGTTTTAGTCTTATATAGGCATGTATAAGATCATCTACTGGCTTCATGTTAGCATTGAGTACATTGGACACTTGCTTTTCCATTCCTGTGATACTTTACTAAGAAGAATGTGTTTCAATTCTATCCAAGTTAATACAAAAGATATAAAGTCTCCATATTTTTATGAGTGAATAGTATTCCATGGTATATATATACCACAGTTTGTTAATCCATTCTTGGGTTGGTGGGCTTTTATGTTGTTTCCACATTTTGGCAATTATAATTGAGCTGCAATAAATAATCTAGTGCAAATGTCCTTAAAATTATTTTTTCCCTTATGGGTAGAGGACTAGTAATGGTATTGTGGTATCAAACAGAAGGTCTAATTTGAGTCTTTGAAGATTCTCCATTCTTCTTTCCAAAGAAGGCATATTACTTTGCAGTCCCACCAACCATGTAAAAGTATTTCCTTCTTTTTCATCTGCACCAGTATAAGCAACTTTGGGACTTTGTGATGTGGGCTATACTCACTGGGGTGGTTGGATTTGCATTTCCCTGATTAATAGGGATGATGAGCATTTTTTCATGTTTATTAGCCATTCATCTCTCTTCTTTGGAGAAGGTTCTGTTTATGTCTCTTGTCTAATGATAGATGGGATTATTTGCTGACTTTTGTTGTTGACTAATTTGAGTTCTCTGTAGATTCTAGTTATCAACCCTTTGTCAGATTTGTAACATGCAAATACATATTCCCATCCTGAAGCTTGTCTATTTGCTTTAATTGTTGCATCCTTAGCTCTGCAGAAGCTTTTCAGTTTAAGTCCCATTTGTTTATTTTTCTTGTTGTTGCAATTGCCACAGAAGTCTTCTTTATAAAAATCTTTCCCCAGTCTGACATTATCATGACTTTTCCCCATACTTCCTTCTAGGATTTTTATCATTTCATGTCTTAGATTTAAGTCTTTTATCCATCTTGAGTCAATTTTTATAAGTGATGAAAGGTGTGAGTGCAGTTTTAGTCTTTTACATGTGGTTATCCATCCAGTTTTCCCAGTGTCCATTTGTTGAATAGAGATTTTTTCCCCAATGTATGTTTTTGTTTGGTTTACCAAAAATCAGATGGTGATAGAAGATGGTTTCCTCTCTTGGTTTTCTGTTTCATATGTCTATGTCTCTATTTTTGTGCCAATACCATGCTGTTTTACCACTGTGGACTTATAATATAACCTAAAGCAGCTGTCCTCAAACTACAGCCTTCTGGCCACATGCGGCCCATCTAGGACATTTATCTGGCTCGCCAGGTGTTTTTGCCACTGCTGCTTGTCCTGCTTAGCAGCCAACTTGTCCCAGGGCCCGCAGTCTGACCCTCCCATGGTCTGAAGGAGAGTGAACTGGCCCCCTGTTTAAAAAGTTTGAGGACCCCTGACCTAAAGTCTGGTAGAGTGATGACTTTGTTTTTATTACTAAAATTTGCCTTGGCTATATGAGATTTTTTTTTTTTTTGGTTCCATACAAAATGTAGAACTATTTATTCCAGTTCTTCAAAGTAGAGTGTTGGTGTTTTAATGGGGATCTCAATGAATTTGTAGATTGCTTTGTGTCCTATAGACATTTTAACAATTTTGATTCTTCCTAGCCAAGAGCATGGTATCTTCTTCCATTTGGTATGCCTTCTATTCAGCATGTCTTTCCTTAGGATTTCATAATTCTCTTTGTAGAGGACCATCACATTCTTTGTTAGGTATATTCCTAGGCATTTAATTTTCTTTGAAGCTACTGTGGAGGTTATTGTGTCCCTTGATTTCCTACTTAATTTGGCTGCTATTGGCATATACAAAAGCTACTGATTTTTGGACATTGATTTTATAGCCTGAGATGCCACTGTACTTCTAGATCACTTCCAGGAAACATGTGGTTGAGTCTCTGGTGTTCTCTACGTATAAGATCATATCATTGGCAAAGAGAGAGAATGTGACCTCCTCTGCCCCCGTTAGGATGCCCTTTATATCCTTCTCTTGCCTGACTGCATGGGCTAGCCCTTTTAGAACTATGTTAAATAGTAGTGATGATAGAGGACATCCTTGTCTGGTTCCAGTTCTAAGTGGAAAAGCTTTTAGTTTTACTCCATTCAGTATGATATTAGCTATGGGTTTATCATAGATGGCTTTAATCAGTTTAAGAAATGTGCTACTCCTTTTTAGTTGAGTCCTTTCTTGATTATGGTATCAGGGTAATGTTTGCTTCATAGAATGTGTGGGGAAGGTTTTTTCCTTCTCAAGGATTTGGAATAGTTTCTGTAGTCAGCATGTGAATAGCTTATCCTTAGTTATCCAATCAGCCAGCCTGTTCCTCTTCAGTGGGGAATTCAATTAATTAACATTTATTGAGAGAATGGATAAGTGTGGTGGAGCTCTATCCATCTTATTTTGTGAGAGTCCATTGCTTAGTTTTATCTTTTGCATCATTGTAGAAGCTAGAATTTAGGTTCTTTAGCTCCTTTAGCATGTTTACTTTGCTATTGGTAAATTGTGATGATCAGTGTAAACAACAGATATAAATGTTTCCTGTAGAGCTGGTCTTCTTGTGGAAAACTTCCTCAATGTTTGCCTATCAGTAAAAGATTTGATTTCTCCATCAACTTAAAAGCTTAGCTTAGTAGGACATAGACTTCTGGGCTGAAAATAGTTTTGTTTAAGAAGTTTAAAGTTAGATGACCATTCCCTTCTGCTTTGGAATGTTTCAGCTAAAAGGGTCTGGTGTCATCCTTATGAATCTGCCCCTATAGGTCAATTAGTGCTTATTCCTGGCTGCTTGCAGAATTTTCTCTTTTGTCTTGATTTTGGACAGGTTCATGACAATGTGTCTTAGAGATGTTCTGTTTCTGTTGAGACAACTCAGGTTTCAATATCCCTCTTAAAGAAATGTGTCTGAATCTTTGGTGATACTTGGGAAATTTTCATTTATGATATCCTCTAGTAGGGCTTCCATTCCTTTGGGATATTCTTCTATTTCTTCAGGAATACCTATCATTCATATTTTTTAATGCTTTGTGAAGTTACATAATTCTCTGAGCAAGTTCGCCACTTTCTCTCTCTTTTCTATCTCTTTAAGTGCCTGGATTAACTCAAGAGCTTTATCCTCCAGCTCTGAGATTCTTTCTTTTCTGTGGGCTAATCTGTATTAATATTGTCTGCTGCATTTTTAAGTTCTGTGACTGACTCCTTCAATTCCTTAAGCTCTGCCCTATCATTTCTTTATTCTTCATATCTTTCATCCATTATTTGGTTCTATTTTTGAATTTCCCTTTATTTTCTACTATCTCATCAATTCCCTCCATTGTTTTGCCATTCATATTTTAAATTCCCTTTCTGAAATTTCCATTATTTCTTTATAGTTGGAGTGATCTATGCTAACTGCCTCATTATTCCTTGTGGGTTAGGGTTACTCTGATCATGTTGCCAGAATTTTTCTGTTGGTTTCTCCTCATGTGCGTTTTCTTCTTATTCACTTCTTTCCCCTATTTTTTCCTCTCATTACTTCTTTCACTTTAGATTACCTTATCTTTCTGCTTAGGTATTGAAGTGGCCTTTTGGTGTAAGGCCAAAAGGAAGATAAGTATACAGAGTGAGAATGGAGAAAGGAAAGAGATAATAAAAAAGAGTTGGAATGAAAAGAAAAAAAAACTGAAAAAACTGAAGAAATAGAGAAAGAGATATAGAGAGCAAAAGATAGAGAGTAAGATGGATAAAGAGATAGAGAAAAAATGGAGTTGTCAGGGGGCTTTGACCCACACCCATAATTCCAGGACTCTGAGCGGGGGAAGGTCCCTCAAGGTCAGGAGCTCTTTACCAGTCTGGGCAAAAGCAAGACCCTACCTCTGTTAAATATAGAAAAAAAAATCAGCATTGTCACAGTGGAGACCTACTAAAACCATCTTCCCAAAGGCTAAGGCTAGAAGGACCAGGAGCTCAAGGCCTCCTTGAACCAAGCCAATACCATGACCTCCTAGTCCAGGCCTCACAGTGAGGCTCTGTCATATAAATACATTACAAAATGAGAAAGAATAAAGCATATCAAAGAAAAGATAAAAAAAATACAAATAGATAAAGAAAATTAAAAGTAACATTATATAAGATGAAGTAAAAAAAGAATATCTTAGTTGTTTTGTGTGAAGATGAGAAATGTAGAAAAACCTCTACAAAAAGAGAATAAAAGGAGAGAAAGAAAAAAGAAAGGAGGAATAAAAGTGGCTGAAAACTGTATCAAAATTGCTATTGAAGAAAGTATACATGACAAATAAAAATACAACCAAATTAAACCAAACAACTACATTAAATTAAAATAAAAAATTTGGAAAAGAAGATAAAAAAGATCAAATATCTGGAATACATATACCCTGGTGTTGCTGTGTTGCTATGACATGGAGAATGCAAATGCTAGTTTTGCTGTTTCAAATAGGGACCGAAGCCATTATCTAGGTGCCAAGGAGACCCAGTTCTGTCCTCTTAGTTTATTTGCCCTCGATCAGAGCTTGAACATTTTGCTAGTATTCAGACCCTATGTGACTGGGATCCAGAAGCTCTCACCAGATTTTTTAGGAGTCATACCTTGACCTTCCAAACAGTGCCTTCTGGCCACAATGTGGATTTCACAGGGGTGGTGGAGAGGGAGCCATTCAACTCATCCCAAGTATGGCTGCCCAGGCTCAGCAGGTGTACTAGAACTAGCTGTGTACTAAGGTCCTGCAGACTGTTCCTCCTGGGTGGCCCTTCTATAATAGTTGCACCTTATTATAATAGTTGTACCTTGAATCTGCCTGGTGATTCAATCCCAGCCACAGGATGCTATACCAATTTACTTGCTTGCTTAAGCCCTTCCAAGACAGCTCCAGTGAGCAACCCAGTCCAATAATAAAAAACTACAGGATAGCTCTTTCCTATCTCTAATCCTCTGGTGGAGGGCTCACCAGCTTCTGCCTATATGCAGACACTCGTCTTCTATACCTGGTCTTCCCCAGTTCCTGACCTCCTCATTGGCTCCTGGAGTCCCCTACTGCTTCACAGTTCCCCTGAGTGGTGTTTCTGAGGATTCCCTGGACATAGGTAACTGGAGTCCTCTCTCCCCTGTTTTACTGTGAATGGCTGATAAAGAGATGTCTTCAATCCACCTTGTTTTCTTTTTGAATTTAATGGTAAGATTTAAAATAAGTGTTGAGAATATCTGAAACAACTTACATTTCGATACATGAAATTTTATTTTTTTAGTATTTTATATTTTTTACAAATTGTTTCCTGCTTTGCTGGAGTTGACTCCTACCTAAGAGGAGATCTTTGCTATTAGGTGCAAAATAGAAGAGTGATTGTAAAGTTCTCTGAGGTAAATTTGCTGTCATTACTTTGCCCATGTGCTGATTTCAGAAATTTTCATTAAGGGCCAAATGGATATTCTAATACCATAATTGACCTTTAAAAGAAATTCTGTGATTTACCAGTTCTGAGGCACATCTCTTCCCACTATTTTTTAATTTATTTCCTTTTTTTAATTGTTGGGGAATTCATGGAGGGTACATTGAGGGTACACTGGTTTCATTTGTTAGGTAAAATCCCTCTTATAATTGTGTCCTATCCACAAGAGGTATACTACTCTTTTAAAATGAAATGCATCTTACAGTTGTGGTGGAGTAAGACCAGACTGAGATTTGCAGATTGGGTGTCCGTGACTTAGACAAGAATAACAAAGACAATGGTGTTAACAGTTTTTGTCAGCATTTCCTAGGATCCAATTGGTTGTGAGATGGAGTAAGGCATGAAGTGAAGCAGAGGGTTGAGCTCTATTGATAAAACAAGAAGAAAGTAGGCTAGCTCTATTCACCTGCAAAACCATCCTAGGAATCATTTTTAAGGACATCTATAGATTATTTTAAGAAATTATGTGCTACCAGTGCTGTTGATGGAATAGGGGATAGAGGTTGGTATTTTGTAAAAAACCATGTACACTTATGACTCTAGGTAAAAAAGAGGAGCTAAAGTTGAAACTCTGAATATGAAGACTTTAAGGAAAATCGAAACCAATTTATTTTACTTATAGTTTATAGCTTTATAAATGTGTAGTAGTATGTGATAAAATTCCATGAAAACATATCTTTTAGTAAGTATAAAGTTTTAAGAAAACGTGTGTTATAGTTTAGTTGACAGTGTTTTTTTTCATATTTCTTAATAACAGGCATTTCCTTGATGACATTTGTGTGTGTGTGTGTCTATCTATCTCATGTTCTCTCTTTCTCTTTATGTAGATATAAAGAGAGAGCAATCTAATCCTATTTCTTATCTTGTGCTTATCCTTTCCTTATCCTATCTCTTATCTTGTAAAGGAATCTTTTTCTTTTACTCTTTTTTTTTTTTTACCACTATACTAACAAGGAGATGGAGTCCTGATTAATATTCAAGGAATCTTCCTAGGAAAAAAATTTTCTCTGTTTTGAGTTCTAGAATTGTTTTATTTAATATACAATATATAAATATACATATTAATATACATATCAAGCATGTTCCATTCTAGCTACCAGTAGTTCAAGTTGCAAATATAAAAAGATTATCTAGGGCAAAGACTTTACTGTGTGAATACATGCATGGCCTCTCCCAGAAAACACTATTATATTCAGTATTTCCCTTGCATATTTGCTCATGGAACATTTTTCTTATAGATTCTCTTACTTAGACACCTTGGAGCCTGATTTGAATAACATTGTCCTAACTCTATTCATGGCAGAGTGCTCTGATGTATTTTTTTAATATCCTTCTCACTGTAGTAGTTAATAGTAAAATAGATTGTTTTCTTTAATAGTTTCATAAATACAATGTATATGTCACTTTCTTCAACCACTGCTACAAATTGGCATTGTTAGAGAATTTTTTTGTTTGTTTGTTTGTTTGTTTTGAGACAGAGTCTCACTTTGTTACCACTGATAGAGTGCCATGGTGTCATAGCTCACAGCAACCTCCAACTCATGGGCTCAAGCGATTCTCTTGCCTCAGCCTCCTGAGTATCTGAAACTACAGGCACTGGCCACAACACCTGGCTATTTTCAGAGACAGGGTCTTGCTCTTGCTCAGGCTGGTCTCAAACTTGTAAGCTCAGAGCAATCAACCCACCTCAGCCTCCCAGAGTGCTAGGATTACAGGCATGAGCCGCTGCGCCTGGCCTAGAGAGTTATATTAAATATGTTTTTATTAATCTGGAAAACTTAACCCTTGATACATAGTAGTTGCTCAATAAATATCCACTGAATAGAATTGCATGGTAACTTCATTTCCAAACTGCTGAAGAGAGGCAACCTAGTGATAATGGGGGCAACAGAGAGGAGAAGATCATTGCTGGGGCTGCTACACACACACCATACTGTGTATTACTTGTCTGTATTTCTCACTTCATTAAGTCTATGCAAAATCAGCCTTCCTATCTAACAACCAATGGAACAAGAATTCAAATTGAGGCCCTTTAAATGCATACGTATTTCAATTACCTGTTCCATTTGATTCACAAACAGGCAAAAATCTATTTTCTTTCCAAGTTGCATTGGTTATCATTATTTTATTTCATGTTGTTGAAATATTCTGAACTGTGTGGGAAGTTTATTTTTTCCTGACATTTCCAGTAAGTTATTATACCTCATATCAGGCAATAATAAGCACAGCTAAAGAAACAAGCCGAAGTATCATCATCCCCAAGTGAACTTCTCTTTTAGTCATATACTTTTTTGTTTTTTGGACCCAAATTCCCAGATCATGGAATCTATAGTTTATTTTGTAGCAGGTGCCATAAAATCTCTGAAATGCTTGCTACATGCATGCTGAACAATGAATTATAAATCTGGGGTATTTATCAGAGAATCAGGAGGGGAGAAGATAAACACTTAGAAAATCTTAGTTTACAAGATGGATGTTTATCAGGTGCTTGCCAGCATCATAATGAAAGTTGATGTATTCCATGAAAGTTGAAAGGAATTAGATGAGAAATGTTCTGTTCAAGGAAAGTTCCTTGAAGCACTATTAAGAGTAAACGCTTTTCACATTTACCTAAAACAAAATTACACAGAATGTGCAAAATTACACGTTATTCACTGTTTGGTATTATAATGAAGTGCATTTAAGCCACTAGTAAATATATTTGGTTTCTTTCTCCTCAAACACTAGTTAATTCACTATATGAAATATTTAATTTATTCACAGTGACTCATTATGTTTTTACAATTATCGAACTATTTTTTGAGAAACGGTGAACAGTCGTTTGTTTAAAACAGGGAGTGGAGTAGGTTAATCAAAAGAAGGAAAACATACAAAGTAGCGAAGGCCTCAGCTGTTTTCTTTCTCTCCCTCCCTCTTTCTTTCCCTTCCAATACCCCTGTGTATTACTCTTCCCCATTTTTTTGTTCAGGACTGCTCATTTTTCTTTTTTCAAATGACAAGGGCCATTCCAGCCTTATTAAATGGGAACTTGACCGATAGCAATGAAAAGGTCACCTGTAATTCAGGCTACAAGTGATAAAAATTTAGGGGTTAAGATCAACACAGACAAGGAGGAAAATTGAAAAAATAGAGATAGAGATTTATAGACATGAGGCTATTCAAAGAAGACCAAGGGCTGCCAGTTGCTGAGAAATCAAATTGATGACCAGAAAATAAGATCAGATTAAGAAATATGAGGTTGGTGGGGCCTCCTGAGGCACAGTCAGAGGACATTGAAATATATTTTTGGTGGATTATGAAGGGTCTGGGAATGGATAACTCTGAAATCCTTTTACAGTACATCACAGTGTGTCACATATTCCTCCAGAAACTCAATTACCAAACAACCCAGACAACATGAGTGGCTCTTGTTGAAATGAGAGAAATTTTGAAAGTGACATGAAATGTTATATTTGCTTTCAGCATTTAGGAAAGAATTTGTGTAGACATAAACCCTGATTTTCTTTAGCAAAGAAAGTCCGCGTCTACAGACAAGTACACTTTACCTGTGAAAGGAAATTAAGTAGGTTTTTAACAAAAGGTTAAAGGTTGCTCTGGGCCCTTATAATGAGCTGATATGCATTTTTATTTATAATTATTTAAAGTTTATCATCTAAAGTTTCTCTTCTTTATCCTTCCTCAGCTTCAGTTCATCTGAGAAAGATGCTTAGAAACTAATCCGAAGTACACAAGCACAGGAAGTATTTATTTGAAAGCATCGCTTATAAAAGCGGCCAGGGAAGAGCTTTTCTTGGAAGGAGAAAACAAAATAGAAGTATTTAAATAACTATTAGAAGAAATAAATTCACTATTAATGTAATAACATGCTATAATAACATTACAAACGCTTTTCCTTCACTAGAAAAATAGGAGTGCTTTAAAATAATAGTAGATAACATTGAAATTCAAAATGTTACATATGAAAAGAACTATTCTAATTATCTAGCAAAAACTTCATGATGTAGAGATTTTTTTCCCACTTTACATAGGAGGAAACAAAGAAACAAAAAGGGTTAGCAAGTTTCCTAGATCTGAGTTGAACTGAGGTTTGAATCCAGCCAAAGTAGCTTCTAGGCCTATAATGACTGCATTTTACTGTTTCCTAAACAGATACTTCCTTTTCTTACTTAATAAAATTAGACCAAAGACTAACTGTAATAAAATCATAAGCTGCTAAAATTTATTTTGCCTTTACTCTTTGCCAAGTCTTATGTTTAAGACTTTACCCATGTTACATTGTTAACTGTCCAAACAACTCTAAAACATAGTCACAGTTATTGTTTCTGACAGTGGATGGGACTGAGGTCCTGTAAGGTCAAGTAACTTGATCTAGGCCAGTAGTTCTCTTTTTTTTCACATATAAAAGAATTACCTTGAAAATTTATTTAAGCAGTTTCCTAGGCCCAACTTGGGTTCAGGAGATCCATGATATAGCCCAGGAATTTGCTAATGTTGCAGGTCAGACCACTAGTGATGTATTAGCAGTTGAACCCAGACAGTCTGAATTTAATTTTAATTTCACTAATACACAAGCCTATGTAAATTCTGTGTTGTTCATT
This sequence comes from Otolemur garnettii, assembly GCF_000181295.1. Lineage (NCBI taxonomy): Eukaryota > Metazoa > Chordata > Mammalia > Primates > Galagidae > Otolemur > Otolemur garnettii. Next base: position 17,240,980 of record NW_003852400.1, read on the forward strand.
AAGTAGCTATTGGCTGATACGGAATATAAACCTCATCAAACTAAATGGCTGATGTACCACGGCCAATAGGAGTCCTAAAATCACTTTCATAAAAGACATTTGCCTCTAATCCTTCGAGAAAGACACACATAGTTAGCATAGTTTGGTATGCAGAAACTGAATTTCAGTACAAAATTCTTCTGATTTTCATCAAAGCACATTAAATCAGCAATTTATATCAAGCATCATTGTAAAGTGATATAAAAGTTATTTTGTTTTAAAGAGCAAACTTTTTTTTTAAAAAAAGAGAGAATAGATTCCCAAATTGATAAAACTCGTAAGCACCAAATTCTTCCACACCCTATTTTCAGTTTCCTTGAATGAACAGTATGTCAGAAGCTCTCCTTAGTCCTCCAATGTCCTTTCTTCCCAGAACTTATTTAGGTACATGACTATGAAGAGTTAACAATGGGTTTAAATTCCTTGGACTCTTTTGCATCTAGCCCTGAAATCAAAGCTAACCTGTAGCTTTGCAGACACAAATGTGCACAGCTTTAAGAATCTTCTATTAGAGGTATGATTTGTCTTTCTTTTCTCCTTCGTGTCTTTGATAGCATCTTCATTGCTGCAGACCTTCCAGCTGGCTCCCACACCATGACACCAGCTCCCACGGAGGCTCTAGCTCATTCCTGGCTCCATCATGTGCCTTCCCTCTTAGTCCCTTTGGCTATTCAGATGGAAAATACTACCAAAACTGCTAATTTGGTGCCACCTCACATTGTCTCTTTGCTGTCAAAATGCTCTGCATTATCTAGTTTGAGCCTTTTCTTTTCCTTGCAGAGAACTACATTGATTCAAACAATATCTATCTTGGGAATTTTTGTAAGGTTTAATTAAGTTAATATATAAGAAATGCATTGAAAATAGCCAGGCATTGTGGTGGGCGCCTGGGGTCCCAGCTACTTGGGAGGCTTAGGCAAGAGAATCACTTAAGCCCAGGAGTTTGAGGTTGCTGTGAGCTGTGATGTCACAGCACTCTATCCAGGGCAACATAGTGAGACCTTGTTTCAAAAAAGAAAGAAAGAAATGCATTGAAATTGAAATATACCTACTTTATAGTAAAGCTTTAACAAATGTTTACAAAACATATAAACATTAGTACATCCTTCATGAAGATCTTTTGTGGATTAAAAGTATAAGATATGTCAAGTGTTTTGTGGTCTGTGACATATAGCTGACATTCTGTGCTATTACTCTTACTCAAGGGCTTAATTGATTATATGTACACAGAGTTAGTTGTATGAGTTTTAGCAAGATAATAAATTCAAAGCAGAAAAGTAAAGGAAAGAAAGAGTTTGTTAGTTTCACTTGGAAAATATATGTTAGTTCCTATAATCAGAACTCAAATGACTATTAAGTCCAAGGGACATATTTTGACCTCAGGCAAGTGCCTGAGAAATTGCTGGTGTGGTAATCAGTGAAGTTGCTAACTCTGTCTGCAAAAATGGCAGACTTGTTTACGTGCAGTGAATGAGGGATGGTGTAGAAAGGAAACACAGAGCCACCCTTGACTGAAGTACAGAGAAGGGGAGATTGTTGAACTAAACTAGCCCTAATTACCAGAAGGAGTAATTAAGTTTAAAATAGTACTGCTTGGTTGAAAGTGTTGATTTCTTTTCTTTCTTTTTTTTTTCTTTTAGAGAGAGAGTCTCACTTTATTGCCCTGGGTAGAGTGCTGTGGCATCACAGCTCACAGCAACCTCCAACTCCTGGGCTCAAGTGAGTCTCCTGCCTCAGCCTCCCAAGTAGCTGGGACCATAGGCGCCCGCCACAATGCCTGGTTATTTTTTTGGTTGCAGCCATCATTGTTGTTTGGCTGGCCAGGCTGGATTTGAACTCGCCACCTTAGGTGTATGTGGCTGGGGCCTTAGCCACTTGAGCCACAGGCACCAAGCCAAATTAACCAAATCTTAATGGCAAGAGATAGTGAATTGAGAGTAGCCAATGGGACTGAGAAGTAGAGAAGTAAAATGAAAACCAAGGAGGGAACCCTTATGCTAACAGACAGTCACTTTTAAATAAGTGTCAGAGCAGAAGGAAATTGTCCCATATCTGTACATTGAAGTACCAACTCCAGGCTCTAGATTCTACTTCTTTGAAGATTCAATGTCAAAGGGCTCATGCTAGTTGAGTCCAGCTGAAGGCTGTACTGTGTTAAACCATATCACTACTTAGAGATAGGTCTTTATAGAGGTAATCAAGTTAAACTCTAAATCAATAAAAAGGGGAAATTCAGTGATACACAAAGAGAGAACATCATGTGAAGAGGAAGGCAGAGATTGGAGTGATGCTCCTATAAACCAAGGGATGCCAAAGATTGCAGCAAAACATCAGAAGCTATGTGAGAGGCATAGGACAGAGCCTTCCTCCCAGTGCTGGGAAAGAACCAACCCTGTGGAGACCTTGATCTTGTACTTCTAGTCTCCACAACCGTGAGACAACAAATTTTTGTTGTTTAACCCACCCAGTTGGTGGTACTTTGTTTCAGCAGTCCTGGAAAACTAACGCAGAAGTTGAGGATAAGGTCCCTGTATTTGTCAAGAATTTCTGAAAATAAAAATGATCAAAACAATAACTCTAAATAGGAAATATATAAAACCAGTACAGTGCAGGAGTATGCAGGTTCTGAGCACATCTTGGCTCAGGTGGTTAAATGTACCACAGGCATCTGACCCTCACTCCCACTCTCAGGTGCTGCTTACTGTTCTTCTACTTGCTTTCTTTCCTTGGCAAGCTCTCTCTAAATGAAAAGAGCAGGGGACGACACCCTCCCAGGCTAATGGCAGCTTCAACTAGCAAAGTTAAACAAAGTTAAATAACCTCTTTTTTTTAAGATTGATATTACATACCTTTTATCTCCCATATTATCCAGCATTAATTAGTTATTACCCATTACTTTATGTAGTGAGCCCTCAGAAAATTGTTTAACCCTAGATAAGCGTGGATGATAACGTGAAAGAATTAAGAATTTATTTCGTGTGACTCCTCTATTTCCTATATTATCCTCTGTTATAAAGACAGGCATGGATATATTTATTTAGGATGAAAATCAAGAAGCAAATGAAATAAAAGAAGGCCTGAAATATGAAATTTTTACTTAACCTTACTTAAGGAGTAGTAGCATTTCCAAAAGTATCTCCCCCTAGCAAAGGGAAGACTTTATAGTTTAAAAACCTCATAGTGATAGCCTAGGAATCCTATAATCTGTCACTGAGACACCAGAAAAATCCTTTAACATTTCTGGGGCCCACTCTATTCATCTGTTAAAAAAATAGTTGCATAGTCTGATCTTAATATGCTATGATTTCTGTGATTCATGGAGTTGGAGATGCCAAAGATTTAATGCAGCAAGAATTTTCTTTGTAGTGTTTAGGTGAGCTTTCTTTTTTCAAAATAATTTCTTTGTTGATGACTGAAATTAAAATAGTATTTATTTTTAAAACATTGCCTTGATCATAGTTGTTGAGCATATTTAATGCAGAAATTATGGGAGAGAGAAGTAAAAGTGTCAACTTTACTGTGATGCAGAAGTAACTCCCGTTCACGTTTCATGTTCCCCTCTAAGCTATTTTTCTAGGATATACCTATGCAATTTAGAAAGCTGACACAATATTGGTTTATTATTTAACCCTTATTTTAATGTCTCTTTGATTATGTGTCCTTCATTTTAAATTGTAACAGACATGTTTGGAGGAAGTAGGGATTTCATAATACAGAAAAAAATTCATGTGGAAAATGTATTTTGCAACTTCTTTATCACATTTAATTAAATGAACAAGTCACTTTCCTTTAGAGAGTTGCTTATCTAATATAGTCCCATAAGAAATTCATTAATGTGAATTAAATAATTTATTCTAATGGTCTTATGGGTAAAAAAAAAAAAACCGAACATGCCTTATCAGTCACACAAAGATAATAGGAAACAGGTAAGGAGAGTCTACTTACAAAGAAAATGTGTAATCTTCAAACAAATGTGACTAGCAGAGAAGCACAGCCAAATACACGAGCTCTGCATGCAGATAAGCTGAGAGGACTCAGACATTCTAAAGACACCAAGAGAATAAAGGGCTGGTGACACAGCACGGTGCTTTCTCCCTGTGTCCATCGCCTTCTTCCTTGGATGTACGATAATAGAGCTTTTTGAATATGACACATTTATCCATTGTATAAAACACATAGCTCTAATGTAATTTTTTTAGTGAAAATAATGTTACATTCCTGTTTCTATACTTGAAGACAGAAGCTAAATGGTACTTTTTTCAAGGGGCACCTACACACATACACACAACACACATAAACCCTCTTCAGAAATGCTAAAACCAAGGAACAATTGAAATGTAACAAAAGTTAATTTGGAAAATTATATAGAGCAATCATAGAATCCCACTGAAAATTATTTGTATGGGAATATATTCATAAATATGGATAATTTATAATAGCTAAACCTTTTCTGATAACTCATATATAAAAATTCATTTATGTGTATATATACTGAAATCTGCATTACACTTATACGGTAGACATCTAAAAACATTTAAATGTTGCCACTCAGTACTCTCATAATGAAATTAAGTCATAAGCAGTATACCCAATCATAAAGAATCTAACTGAAACTTTCATCAGCTTGCATCACAAAGCCCTAGGTATGTGTACTGAAACACACTGGTGTCCCTTCTAGTGAATAAGTACAGAAAGTAGCAGTTTCTCAGTACTTACAGGGAACTGGGTTAAAACCTTCAATGAAAGCAATATAAGCATCACTGAGTCCTTAGAGAATAGAAACTATAAAGAGAGAAATTGGCCATCAGGCTTGAGTAAAGAAGGCTTGCCACTTGTACATAGGAGCTAGGATATTACAGCTTTTAAGATAAGGAAAAGCTTTTCACTGTTCACTAAACAATTTAACCTAGATCACTTTTGAAATCCAGTATGTGCTTTCAATTGGCCCTGAAATAATTTATAAATAAATATGTTTCATGGAGAAAGAGGGCACTCAAGTTCGCGTAGGCCATGAAATTATTCTAGCACTCAACAAACTATTATGTCTCCATTTTGTCAACCTACTAAATCCATTGCAGACAGTTGGAACCTCCGATGAAAACATAAGCAGGTAACAGAGGAACTTGATCATTTTCACTTAAATTTTTATACAAAAACAAAACTGTTTACAAAAACAGAAGATGAATAATTAGTAGAGCATTTGGAAACATGTTTTCTGTTTGCAATCTGATAGATTGAGTCCATCTTAGTGGTGTCAGAAAACCTACTATTTAAAGATCAAAAGAAATTTCAAAAGAAATTTTATATTTTATATTCAAATATTCTCATAAAGTAAATAATGATATTTTAACTTATCTTTATAGAGTTTTGAACAGTTATAAAAGCATTTGTGAACTAATTATCATCCTTGCAACTGTAGTGAGCTGGTTAAATGGGCATCATCATCATTTTAAAAGCAAGGGGATTAAGACCATGAAGTTAAATAAAATAATCAAGCCAATTTTTTTTTAATCATAAGACTTTGACACCAACCAAAGCTCAGTACCATTTTAGTATTTACGTTATATAAATTATGTATAACTAGCAATTACACATAAAATTATACTTAAATCCTTCTTCTCTACATATTGTGTTACAACATATAAATTCTAATTCCCAGATTTAATATTCCCAGAAACTTCTGTAGCTCTGTGTGGAATCCAACTATTCTGTCTTGCAAATCTCATTTAAAATTGTCCCAAAATGTATTATTATGAAAAATGGTTAAAAAATTACTCAAATACCTTACATAAGAACATGACTGTATGTCTTTCCTATAGGGTGTTTCTTGGAAAATACAAAGTTAAAGTGGGTATGTTTGCTTATATATGCAGCTTTTCCTACAATGAATACACAAATGCCTATAACCTTCCTCTTAGAAATTAAAAGCAAAATTTCATATTTTTATAACAATGAAAATAAACTATTTTGATAAAATGTTTTGAGTTCTAAACCTACACTGTCTCTGTAAAACAGAAAAGACAATTGCCAAAAATGATATGCTTCCTTCTCAGACAGGGTTCAGAGTAAATAAGGCAAGAAAAGTAACCCTCCCCTCCTTCTGGTTCTCCCTTTCCTTTCTGGTATGGTAGTACTGGAAAAAAGGAACCAGTCAGGAATTGAGTTGTTTCTGAGGTACTTGCAAGGATCTTGGTGTGCTGGGGAGTGGGGTTTCTTAGTGCACTCAGAGAGGAGGAAATGGAAAGCATGGTTCTCACAGTTTGCTCCATTAGTTGGTTCATTAATACCCATCTCTATCTTTTACAACTCTGCAGAACAAGCTACTCAGTCAACACAGTGGCCAGAATCTGCCTAACCATGGTTCAGAAGGAGCAACTATCAATTTTACCTCCCAACACATTCATGGAGAGATAAAAACTCTCAAATAAGAACAGCTTTTATGCTGAGATTAAGGATAGAGATTTAATGTGACATGTGGCTGTCTTACTTTTTTTTATGTTCACAACACCCAAATAAATATATCTTGTTTCCATTTTAAATGACTTATGTAAAGGAGATTTATCTTGGTTCTTTAAAGTCACAGGAGAGGGCCGGGCACCGTGGCTCAAGCCTCTAACCCTAGCACTCTGGGAGGTCGAGGAGGGTGATTTGCTTGAGCTCAGGAGTTCAAGCCCAGACTAAGCAAAAGTGAGAATCTGTCTCTACTAAAAATAGTAAATTAACTGGGTGGTCTGGGGTGCCTGTATAGGGCCAGCTACTTGGTAAGTTGAGGTAGCAGGGTCATTTGAGCCAAGAGTTTGAGGTTGCTGTGAGCTATGATGATGCCAGAGCAACCTAACCAGGGTGACAGAGTGAGACTCTGTCTCACAATCAAAGAAATAAATATTTTAAAAATTAGGAGAGCTGGAAAGAAAAAGATACAGAAGCCAATCTAGAAACCAACTCAGGTCTATGCAATGTACCAACAACATGTCATATTAGATTCCTCTTCATGTAAAGAATACCCATATTGTTTTTTCCATGAATGATCTAATTATCTTTCATTGTTTTCTTATTGAGAGAAGCAGTTACCTTCTTAATGAAATCCCCAATTTTTTTTTTTTTGTTTGAAAAGATTTAAATCTTCTAGAAGACACATTTATTTTTCAGAATCTTTGTCTACAGAGGCAGAACCCAGATTGTCTGGGCTCTTGGAAAATTCATCTGAATTATATGTTTGTCTTGGTTTTTCTGTTATAAAATGGTGATAATAATAATCGTAGCTCTTGAGACTGATGAGAGAGATTCGGTTTATGTGAATGTACTTAAAACAGTGCCTTCTAATGTACCCAAAGTGATGCAATCCACAAAATAAGCTACAATTAATGTTATCTATTATTATTATTGTTGTTGTTGTTATTATTTATGGCTCATTCCTTTTATGTCTGCAGAGCTGGCATTCTCAAATATTTTTCTTAGTATTCCTAGAATAATCACACTGTTGCATGTTTTCCTCTTAGATTCTCCCACCATGTTGCCAGAGTACATCCTCACATAAGTTTCTCAGAAAGAATGACTGAGATAATCTTTTTTTTCTCTTGTCTGAATATGACTTTAGTGTGCCTTATACTTCTAATGATAAATGGCTGAAAATGTTGGTATATATGATTGTTTTCTATTAACATTCAGAAGACATGACTTCTTTGACTTCAAATATACCATTTGATTAATGATCAACTCTAGCACAAACTGAATACTTGCACATTTATAGGCGATAGGTCATATTTCCCTGGAAACATTTTTGTAATCTTTTGGGATTTTAAATATCTTTTTTTTCCTGAAAGTTTAGAAGATTTTCTCAATGAATGGTTCTTTCTTCATTTATTCTCCAGTCCCTTAGAAGGCCATGTAATCTGAAGATTTACATTCCTCTTTGACGATGAGAAATTAATTCAAGTACATCTTATAAAATATTTCCCATATCATTAAAAATATAGAGGGAATCATCAATATCTTTGTTAACTATATTTTCTACCTGCTTTTTCAGTCTTTGCATTCTGCTGGATTTATATTTGTGTATTATGCATACTTTTTTTTAATTTTCAAAGGGCTTTTTCTTGATCTCTGAATATTAACTATTTATAGAATTTAATTCTTATTTCATATATTTGTGTGTATCAAGACTTTAAATTTTTTTTTCTAATTTCTGACTTACCTTTGTAATTGTTAGTCATTTGGGTCAGCTTTTCTGTCTTTCCTTCCTTTGTTTTTGATTTTTCTTATCTGTCTAATTATCTTTGAATATTTATTTATATTTTAAGAATTAGAAATTGGGTTCAATCTATATCATAAAGATGAATTTCTACCATTGCAGCATGTGTTAGTCAGCTTCCCTAATCAGTGCCCTCCAAATGGAAAGATTGACTGGACAGTTTGAAAGTGGGTATAGCTTATCAACCAGTAGGCTTTGCTTTAAGGATAAGTGGTTTGGCTATTAGTTACCAAGCCACAGAGTCCAAACTATGAAGGGTTTTTATTAAGGATAGCAACAAGCACATCTCCACTCTTATTTTTTCCTTTAAAAATTAGTAAAAACTTTAGTTACCATTTTGAATAATTTTAAAGAGATAAATAAAACCTGCAGCTATCGTATTTAGACTTCCCATGGCTATCATTCCATGCATTCAGATATTGATTTGTAAAATTTCTAGCAATCAGTAATCCTTTCAAAATCTGTTTACTACTGCTCTATAGTTCTGTGTATAATAATTATACTCTCCATAACAAAATGAGTAGCCTTTAGAAAAATGCCAGTATTCAAGTGGCATTTTCTTAGTTTCGTATGTTGGTTTATACTGAAACTAGTAAAAGTTCATGAAGATCATTATTGAAGTCTTGAGTTAGTAAGAATAACCACAAAATGTAGCTAATACCAAGATCATAATTGCTTTTATACAATGGATTAAAATCACAGAGTGATATGTGGGAGAGGAGGATGATCTATAGACAACAACAAAACAGACCTAGGAGGAAGAAAGCAGAATAAAGATGAGTAGCTAATGACACATGTGTTTGAAGTAGGATCATAGCACCTGCTGTAAAGAGATTCCACGTGTATGCAATTTTCTTTTCTTTTTTTTTTTTTAGAGACAGAGTCTCACTTTGTTGCCCTCAGTAGAGTACTGTGGCATCACAGCTCATAGCAACCTCCAGCTCTTAGGCTTAGGCAATTCTCTTGCCTCAGCCTCCCAAGTAACTGGGACTACAGGCATCTGCCATAACACTCGGCTATTTTTTGTCACAGTTTGGCCAGGGCCAGGTTCGAACCCTCCACCCTTGGTATATGGGGCTGGAGGCCTACTCACTGAGCCACAGGTGCTCCCCCAAGTGTAATTTTCTTACTAGGTGCAATTGTAGAGGATTCTGTATAGCAAGAATCCTTAGTGAGAGGAGAGGTGAAGGAAGGTGAAGGTAACAGTGAGGTGTGCAGAGGCAGGACACTGGGGTGCCTGCAAGGTATTTCCATTGGTAGGTGAATGAGCACTGACTCAGAAAATGCAGTACAGGCAACTTCCTTAGTTAAGTCTGAGACAGATTAGAACACAAGCTTTTCTAAAATCACTACAGGAATACTCTGGCTACTGACGTAACACTTTTCATGAGAGGCCACATCCACCATGGCATGTGGTTAAGAGTGTTGCAGTGGTGGGGATGGGCTGGACGATGCAACAGGCTCTTTCATAACTTGAGATATGATGAGTAGCTACATGATACCAGTGGCTCTTTGAAGGCAAATTAATTTCTGAATTAAACAAATGTGAGGATTTCTTATGGCGAAAAGAGCTTTCTCAAAACAATGTTTAAAACAGAGAAGATGTGATCTTTATTATTTAATGATATTTACTAGGCACAAGTATACAAAAAAAAAAAACAGGTTTTTAGCTTTACATCCCCTTTACAAAAGAGAGATCTTAGTCAATTCATAGCACAGAGAAAAAACACGCTGAAGTCAAAGCAGACTGGTAAATAAATAAAAAAGACAGCTTAAAAGAATCTTATTCAGAAGTGAAATTACAAGATAGGTTTTCATTGTCAATCAAGACAACAGTCATCAGGGTCCAAATAGCCTGGTAATGGCCCGAGCGCAGGATCACCAGAGATAAAGCGTGAAATCCGGCAGCCCTTTGTGAATGGCAATCACAGAACCCAGATGCCAGCCTTTGAAAGCCCTTTTGCTAGCAGCAGGATCTGACTCACTGGCAGGCTTTTCAAACAGTTTCCCTGGCAGCTTTCAAAGTTGCCTCTAAGTCGGTTATGTGATTAGGCTCTCGGGGAGCCTGAGTTTGCTTATCTTCCTCTATGTCATATCTTTGGAGAATGCAGCTTCTCACAAAGGCAGGTAACTGTGTGATTCCCATAAGCATGGACTGCCAGTTTTCCAAGAATGAGCTATCTGTTTTGTTAAACTAAAACATAACCAGTGTTTCAGAATATACTTGCCTAGAAAAACAGCTGGGTGGACAGAGAAAAGTTTCCTGTGTGTTCGTTCTGGGCACCTTCTCCTTCTTCCTGCCTGATTCATTTTCCCATTCTAGACTTTTTTCAAAGATTCTTCCTTATCTTATATCATAAGTCACCAAAGTCACCAGCCGCTTTCCATAGACTCTGTCTAAAATTATGTTTTATGATAGAATTCAGAAAGAAACAGAAGTTCAAAAGAGAATAGGATAAAGAAATATTAAGGATGATCATTGGAAATGTCTCCCAGATTTATAACATCATAGGTGTTTTATAAATGGCATAGAGCCTGAAGACATATGTTATTTAAAGAAATGAGTGGAAATGAGGAAAACAACAATTAACTCTTCCCAGAAAAACTGATAACCATCAAGATAAGGACCTTGGGTCTACATTTTCTTTTGTTTCACACCTTAAACACAGGAAATAAAAGCTGTCATCTTTAGGAAGATACAGCATGCTAAGCATCAGACAAAAATTCCATCTCCTTTTTTGTTAGAACTGGAAGTGACAAATTGTTCTCTGGCAACTTACAAGGGAGATGCCAAAGCAAAAGCGAATCCAAGAGTTTGCCAAAGAAAAGAGATCTTACTGGTGTCTGACTCTGAATATTTGATACTACATGTGGTTTTCCGTCCCTTCTTACAATCTGTTTCCTCGTCCACTTTCTATAATAAATTCATAGATCATTTTCTTCCTTGGGATTATTTAATCTGAAAATTTCCTTGGGATTATTTAATCTGAAAACATATACAATTTTTATTTTGGAATAGATTTAATTAAATCCATTTTACCATTTACTAAGGGCCCTGAGAGATCCAAACTTCAATGTATTTTCTAATTGTGTTCAGTAAAAGTGTGTTAGATCTTATTCAAAGAACTTAAAAGCAATGCAAAATAATATATGTGGAGTATAGGTTACATAGCTAATTTTCTCCATTGCTACAAATTCAAAATAATGTGCCAAGGCTGCACATGATAAAACACCACTTAAATTAAAATTTCACATGATAACATAATTAATCATTGCTTTTATTAATAAAAAAAGTTCTACACTATTGCCCAAGGGCTTTTCTACATTTTAATGACAGTGCATTTTGGTTTATTAAAGTGTGGATTACCATGAAGTTAGACATAAAATAATAATACCATGGCACTTCTCTCCAACCGTTTATACTGTGGCATTGCATATCTTTTGTTTTTTTTCGCTGTACATTTTATGTTCTTTTTTCATCTGGCAAAAAGGGTCTGCCTAGTTAGAACAGAGGTTGTTCTCCCTGGCTCCAAGGGTGGAAGCAGGTGTGTTCAGCCTCAGGACCCTTCCTCCTTATCCAAGGGTACTGAGAAAATTACAAATGAGACAGACTTGATCTTCAACCAGGGGAGACAGAGCTCATCAATCTTATCCATCAGACCATCCCCTGCTAGATTTTTCAGCTAGGCAAGTTTGGAAGACAGTTAAACAAAATTTTTCATCACCTTCTTTTCCCCACCTTGTATTATTTTTTCCTAATACTGTAAGAAAAGGTAGGGAGGAAATTTTAAAAGCAAGTCTCTTATTCAACAAATCTACTTTATGACCCTCAAAGTAAAGCTTTTACTACTGCCATTATCTGGGAATATTAACAGAGGACTATTTAACATATGAGCTATAAGTTTAACGGTTTCTTTAGAGAGCCTTATTTTACCATTTGGCTGAAGAAGAGATTTGACAGTTGTCTGCTCTGAAAAGTACAGAGTATGGGTTCTGACACAACATTTTAATATAGTACATTATAGGTTGACTTGCAAAGACTAGACATCTCAAGATAAGGCAGTAAAATTAAAGCAGAAATTTTATATTTAAAAATGTAAGAAAATTTTTTTTCATTAAAAAAAAAATCCCATCTCATTCAGATGGTGGCAACTTCAAGAGCAAATATATTAATAAAATATTGCTCATTTTCAGTCATGTCCATTCTGTCCGATGTTTGTACCACTTTCCATCATATAACACCTTTATTTTTAAGCACAGTTATTTCTCCAGTTTGCTCAATTGCATCCAGACTTTGATTAATAAATAAAAACCCAAATTATGTTTGGTATAACTATCAAATATTTATATAACGCTTTACTTTTTTCATCTTTCACAGACATCTTGTTATCTGAAATTTCACATTTTATACGAGGTATTTAGGGGAAAGAATCATTATCTTAGTCTTTTAGATACAGAAATAAAGTAAAGGTTCAGAGAGATTTGATGACTTTTCCAAGATAGTAAGTGATCCTGCCAGGATCTGATTATGTTCAAGCCTAAAGCCAGAGATCTTTGAGCAGCATGTTCCAATATTTTGATCTCCTCAGCTTTTAGGCGACCAGGCAGAGTTTGTATGCCATTAATCATCTAGCCAGTTGCCTCCAGCTAGGAGGAACTCATTCTTTACATGTATGGTCCATACACATATTGTCCCTTTTTTAATATGCCATATGATGGAAATACAGTAGAAAGTATTGCTGCAGGCATGGAAGCTTTGTAGACATTTATAAAAAAAAGTTTGTTCTAAATACATCCTAATGATGAGTCATTAAGTCTTATCATGTGAGCTCAACTAAAGTAAATTTATTTCTTCAGACTAGTTCTCTCTCACTGTTTTTCAAGAAGAAAAAGAGAACAGGTTAAAGAGTGTGTGTGTGTGTGTGTGTCAGGAAGGTAATGATAGATAGATGATAAAAAGACAGATGACAGATAAATAGATAGAAGATGTAGATATAGATTACATTATATTTTATTCTCTATATCTGAATAAGTATCCAGTAAGTTAGCCATTTCATGTTGAAGTTCAATATATGCTGAGTGTTATAGGGATAATTGAGGTTTACCTAAACTGAATAAAAGTAACAAAAAAATAACTTTTGAATGTCGTCTTGACATTCACAATCTACAAGGTGCTTTTATGTGTGTTTTTTCTTTTGAGTTCTCACAATTTCGTGAATTAGCCATTTTCCTGTGATTTTTATCACGTTTCAAATAAGAAAATGTTGAGTGTTTGAGTTCAATCACTTTGAGTTCGTTATAAGCCTAGAACTTCCTAAATGTTCTGAAATGATCCTGACTAGCCAAATCGTTTCTGCCAAACTGATTCTTCCACTAATGTTTACCATTCGGTCCCCTTTGTAAAAAGCAACAAATTGCTGAGACATATTTTCTTTTTCTTTGACTGACGTGTCCTGAAATTAAAAGAGTTACCCAAGCCTCCTACACTGGGATTGCTCCTTCCACCCACATCCTCTAACCTTCAGGATCTCATGTTCATCTAAGACAAATGGTCTAAAAATGGACCCCACTTTTTAATGCAAAAGTTGCTTAATATCACAGAACATTAAGACATAATTTCTACCAAGGGGAAAAGAGGGTCATTTCATCACACTCAGCTTTTATAATTGGTGTCTCTCCACATTCAGTATAATCGCCAGTAACCTTCTTGAGATTAGAGGGTAACAAGCTCCCAGCAGTGGAGGAGCAGCGCACAGCATCAAGTGGGAATAAAGAGGACAGACAATCACATGACCAGGACAGATTCAGAAGCCTGAGCGGCTTTATCTACCACCAAAAGTCTGCCTTTCAGCCCAAATAGCACCACGATGTGCTCCACAGGCACAAAGTCATACTCAATCCCCATTTCCACATAAATATTTCATATTTAAGACACCCCTTTAGAGCCCCAGAGCACACAGGAGCTTCCTTCAAAATGACAGATGACCCTCTGCCCTACAGAGACCGATTTCACTGACTGCCTCAGCGTAAGGCTGGGAAAGCGTATTCTGTGATGAATCTCAGTAACGACAGTTATTCTGCTGTTCACAAGCCTAACAGCCAGGCAGCAGGGAGAGACCTTGACACCACATGCCTCGCCTTAGGTTTAGCAGTCCGAACAGCAATCTACTTGAATGTCTGGCACACGTCTTCCCCGCCTTAGCGCTTGATATGTGGCAGATCATTAACTTTGGAATTGTCAGACTGAAAAACAAAGGGAAAACATCATCTGAAAAGTGCCTGAGACTGGGACTGCCTTGTTTTCAATGTTAGTCAGGGACTTTTAGGCCATATATCCTTTTTTTTTTTTTTTTAGAAGAGTGAGACACGTTTATTATAAAAATCCAAAAGATACAGAAGTACCTAGGGAAGAAGAGTGGTTCCCAGCTCAGTGCCTGTGGCCCAAGCGGCTAAGGCTCCAGCCACATACACCAGAGCTGACAGGTTCGAGTCCAGCCTGGCCCGCCAAACAACAATGATGATTGCAACCAAAAAAATAGCCAGGCGTTATGGCAGACACCTGTGGTCCCAGCAACTTGGGAGGCGGAGACAGGAGAATCACTTGAGCCCCGGAGTTGGAGGTTGCTGTGAGTTATGATGCCACAGTACTCTAACCAGGGTGACAGCTTGAGGCTCTGGCTTCAAAAAAAAAAAAAAAAAAGTGGTTCCCTCCTGTACTCACAGTCCCATTCCCTCGAGTTGGTGTGTGTCATTCCAGATCTCAATTTACTTGTGTGTTTTGATTAATGGGGGAAAAAATTCTATTTTTATTTATAGGGGGAGATGAATTATAAATTAAACTCATCTAACTGACGATTTTATTAAAGATATTAACAATAGTGACCTAAGAAAAATAGTTTCCAATCTGTTCTTTATTAAAACATCTCTACTCTTGGAAAAGTGCCAAAGTCCTTCATCTTTATACACACTCGCTCTCCTTAGTTTAACTGCATAAGGCTTCCACTCCTTATTCTCCTAGACCCAACACCTCAGGAAAGTGCTGAGAAGACAATGGGTCAGTGTTTGTAAAGCATGTTCCTGTTTGATTCATCTATTCGTTCACTTAGTCAAGCATCAGTATTTACTGAGCATCTATTATATGTTAGTCAGTGTTTCAGGCACTGGCCATAGAACAATAAGTAAGAATATAGAATCAAAGCAGATAGAATCCAGCAGCAGCCACGAGGCTCATCATAGGGAATGCCTGTGTGTATGTATAGGTATAAAAGAATTCTGGAAAATGATAGTAGTAATAATATGCACCCATGAACCACATAATATAGGACTTTATACCTATAAGTGATAAAAAAATCTACTTTTATTCTTTTCTAAATGCTTTCAGAAGCTAATAAGTAGATTCGAACAGGAGTATAACAGGGTCAGATTTCCTTTGTAGAAATATCCCTTCAGGTCTGCCGTGCAGGATGTGAGAATGTACAGAAGCAGAACACCCAGCTGGGGATTCAAGGCAGCAGCATTTGAGAAAGCTGAGAGTATTTAGGGTTAGGGCAAGAGTGGCAAAGCTGATAGAAAGTTGGCTGTTTCGAACAAATTTTGAAGTTAGATGTAAAAGGAGTGGATATGAATTTTGAGAAAACAATTAAGAAAGGCTGCTAGGGCAGAAGCAGTGGCTGGACGGCTGGTGCCATTTACTGAGATGAAAGGAACCATAGGGAGGAACAGCAGAGCTGGAATTATGAGATGCTGTTTAGACATCCAGTGGGATGGTTACATTAGCAGTAGGCTATACAGATTAGGGAGAGGTTGGAGATAAAGTAACAAACTGGAGATTCATCCACTCACCAGAGAGATGATAAGTAAAGCCCTGAGATTAGGCGCAATCTGATGCGGTGAGAGACAGGAAGAAGTAAATGCTCAGAAATAATGAAGAGGCTGATACACCCAGGGACACTGAGGCTGAATGAAGAGGGAAACCAGGATTCTGTATTTCTTGTTCATATTCAACTTGGTCACAGGAATCATTTTGGGTCATGTTACACCTAAATAGAAGTTACCACCATTCATCTAGTCTAAGCTGCACTTTCTTTTCCACATTTACGTCTCTGAAATCGGTGTGCATCTTACAATGGCAGGCATTCTAGGATTGCGGTACAATTTCATTGGCAGAGTGTTCTCTTTAATGTTGATATGCAAAAAAATAGAGCATTTTTCAATTGATGCTGCTTTAGATCCAATGAAATTTAGTATGATGACTATACATCACAGTTTGAAAAAAGGCGGGTTAGAAACATTTCTCTATTCTCTTGTTCTCTCTCTCAGTTCATTATGTCATTAAGTATTTCAATATTTGTGTTAAAGATTCTTCAGATTTACTTAAGGGAAAACCTATCTTCATAATAGAAAATAAAAAACAAACAAACAAAAAACAGTTCCCACGTGTGATATTTGAGGAGAATTTTCTAAATCCTCATGATATGTTATCATATGTTTCTCATTGTATATAGCATTTCATAATTTAAGGAAGAAGAAACAGATGCTTTTTGACCCTACAATGGGGTAATGACTTAACTAACCCATCATAAATTGAAAATGTCACAAATCAAAAATATATTTTATACACCTAACCTACCAAATGTGGCCTAGCGTACCTTGAACATGCCCATAACACTTATATTAGCCTACAATTGGGCAAATCGTCTGTCACACAGTACACTGTAGAGTACTGGTTGTTTATGCTCGTAACTCAGAGGCTGACTGGGAGCTGAGTCTTCCTGCTGCCGCCAGGGTACCACGCGGAAAGATTCAAATTCAAAATCTAACGTACAGTTTCTACTGAGTATCACTTTTGCACCAGCATAAAGTCAAAAAATTGTAAATTAAACCACTATAAGTCAGGAACTATCTGTATTATGCTTAGATTATAAATCTATCAAATGACAATCAACTTCCCTATCATGCAAATAAACTCAAATTATTTTGTAAATTTCATAAGGAAGACACAGCTTAATTTGCTAGAAATAAAAAGTATGGCCCATGAGAAAACATTGCTTCCTTTTTTCATTCGTGGTAATTGTGCAACAAAATTTTATTTTCAAATATTTAATTTTCAATATATAATGAAAATTGATCCTGAAAATGCGTATAAGCTATACAGCTATCCAAAATATTCTATAGGTTGAGTAGTAAACAACTCTTATTTTACACGAGTGGTTAGTTTACAGTGTATAAAACTGTTATATGTTGGTCCCATGCAGGAATTGTTTTTGCACTGTAGCAAGCTGATATGCTTGCCTAAATTGAACATTGAAAAATTATCAGCAAATGTGCTAGATGTATGGATATGGAGAATACCAATTCATGCAACTCATTCCAATAACTTTTAAATGAAGATAAATATATAGGGTACTCCTCAGTTGGGGAATTTTTAGAACTTTCTTGTAATTTGTTTTTAACAGTTTATTAAGTTGTTGTTTTGTTTCAAAGCTAAAGATGAACAATTACCCTGGCTTACCATTTTGTAAACAAGTATTCATGTCAGTGTCACTAAATTGTTCAGCTGCAGTAATGAGTCAAAGATCAATTAAGCACAAAACCCATAATGGATCAAGGCACAAAGACTTTTATTTTCCCAATCCATTTGAATTTAGAAAGAGACAGCTTGGTTTAATCTGTCTTCTGAAACGCAAGGTCAGCAGACTGGAGGATATCAAGTGCCACTCTTTTTGACATCTCCAATCAATCAACCTTGATTGGCCATGCAATTGGACTTCAGAGTTAAGAAAATGATGTTTCTCACCTCTTCTACTAACGCTTGAGATGAAAGCAAAATGCACCTTGATTTTAAATTTTAAACAAAACGTTAAGTGCAGTTTTCATGTATTACTCAAGCTTTGTCTGTAAGACCTGTAAATTCACAAAGTTAAACTATATTTCAGTGAAAAATCAGATAGTTTTATTTTCCTTTAAAAGCAGCATTACACTTAAAACTATAGTGCAAATATGACTTTAAAAATATTGCACAGAATACCTCTTGACTGCATTAATGTACACAGCTGTGATTTAATAAAAAAAAAAGAAAATATTGCACAGAATTATCTTTCACCCAAACATCATATGTGTATCTAAAGAGAAAATGAATTATTTCTACTTAGAGGAAATAGAGAAATAGTCTACAGGGCATGTTTCCCCAAGGATCATAAAAACAATTTGCATTTGAGGGATTAGAGTGTATGTTTTTATTAGAACAGCTGCAAGTTCAGATGTGAGACCCAGACAATCTGTCTACAAAGTGAAAGCTAAGCAGAATAATGAAAGAAGAACCATCCAGAATATTGGGAGTCATTCTTATGTAATCTCCAAAATTGGAACTGGGTTACTTTGTTGAAGTTGGGGGTGGATGTTGTTTTCTTTAGTGATGTTTTACTTGCATGCCCATATTTGACTATGGAAGGGTTATATAAGTTATCTCTGCATGTGATGGTGTCTCCTCGTTCTGCCTGCCTGCTCTTCCCATCCTATGCCCTCATTCTTAGTCTTGGTCTAGTTTGCATTAACATAACACACCAACGTATTTGGAGTGAAACCATTTTCTTTTGCTTGAAGCATCTGGTTATATCCTTCAATTCTCCTCTAGACTTGTGAAAACTGTTTTCTTGCCATGTTCTCCAGCAGTGCAATGTGTAGTCCTGAAGTCAATGTTTGTATTGAGAAATGTGATGTGCTGTATATTACTAAAAAGAGCAAAGTATACCTTCTGCCTCCATATTTTATTTCTGCCAAGAGGTAGGTTATCTACCCACACATGTTGCCTACTTGTTTCTGAGTATTTTTAGAGGTGTCCACGTTTCAAGTTTTGGAAAGCCTGCTTGTTGGAGACAGCATTTCCTATCTCCTTCTGATGGGTGATTTCCAAAATACAACCATATTTTGCATGTCTTCAAAATCATTAGCCAGGTATTTCTCCATGGTTTCTACATAGCAGGAGAAGATTTAATTTTTTTTCTGTGAATTGGTTTCCAAAGTTAACACTAATGAGAACCTGAAGAGTCCTCAGACAATCCTATAATCTTCACTCCCTGTAATGAATATGGAAAAGTATACACGTCATCTCTCACATGGCAGACACAATAAGTAACCTAACACAGCTAAATGCTGACAAACACCCAAGGAAGTCTTGTGGCTGGGAAGACAAAAGAGAACTCTTCTACTTCTGTGCTTTAATGTTCACTTTTATAGAAAAAAAAAAATACTTCTAGCTGTAATGCTAAGGGGAATTGAGCAGTAAGGATATGGTAAGTACTGTAAAAGATAAGTGAAAAACAGCATGGAATTAAGTTTCAGTATGAGTTATAACATAGTAATCTCACTCTGGAGTAAAACATAAAGCAGTCAAGAGGTCCAAATGATGATGATGAGCCATAGCGAGCCACACGGAGAAGTAGAGTCTAATCTACTAAGGAAAAGTCAGCAAGAGCAGCTACAGAGATGGGGCAAATTCAAGAGGAAGATAGGAGGAGGATTACAGTTGAGAGGAGGGGGCCTGGGAACCTTGACACCAGTGATCCGAGGGATGCTTCTAACTCCATCTGACTGACTGTGACTTGCAAGTTACCTTTTTAGGGATTCCAGATTCCTTTGGATTTCAAAACTTATAGCTTCATAAGCTAGATGTGTGACTGTCCAGTAGAGAAGATAGAGGGCAGTAAGAACTCCTCCGTCATTGCCTGTAGTTTTGCTCTCAAATGTCCTTCCTTCAGATGACCAGGAACTGATTTCAATCATTATTTAAATATATATGAAACTTCCACTGATTAGCAGAATAAATCATGAATGTGGATATATATTCCAAATGGAAAATTCTTTATTGTTGCAAAAGATTATTGTACAACCAGTGGGATATTATATATATATATATATATATATATATGTCATTGGGGACATATCAATGAGAATTTACCACTGTAGTGGGTCTGAGGACTATAGAGATAAACGTGTATTACTCACCAAGAGTTTATTCTATAGGGTGGGAGGCAGACAAATGGATAACTACTCATATGGATATCAGGCTATTTCATGTAACAATTTGTGTGTGTACAAGAATAATGCCTGACAAAAATAGGCTCAATGTCATGAGAGATATGACTTTGACTAGACATGAGGGAGGAAATCTCACGTCAATGGAGAATGAGGGACACTGGTTCATAAAAGCTGGACCAAAAGAGAGACCAAAATAAGGTGAACAACTTGACGTATAAAAAGGCATCTAAGCTGGATAATACCAGATGTGTTTAGAGATTTTAGTAGGTAAGTTTGATTGGGGTACAGAATGTGTATTAAGAAAAAGGAGATATGGAGGGAATTAAAATTAGGAAAAATGAGTATTTGTTGTGAACATGTAATATTTTGGCCATAGTGTACAGAAGTTTACATAAAGTATTTCACTTATCTTCACACTTATACTGGCAAGATGAATATAATCATCCTCAAGATGAAGAAATTGAGACCTGAAGAAACTATAACTTGATTTAGATCAAACAGATATTAAGTAGGAAAACAAGAAAACAAGAATTTGAAATCATATATAGTGGGGGTTCCACAAATGTATACACATTTTTTTTTTTTTTTGCAGTTTTTGGCCGGGGCTGGATTTGAACCAACCACCTCTGGCATATGGGACCAGTGCCCTACTCTTTTGAGCCGCAGACGCCGGACATTTTAAGAGATGCTTTCTATGTATTCCATTTTGAAGTTGAATTATGATATGTACACCATGGAATATTATGCAGCCCTAAAGAAAGATGGATACTTTACCTCCTTCATGTTTACATGGATGGAGCTGGAAAACATTCTTCTTAGTAAAGTATCTCAAGAATGGAAGAAAAATTATCCAATGTACACAGCCCTATTTTGAAACTAATTTATAGCTTTCATAGGAAAGATATAACCTAATTATAGCCTTAGAATATGGGGAGAAGGGAGGGAAAGGAGAGGGGAGGGGAGGTGGATGGATGGGTGGAGGAAGGGTGATTGTTGGGGTCACCTCTATGGTTTATCTTACAAGGGTAAAAGTGAATCTTTCTAAAAGCAGAGTATGAATGTCTTAATAACAAAGAAAATGACACGAAGGCTATGTTAACCAGTTTGATGAAAATATTTCAAACTGTATATGAAAACACCACCCTGTACCCCATGATTGTATTAATGTACACAGCTATGATTTAATAAAAAAAAAGAAAGAAAAAAAAGTTGAATTATAGTAGCAATGTGTAGTAGGACATTTGCAGCACCTCTTGTCATTAAAGAAATCAAAGGTGACATATTCATCTTTGTTATTGGTATATACTGTATCGAGTTCATAATTTTAATAGTTTTTTCCTTTCCTGTGTATATATTTTTTGGCACCCTCCATCTTTGTTTCTTTTCAATACAAATTGTTACATCATAGATAAGTCAGATGAGACTGAAATACAAAATCATCTTTTTTGTATCATAGCCTTAGAGACTTCTGGGTTGGTGATGATTCACGTAATAAATTATCTATAATAGTAATTTAAGAAACTCTACTCAAAATTTTTTCACAGTATTCCATATCACTCAGCACATGTTCCAGTTTCTGAAAAGAAAGCGCAGGATAAAAATAGTTGTCCTTTCACCTACCAGAGTGGAAATGTAGTGTGACAAATTCTATTTCAAAGTTTGGAATAGGGTGAGGTAGAGTACTGTTTTGCCAAAATCAGTGGCAGACAGGACATTAATCATATTTCAATCATTCATTAAAATTACCTAATGATATCACATTATTGACAGGAAAATAGCAATACTACATGGATATGAGCTCTTTACCAAATTTACTCACCTTAGCTTTAAAAAAAAAATGCTGTTTCTTTTGTTTTCTAGAAACTTGTTTGGAGCCCTTAATCATAAAGATTAAATAAATAATGTATGAAAAATGAGCTAGCCCAGTGCCTGACATATTTAGATTATTAAACATATACTAATTCTTTATTCATTCATGCACATAATTTAATTACATTTTATTAATTGAAACAAATCAGCTGTGTGAGCTAGTTTAGATGTCAGAACATTGCCAGTAATACTCACTGCATGAATTCATTCCCTCCCAAAATGTAAATTTGTTTTCAGACAATACCTTATAGTGTAAAGTGCTAGAAGGCAGAATCATTTGTTTTTAGTTTGCCTGTAAAAACCACCCAACAATAAACAGGCACTAGATACTCTTGACAAGGATGGCTAAGTAAGCCCCTCTTTTGCATTCTACTCGCCTTTGAAATGCCCTAGTTACCTTTAGTTTTGTTTTACTTTTTGCTTTTATACTTCCCATTTTTCTGAGCATTTTGATGGCTACTGACCACTCTCAAAACCATTGCTATGTTTGGAGGATCAACAGGAATGAGGCTAAAGAAAACTTTAAAATGGCCCAATCTCTCTCTCTACCTTCTCTTTAAGGCCAATAACTCTTAGGGTTGCCATGTACCCTATAAATATATATGACTATTATGTACCCATAATAATTTAAAATGAAACATTTAAAGAAGTGAAGTCTTAGACTTGTTTTAGTAATAGTAACATAAGTTTGGTAAAAATACGTTACTCAGGCTGTGTTTCTTAAAAATAAAAACAGAATGGTGTCCACTATGCAAGCAGTTCACTGAGGAGAAACGTGGTGGGAAGCAGCACTGGGTAGGGGCAGCAGTGAGGTGTGGCGTCAGTGGCAGCCTGTCCCCCACCCATCCCATGTAGACCTCTGGAGAACTGCAGCCTCCACAGTTGTCCAGATTTAAGCCAAAGCAGCAGGACTTTTGTTGTCATTGACTCTGGAAGGTGTAACCTCTTAGGAATCCCTGGAGAAGTGACTCCCATCAGCTGTTCTCAATGTGTGGTCCCTAGACCAACAGGATCAGCATCGCATGGGAATTTGTTAGACACGAGACCTATTGAATCAGAGACTCAGAGATGTAGGGGTGTGGAATCAAGCTCTCTGGGTGACACATGCTGAAATTTGAAAACTACTGGCTTAGGACAATTCTCCAGAAAGGGTCAATTAACAGCCAATCCTCAGTCAACAATGTTGTGAGCGGAAGCAGGGTGGGCCACCAACAGTACCCACTATGCATGTTAAATGCTTTATCATGTAGAGTAAGTCCCTTCTCTTGTACTGACTGCGTTTGTAGCTTCTGTCAGCTTGGCACTTGAATGTGTGCCCTGTATGCTATGCTGGATGCTGGTGTTCTGGACAACACAATAAAAGGCCTGAGTCACCTTGCCCTGGCCTCATACTTCCCTCATCATCCTCTCCTGCCTTCTCTAGAGGAGTCCTCCTGGGAGAGCACTTTTCTAATACAAACCACCCAATTCAGAGTCCACACCACAACCACCTCCTTTACCGAGCTCTTACACTCTGGGCCACTACACATGTGCTGTAATCACTCCCACCGCCAGGGACCAGACCACTAGAAATAGACCCTTTACTGACCCCAGTGAAATTATTCAAATCAGCCAACCCCAAATCTGTTAACCTCGCCTCACCTGCTTCCCACCCCCCACCCCCACAATTCCTTCCTTTCCCTCTGCCTTGCGACCAATCCCTGATGCTTCCATGTTTTCACCACTATGGCATGCCAGTGCCTCCTGCTCTTAGCAACTATGAGTACTAATATATCTTTTCAATGACAACTATTTTCTAATCCTTTGGCCTTACTCTACCTCAAGTTTTCTATAAGTGCACTGTATTTTAAAATGCTTCTCTATCACAATTCACTCCTTAAGAAGTGCAAGTAGGATTTGTACCCAGAAGGTATGAAAAGTTATACAAGGTGTGTAAGACTGTTAGGAAACTTACTTCCACTGATTAAGAATTAAAATTTTAACTTGGTTAAAGGGAAGGAAATTCCAAATGGATGCCATACCTCACACACTTCTCATTTTCACATTCTCCTTCACAGGATTTCCCATAATGTGAATCCTCCTATTTAAAAAACAAATAAACCTAATCAAAGTTCACTACAAAGCTGGAGAACTCATTCAAGTTTACCCCGTAAGGCTTGGTCTGGAGAAGACATTTAACTTGTTCTCTGTGCCAGAACTGAAACAGGTTTTTCCTTGAAACATCATGCTTTGGTTGGAAAACCCTTTCATGCACACATGCAGAACACAATTAGAATTTTACTATAAAGACTGTAGTGGGTATACTTTTTGTCAAAACAGAATAACGATAAATAACTTGCAATTTGTTTTCACAGTGTGAATATGTCAGCGAAGGCTGACACTTTAGGTGACAAATAATAAGAAGCCTTACATAAAAATACTGAATGTGAAAAGAGTATAATTACATAATGAAGCACTTTCCCTGCAGTGAGTGATGTGACGTGCATTCTTTGGCACTGCTTTACGTTAAGTGTCTATGAATTGCTCATAGCCAGCAGCATTATTTTTATTATGTGTTAACTCTTGGTCATGAATGGATGTTTTGATTTTGAGTAAAGAGATTTTATTTATCAAGGACTTGAATCCAAAAGTGTGAACATAATCCCCTCTCCAGCGACCTTGTCTCTCAGGTAGTCTCTGGTGTGCCAACTGTGAAAATTGCAGGAGAGGCATTCATCTTCATCATGTGTGTTGGATAACCGTTATGGAATGCTTAAAGTTAAATACTTTGCAGTCCATTCTAGAGTTCAAAATATTCTGCCAAATTTTCTAGCTTTGCAGTGATTTATTTGAAGGTCCAAAGCACCAGAGGCTATAAAGCTGTGGCCCCAAAGATTCTTGCTCTGTAAATAGATTAAAAGGTTTTATCTCGCTAGATGTGAAGCTAACTCTTTGCACAGATGCCAAAAGCCCACGGAGCTCAACATGCACAACAAGTTGCACAATCTCCTGTGGTCAAAGCTGGGCTAGACCTTGCAGTTGAGATCCCTGGTGAAGTCTTCCTTGGAAAACAGTCTTTAGTTACTAGAGGGTTGCAAATCACTATTTGTATAACTCAAAATATAATTCTACTTCTGATTAAACCAGGACAATGGGGAAAATAAGGCATTTTTTTTTTAATCCAGTCCCAAATGTCAGCAAAATAAGTTTGGATGTTTATAGAACCAATATCTTAACTTTTAATGTGGAGAAATATTTGATAAGCTTATCATTACCTGGCAAGCCTATCTCACACTGTGATGATATAAAGGAAGCCTAAATTCTAAGCCAAGTGGCCTTGTTTATAAGACTTAGTTTATATGAGGAAAAAAAAGATTGAAACATACGATGCAAACCCCACAGAATTTTAAATGCATTGCTTTGCCCCACTTGTAAACTTTTTAAACATAGAAAATTGCTGTCTGTATTAGGAACAATTAGAAAATTGTTGTTCCATCACTCCCCTAACACATTTAATCAGACAAAATGACTATTGAGGTAAAAACAAGGATAATAGTAATTACAATATTAGTAATTATAATAGCAGCTGTGATTTCATAAATGTTTATAGTTATCAGGCACTGTCCTACATGCTTTGGAAATATATAGTATTTCACTTAATCATTAGAAAATGGTGCTAGGTCAGTTTCCAGGTGAAGCTAAGTGGAGCTCCTAATCCTGTGTGTTGGACTTTGGAATTTGACAGACAGGGTTCAAATCCAGGCACTGCCACTGACAAAGTAGGTGATTGTGGGCACATTACTTGATCTGTGACATGCATTATTTGGCCTATAAATAGTACTATATACCTTAAAGGCTATTTATAATCTAATAGTATCTTTGATATGGACTGCTTGCTTTACTTCTGAAATAATTATTGATTAGATTTCTCCCTACACATATTCACAGCTGCCATATGAGTCTTTAACTTCATTTACTTCACCTGAACAAACACTAATCTCTTCCCCTATTTCCAGTGGTATTCTAAAGCAAGCTTTACTGGCTCATGAAAATAAAGCTGTTAACTATTCAAAATTTCTAAAATGCAGTTATTAAACAGTTGATAACTTGAAATCAGCTACAGGGAGAGTACTTACACTAGGGAACTCTATTGACACTACAAATCAGACCTATTTCCTGATGTTTTATGGGATAGTTTCATAGTGATCTGTTTAAATATATATTCCTATATTCCTAAAAAGCTGTGTGCATATAAACATTTTATAAATGAAACAATATTTAATTTTTATTCATTTATTTATTTTTGAGACAGAGTCTCACTTTGTTGCCCTTGGTAGAATGCCCTGGCATCATAGCTCACAACAATCTCAAACTCTTGGGCTCAAGCAATCCACTTGCCTCAGTTTTTCATTTTTAGTAGAGATGGGGTCTCACTCTTGCTCAGGCTGCTCTCAAACTTGTGAGCTCAAGCAATCCACCCACTGCGGCATCCCAGAGCAGTAGGATTACAGGCAAGAGCGACTCTGTGTGGCTAAAATCATATTTTAAATGATATAAGGTAGATATTTAAAGGACTCGTAAAGAGAAGGTTATATATATTTTGTATAAAAACACAAAACTAAGGTTTGATAAAGTGTTCTCCTATACTAATCCCCCTTTGAAAAAAACTGAGGCACCCCTGGTGTTTGGAGATATTTTATTCCTTGGTCTCAGTGATAATTACACAGGAGTTTAATAATCTGTTGAGCTGTACCTTTATATTGCACTTTCTTTGAATACAGATTATGTTTCAATATGTACATTTTTCTGTATGTCTATTACATTTTAATAAAAGAAGAGAGAAAAAAAAGACCATGAAATTTGGAGTTATGGGCTCCAGAATATACAGGAAGTCCCCAAAAACCAAGTGTATGCACATTTTAAGCAATCTTGTTGGAAATAAATAGATTGTTCCCAAAAAGTATACAGTTGCAGGTAAAACAAGTATATTAATCAAGTCTCATAGCGTTATTCCTTGTTGGGGAGAGGAGTTGTAAAGTCTGTACATGAAATCGCAAATTTGCCTGTTTTCCTAATAGTTCTACCAGTTTCTTCGTATATTTTGAAGGAAATGTACATGTCAGCAGAAAACTGTTAAATCATTTTAATGAATTGGTTTATTCATCATTACCAATTTTCCTTCTTTATCTCTGGTAATATTTTTTTATTGAAAAGTCATTTTTATTTCTTGTTAGAATGGCCAATCCATTATTCTTCTGATTACTGTTTGCATTTTATATCTTTTTAAAACCATTTTAACTTTTCCACATGTATGTTCATACATTTAAAGTAGATTTATTCTAGAAGTATATAATTCTTTGCTTTTTTATCTAATCTGCCAAACTTTTTTATTGGATATATTGAATATTTGTTACCATTTAATATAATATAAAACTATATAATTTGTATAGTTATATGATTCAATTGAATTTTAATTTATAATCTTTCTAGTATTTCATGTTTTATTCCTTGTTTAGAAACACAAAAATTGATTTGATTATTTTATGATTCCATATTATTTCCACTATTAGCTTATTAGTTTGACTTTTTTAGTTTATGTTTTTTTCAATGCTTATTATCATACCATTTCACACAGACTGTTAAAACCTATGGCAATATTTTTTAATTTCTCCATGCCATACTTCACACTTATATTTGTCATAAACTAGAATGTTACATGTTATAAGCATCACAAGATGATATATTAATTTACTTGATGATTAATTATATTTCAAAATGAGTAAAGTAGGAGTAAGAGGTATTTCATATTTCTTCTCATTTTACCCTTACGAAATACTCTCCCTCCATTTGTGTGTATACAAATTTTCATCTGGGATCTTAGTCTTTCTACTTTAAGAACCTCCTTTAATGTTTCCTCAACCACAGGAGGTTCTAGTTTTTCTCAGATTTTATCTAACAACCTATAGTTTGCTCTAAGTTTATTTTAATAAAATTTTGAATAGAATGGAATTTTAGGTTGAATGTTTGTTTTTTCTTTCACTGCTTTATGTCTGGTTTTGCATAGTTTCTGAAAAAAAGAATAATGATATGACTCTTGGATGCTCTGATATTTTCTTTTCACTCCTTTTTCTTTCTTTTTTTTTTTTTTTGAGACAGAGTCTTAAGCTGTCACCCTGGGTAGAGTACATAGCATCATAGCTCACAGCAACCTTCAACTCAGGCTCAGGCAATCCTCTTGCCTCAGTTTTCCTGTTTTTAGCAGAGGTTGGGGGGTCTCACTTTTGCTCAGGCTAGTCTTGAACTCATGAGCTCAAGCAAGCCACCTTCCTCAGCCTCCCAGAGTGCTTGGATTACAGGTGTGAGCCACCATGCCCAGTCTCTTTTCACTCTTTTACCTCTTGTGTTTCTCTTTGGAGATTTTTATTACTATAAATTTAAGTTTCCCAATTCTTCAGGTTTTTCTAGCCTTCCAATAATTGAAGAAATTCTCTATGAATGACATTGTGCTTTTTATTTCTAGCATTTGCATTTGACTTTTTACTATGATTTAATCTCTCTGCTAAAATTTCCTATTATCTGTATAGTGCTTTCCTATAAATACTCTAACGTATAAATCATAGTGATTCCAAAGTCTTTGACTAATACTTTCACTGTTTGGGTCACTTTTTATTTTTGTCCTAGATTATTCATTTGTTGATAGTGAGTCACATTTTCTTTTTTGCTTGATTTGTATGTCTCATGATTTTTCATGAAATGTCAGAGATTGTGTACTGAAGAACAGAAGAGGCTGATGAAAGTAAAGGTTATGCCCACTGATGGGCACAGCTCATCTTCTGTCAGGCCTGTATTATAAGGTTTGAAACAACCTAGTAAATTGAGTTGCGTTTGAGTTTTATTGTTGGTACCGTGTTTCAGACTGCTCTGGGAGTGGGATGTCAGTTACATTGTTCTTAATTTGTTCTTGGGGTCCTGGAGTAACTTCTCAACACCCATGCTCACTCTGAGCTTTCCAAAGTTCCTTCAATCATGTTCTACAGATAAGGGTCTCCCCACCCTTACTCAGTGTTAGATTTATGTCTTTCTTACTCAACATTAGGCTGTTGTCTCAGGCAATATGTTCTATGTTGTGTTTAGCTTCAGTCCTAGGCATTGCCTGAGGACTCAGACCTCAAGAATCAGGCATCTGCAGCATTTCATACTGGTCTTTGTCATACTGGCCCCCAAACTGATCTTTACATCTGTGGCTGATCTTGAATAGCACAAGTTTTATATCTTCACTCTGGAGGACTATCAATGTAGCAAAAGCCGGTTTCATATTTCTCCTCTGGAAAGATCTTGTCTCTCAGAAATAAATGGAACTTTTTGCCTGTCTCCTGATAGAGAGAAGTTGTGCTGCTTTTCCTCTATTTGGGTAATAATTTTTCTTTGTAGTAAAAGAAGGTCCAGGGTAGAGCAAAAATTTTGGTTCTGTCTCCTCCACATCTGCTAACTCCTCTGCATTTCTGTGACTGTCGCTGACCTCCTGCCCTGCCCCAGTCTTCACTGCCAATGCCCAGTGGGAGCTGTTGAAAGAAGTGCTTGCAAGTGAGTGGCACTATTCTATTTTCTAGGTTCTCAGCTGTTTCAAACTTGGCCTTTAAGAATTTGTTTGAATTTTAGTCCATATTTCATCTCAACTATTGAATGGCATCCTAATCTTTCTTCTGCTTTCTGTCACAGTGAAACAGTTGAGTTTTCCCTATCTCTCCTTGAAGAGTAATGCTCTTCTTTATAATTGAGTTTGCCTGAACAAACTAAAAACAAATCACCATGAGCTCAAAAAAATACAGCAAATAACTCTGCTTTCAAAAATGTAGTTGATTCATTTAGAATTTTATAGACTGTCATTATTAGACTTTATTTTTTATTACAATACAAGAACATTGACATATTCTTCTTGAGTTCTTGGATTTCAGATAAACATTTTTAAACCATAGTCACTTGTAAGGGAAAGAAATCAACTATCTTCAGGATTCTCTACATCAACGCACAGAGTCCAAAGAAAATTTAAAAATATGCAATAAAGTTATACTCAATAAAGAGGACTTAAGTTTAACACAATAATTAGAGATTCATGAACAGGAAGGGACCCACAGAGTATAGCATTTATAAACTAAATTTTAGGGGGAATGGTCAAGATGGCCAACAGGCACCAGCCTCTGACAGAAGCTCCTGTCCAGAGGAAAGGATAAAGTCTGGAAAAACACCCAACAAAGTTGAAGACTGGGAGCCCAGCCAAGAGAGAAGAGTGTTACCAGCAGGACACCTCTTCTGAGACAGGTGGAGACTCCTAGAGGACAATCCACAGGTACATAATACACTCCAAAAGAAGAGTGTTCATTCCCTCCGTCAAGAAAGGTGTGCTTTTCCTTTGGTTCCTCTTCAACCGCTCCTCTGAGTCTCCTACAGGCCACCAATAAACTGAGGACCTATTCTCTCACTCCATGAGTGAGAGCTGCTGACAGGGAAGTTTACCACCCTGGAGGACGCTGGCTGAGACTCAGAACACCCTCCCCCAGGCAGAAAAGTGGAACGGGCATTCACACTGCCATTTTGAGTTTCCAGTCCACCCTCCTTCCCCTTGCCGGCAGAGACAGTGAGAGGAGACCCAAGAACAGTATCCACCCACCCTTGCAAGACCAAGCCCCTGTCCCAGTCCTTCACTGGGAGAACTGCTTGATCCACCCTTTCTGTGTGCAGACGGATCCCCCTCAGCCAGCACATTCTGTGCCTGGCTGTCTCCTCGGCTGCTATCTGCACTTCCCAGGACCTTGGCACTGGTGATTGGGATTAATGCTGCCCAGGGAGGGCTACATGCCCTGCCATGCCCTGCCTCCAGGGTTTTGGCACCCGTGATGGTGATTGACTCATGCTGGGGCAGGTCAAGCAGCCGCACCCGCATCCCGGGGCCTTGCTGGCTGTGGTCGCCATCGACTCCTGCGGGGGTGGGGGGGAGTCACGCCATCCTGCCAGCCACGCACCTGCCTCTGGAGATTGGGCAGCCCATGAGGGCAACTGACTTCTGCTGGGGCGGGTTGTGCAGCCACGTGCTGGCATCCCAAAGCCTTGGCGGCCTGAGATTGACACTGACTCCTGCAGGGGTGGGCTGCATCACCCGGCCTCCTGGGGACTTGCTGGGGTGTGCCCAGGAGAAAACTAGAAGAAGCCACTGGCAGAATGGTTTTAGGGACAGTTTCCGAAAGGTGCAAATCCAGCATGGGGTGCAATCAGCAGAAAAACTCTGGCAATCAGAATAACCAGAGTAGATTAACACCCCCTCCCCCCCAGGGGCAGACACAATTGAAGACCCATTACATAACAGACACAATTGAAGACACAATTGAAGACTCATTACATAAACAGATGTCTGAGATGTCAGAAATTGAGTTCAGAATCTGGATAGCAAATAAGATTAACAGGATGGAGGAAAAGAGGGAACTAGAATTTCAAATCATTCAAAAGCTATCCCAGGAATTCAATAATTTCAAAGATAAAATGATCAAGGATTACGATACACTGAAACAAGAGGTTGCAGCCCTTAAAGATTTGAAGAATATGGTTAATCCGTCCTTCAGAAGATGGACCAGGCAGAAGATAGGATCTCTGACACTGAAGACAAAGACTTTGAATGCGCCCAGACTTCCAAAGATTATGACAAATGGAGAGTAAAAACAGATCTCTCACTCAGAGAGATCTTGGACAATTCGAAGAAAACTAATATTCACCTCATAGGAATCCCTGAAGGTGATGAAGTTGCTTCACAAAACACAGAGGCTCTCCTTCATGAAATTATGAAAGAGAACTTTCCAGACATGCCAAGGGATCCTGAAATTCAGATAGCAGACAGCTTCAGAACCCCAGTGTAACTCAACCCAAACAAGACATCCCCCAGGCATATAATAATCAACTTCACTAAAGTTAACATGAAAGAGAAAATCCTGAAAGCAGCTAGATGCAAGAAAACCTTAACTTACAAGGGGAAGAATATTAGAATGACTGCAGATCTCTCTGCTGAAACCTTTCAGGCTAGAAGAGGGTGGTCACCGACTTTCAACCTCCTAAAACAAAACAACTTTCAACCCAGAATCCTCTATCCAGCTAAACTGAGTTTCATTTATGATGAAGAAATTAAATACTTCAACGATATTCACATGTTGAAGAAATTTGCCATTACAAAACCAGCCCACCAGGATATTCTCAAACCTATCCTCCATAATGACCAGTGCAATCCTCCACCACATAAATAAACCCACCCAGAAAATTTTGATCAAATTCCAATCTCCACAGTGACAAAAGGATCAAAGATGTCCAATGAACCTTCAAAAAACTCAATACCCAAAACTATGCCAGGATTACCAATAGTCTCAATCAATGTAAATGGCTTAAATTGCCCTCTAAAGAGGCACAGGCTGGCTGACTGGATACAAAAACTCAAGCCAGATATCTGTTGTGTCCAAGAAACTCATCTTATTTTAAAAGACAAGCAGAGACTCAGGGTGAAGGAATGGTCATCTATATTCCAGGCTAATGGAAAGCAGAAAAAAGTAGGTGTTGCAATTTTATTCTCAGATACAGTAGGTTTTAAACCAACAAAAGTGAGCAAGGAAAATGATGGTTACTTTATATTTGTTAAGGGTAGTACTCAATATGATGAGATTTCAATTATTGATATTTATGCACCCAATCAGAATGCACCTCAATTTTTAAGAGACACTCTAACAGACATGAGCAACCTGATTACTCTCAGCTCCATCACAGTCGGAGATTTTAATACCCCTTTGGCAGTGCTGGAGAGATCATCCAACAAGAAGCTTAGCGAAGAAATTCTAGATTTAAATCTAACCATACAGCATCTGGATTTAACGGACATCTATAGAACATTTCACCCTAATAAAACTGAGTACACATTTTATTCGTCAGCCCACGGAACATTCCAAAATAGAAAATAGATAACATCCTAGGTCATAAGTCTAACCTCAGCAAATTTAAAAGAATAGAAATCATCCCTTGCATCTTCTCAGACCACCACGGAATAAAAGTTGAACTCAGAAACAACAGGAACTTGCAGACACAAACAAAATCACGGAAGCTAAATAACCTTATGCTCAATGATACTTGGGTCAAAGACGAGATCAAGAAGGAAATTACAAATTCTTGGAACTAAACAATAATGAAGAGATGAGTTATCAGA
This sequence comes from Otolemur garnettii, assembly GCF_000181295.1. Classification (NCBI taxonomy): domain Eukaryota; kingdom Metazoa; phylum Chordata; class Mammalia; order Primates; family Galagidae; genus Otolemur; species Otolemur garnettii. Next base: position 17,274,384 of record NW_003852400.1, read on the forward strand.
ACCTCTGGGATACCATAAAGGCAGCCCTAAGAGGGAAATTTATCACACTGCAAGTCATCCTCAAGAAAACAGAAGAAAAGAAGTTAACTTAATGGGACACCTCAAGCAAATGGAAAAGGAAGAACACTCCAATCCGAAACCCAGCAGAAGAAAAGAAATAACCAAAATTAGAGCAGAATTAAATGAAATTGAAAACAAAAGGATTATACAACAGATTAATAAATCAAAAAGTTG
>NW_003852400.1:17274693-17322436 GCF_000181295.1 Otolemur garnettii
TTCAATTAGAAATGGTAAAGACGAAATCACAACAGACCCCTCAGAAATTCAAGAAATCCTCCATGAATACTACAAGAAACTTTATTCTCAGAAATATGAAAATCTGAAGAAAAGTGACCAATACTTGGAAGCATGCCACCTTCCAAGACTTAGTCAGAACCAAGTGGAAATGTTGAACAGGCCCATTTCAAGCTCTGAAATAGCATCAACTATACAAAATCTCTCTAAAAAGAAAAGCCCGGGACCAGATGGCTTCACCAAACTTTTAAAGAACAGTTAATACCTATATTATTTAACATTTTCCAAAATAGAGAAAAATACGGAATACTACCCAACACATTCTATGAAGCAAACATCACCTTGATCTCCAAACCAGGAAAAGACCCAACAAGAAAAGAAAATTATAGACCAATATCTCTAATGAATATTGATGCGAAAATATTTAACAAGATCCTAACAAACAGAATCCAGCAACACATCAAGCAAATCATACACCATGACCAAGTGGGTTTTATCCCAGGATCTCAAGGATGGTTCAACATACACAAATCTATAAATGTAATCCACCACATAAACAAATTAAAAAACAAAGACCATATGATCCTCTCAATCAATGTGGAAAAAGCTTTTTACAATATCCAGCATCCATTCATGATTAGAACACTTAAGAAAATTGGCATAGAAGGGAAATTTCTCAAGTTGATAGAGGCTACCTACAGCAAACTCACAGCCAATATCATATTGAATAGAATTAAATTGAAACCATTCCCACTCAGATCAGGAACCAGGCAAGGTTGCCCATTGTCCCTATTGCTCTTCAACATCGTAATGAAGTCTTAGCTATAGCAATTAGGGAATAAAAAGCAATCAAGAGTATTCACATTGGATCTGAAGAGATCAAACTCTCACTCTTCGCAGATGACATGATCATGTATCTGGAAAACACCAGGGACTCCTCTACAAAACTCCTAGAAGTGATCAAGGAATACAGCAGCATCTCAGGTTACAAAATCAACACCCATAAGTCAGTAGCCTTTATATATACCAACAATAGTCAAGCTGAAAAAACAGCCAAGAACTCTATTCCATTCATAGTAGTGCCAAAGAAGATGAAATATCTGGGAGTTTACCTAAAAAAGGACGTGAAAGATCTTTATAAAGAGAACTATGAAACTCTAAGAAAAGAAATAGCTGAAAATACTAACAAATGGAAAAACATACCTTGCTCATGGCTGGGAAAAATTAATATTGTTAAAATGTCTATATTACCTAAAGCAATATATAATTTCAATGCAATCCTTTATTAAAGTTCCATTGTCATACTTTAAAGATCTCGAAAAATAATACTGCATTTTATATGGAATCAGAAAAAACCTTGAATAGCCAAGACAATACTCAGAAACAAAAACAAAGCAGGGGGGATCATGCTATCAGACATCAGACTATACTATAAATCGATAGTGATCAAACAGCATGGTATTGGCACAAAAACAGAAATGTAGATGTATAGAACAGAATAGAGAACCAAGAGCTGAACCCAGCTACTTACTGCTGTATGATTTTTGATAAGCCAATTAAAAACATTGAATGGGGAAAAGATTCCCTATTCAACAAATGGTGCTGGATGAACTAGCTATCGACCTGCAGAAAACTGAAATTGGACCCACACCTGTCACCACTAAGATAGATTCTCAATGAATTTTAAGACATCAAAGTATGAAAACATTAGAAGAACATGTAGGGAAAACACTTGAAGAAATAGGCCTGGGCGAATATTTTATGAGGAGGATCCCCCTAGGCAATTGAAGCAACATCAAAAATATACTACTGAGACCTCCTCAAATTAAAAAGTTTCTGCACAGCCAAGAACACAATAAGAAAAGTAAGTAGACAACCCTCAGAACGGGAAAAGATATTTGCTGGTTATGCTTACGACAAAGGTCTTATAACCAGAATCCATAGAGAACTCAAGCGTAGTTGAAAGAAGAGAATAAGTGATCCCATCTCAGGGTGGGCAAGAGACTTAAAGAGAAACTTCTCTGAAGAAGGCAGGCGCACGGCCTACAGACATATGAAAAAATGCCCACCATCCTTAATCATCAGATAAATGCAAGTAAAAACCACTCTGAGATATGATCTAATGACAGTTAGATTAGTCCATATCACAAAATCCCAAAATCACAGATGTTGGCGGGGTTGTGGAGAAAAGGGAACACTTCTACACTGCTGGTGGGATTGCAAACTAAAACATCCCTTTTGGAAAGTCATATGGAGAACACTTAGAGATCTAAATATAGATCTATCATTCGATTCTATAATTCCTCTGTTAGGTATCTATCAAGAAGACCAAAAATCACGCTACAATACAGCTATCTGTACCAGAATGTTCATTGCAGCCCAGTTCACAATCGCTAGGTCATGGAAGAAGCTCAAGTGCCCGTCGACCCATGAATGGATCAATAAATTGTGGTATATGTACACCATGGAATACTATACAGCACAAAGAAAGATGGAGACTTTGCCTCCTTCCTGTTTACATGGATGGAGCTGGAAAATGTCCTCCTTAGCAAAGTATCTCAAGAATGGAAGAAAAAGTATCCAATGTACTCAACACTATTATGAAACTAATTGTTAGCTATCTTAGGAAAGCTATAATCCAAATGGAGTCCAAGACTATGGGGACAGGGGAGAGGGAGGGGAGGGGAGGGGAGGGGGAAGGATGGGTGAAGAGAAGGGGATTGTGGGGATCACGCCTATGATTTATCCTATTAGAGTACATGTGAATTTGTCTAAAGGTTGAATATAAATGTGTTAACACAACAATTATGAGAAAGACATGATGGCTATGTTAGCCAGTTGGATGAGCCTTTTTCAAACTGTATATGGAAACAACACACTGTATCCTATGATAGAATTAATGTACACAATTACGATCTAATTAAAAAAATTTTTAAAAATCTAAATTTTAGAGAAAATCCATTAGAGTATTAATTTAGCATTAAATTCATTAAAATATACTGTGGTCTTGAAAAACTTGCAACTTCTAATTTTAAAAAATAATTACATAAAATAAGAATTTTAAAATATAGGAATATCAGTCATCAGTCTATTTATACTTAATGATATCTACCTCAACTTTTTCTGTATTTATAGATGTCTATAGTCACAAAATACAAAGTTTGTTTGGTTATGAAGAGTGGAATTAGATGACTTTTTACTAATATTCTTATACTTTGGTTATTCATATAACTTTTTAAATGTTCAAGTATGAAGTTAATAAATGTCATTTTTATTTCAAAAGGAATTTTATCAAATTAAATATATGCAATTTTGATTTAATAACACTGCTGCTTGAAATTATCTTTATCTGTAATTTTAAGGTCAGGAACTGTTATACAAAAATATAAATTAATGTACCCTTGTGTATGGAATGTGTCCAAGTTAGTAGCATGTATATTCTTATGTAAGTACCATACACATTAATAATGATTATCATTTGGAGTAAACAGAATATCAAAATTACAGATTGCCTCTTTGAAATTACTTAATTCATCTAGTTCATACTTTGAAAAGTTTCAAAAGTATTACGACTTGGTTATTGAAATGAATGTGTTATAGGAACATTCTCTTCTTTCCTTATTTTTGCATATTTCATACCAATTCCTATAATTCACTCACCTAATTTTTGTTAAGATATCTACTAACTTTCAACACCATTATTAGTATTTAAAATTAAGGGTAAGAAATAGACAAAACCTTTGCTACTATGAAGTTTATATTCATGAGGGTGTGGGTTGCAGGTGTTAGGAAGAAAGACATCAAAGGAATAGATATATGAAAATATCACTTTAGATTTTTCAAATTGTCATGAAGAAACAAAATCTGAGCAATGAGACAGGATGTGATAGGGCAATACCAATTATGGCTGTCAATTAGACTGAATGACAAGGGGGAACAGATAAAAGAAGATCTTAAAAGTATTCCAGGCAGACATGATAGAAATGCAAAGGTATGAAGCCAGAATAAGAGTCTGGGATCAGGGGGACCAGAAGGACACCAATGCAGCTGAAACAAAACAGAAGTGCTTATGAGACCAGGTGCAGAGATCGACAGGGCCCACATCATGAAGCAAAATGATGTGTAGACCCTGGTGAAGATCTAGATTTTCTAAGGGGCCTGAAACAAGTCTTTTTGTTTTTGTTTTGTCTTTTTTTCTTTTTTTAATTTCAGGTTATTATGAGAGTCCAAATGATGAGGTTATAATGTTTGCCTTTGTTAGGTAAGGTCCCTGATGTATTTGTGCCTCTTACCTGAGAGGTGTGCTATACACACTTACATTGTGCCCATTAGATGAGGGCACAGCAATTCCCCTCTCCCTCCTTCTTCTCATTAGCCTTTTTCCCTTTTCTTCCCTTCTCCCAACTTGAATTAATTTGACTTTTCCTCATGTGTGGGTGTGTATTAGTTTGTCTGCTGGCTTCAATTTAGTATTGAGTACATTGATGCTTGCTTTTCAATTCTTGCGCTAATTTACAAAAGAGAATGTTCTCTTTACAAAGGTTTTTAGCAAGGGCGGAAATTACTTAATTTTCATTTCCAAAAGATTAAGTTGGCTACTGTCCATAGAGAATTTTACCTTGACAAAGGTCACTTTTAAAGAGAATTCGGTTGAGACATCAGGGTCCAATAAGTAATGATAATATCTTAGACTGGGTGATGATAGTGCATAGGTTAAAAAAATGATCAAATTTGGTATATGTATTAGAGGTAGACATAACACAATTTGAAACTATGTTAAGTCTGTGTGCAGGTGCAGGGGCATACACACACACACACACGTGTTGAAGGGAGGGTGAGGACAATACAGAACGACGACAAGGTTCTTGCTCTTCTGTCTTGAAAAACTGAGTGAATGATAGTGCTCTTTACTCAAATAAGAAAGACTGATGGAAAATCATCTTGTGGGGTGGAAGGAACAGATAAAAAAAGTTCTATTTTAGACATTTTAACATGAGATGCCTATTAGTCATTCAAGTGACAGTTGGGTTTATGAATTTGGAACTCAGGGGAAAAGTTAGACATGAGGACATATGTTTGGAACTCATCACCAATTTATAGTATTTTAAGCACTACAACTGGGTGAGATTATGTAGAAAGACCTTTTAAAGAAATAATAAAATAGAACTTAAAACCCAGAACGAGAGAGATCCAAAAATATGAAGTCAAGAAAATGTTCTATCACACACACACACAAAAAAAAAAAAAAAAAAAAAAAAAAAAAAGAAAGAAAGAAAGAAAATTAAGTCAGGAATTAGGTAGATATCAACTGTGTTGAATTCTGCTGAGAAGAATGGAGACCACTAGTGTATTTAAAGAGAACAAGATTAGCAAAGTAGAGAAGACAAAAGCCCAATCAAAGAGAATTTGAGAGTAAATTTATCAGGGCAAAGAGATAGCAACATCGGTTGCTTTTAAGTCATTCTATGAAAAGGTCAGAAAAAAGAGGCAAATGCTGAAATGTAATAAAGCTCAAAAGGTGAACCTTTCACAGAAAACTGTGTGGGTTTTTTCCTTGTAAGATGTGAGATACCAGAGCATATTGGTATAATTACTTGATAAAATTAAAAAAATAAAAGTATGAGAAGAACCAAGGGATGGGAGAGAAAGACTAAAATACTTAAGAAAGCAGGTAGGGGTAGGAGCTGGGTCACAAGCATAGAACTAGTCTTTAATAGGACCATAGATATTTCATAGTATCAGAAACAAAAGTCAAAAATGTGATTTCTAAGTCACAAAGGTTATAGGTTTATTTACATGAAGATTAAGTTTTCCCCCATCTGTTTCCATTCTGGTAAATAAATATAAAATGAAGCCATCATCTGAGAGTTGCTAGAGGATCAGAGAGGTTTGAAGAGAGAAGAAATGTGAAATAGTCGCCTCTGGGAATAGAAATTCTCACTTATTAGGGAAATGTAATAGAATTGTGTAGATAGTGTTGAATGCCCCATTGAGATTTGTTGTTATAAATTGAAAGCTACTCCATTTAACTTGATTGAATAATTCTCCATAGCAAAATTCAGCTTCCCTGACACAGATGTAGTGTAGAAAAAGTGTTGGATTAAGGGGATTTGCAGATCAGTCAGGTAAATAAGGAAAGAAGATGTCAAGACACAAGGATTTTTGCAAGTGAATGATTTTAATGATGAAACACAAGAAGCTGCCTTAGAAGATGAAACTAATGACTAGTAATAAAAAACAAAATAGTGAATTAGTCTAACTGGATTGACATAAACTACAAGGGGATGAGGCAGGAAAACAGAGAAATGCTTGACTCTGGAATTTTAGAAGTGTCCTATGATGAACAAGTATGGCTGTGTTCCAATCAAATTTTATTTACAAAAAGAAACAAGTAGCATTCTCCAGTTAGCCCATGGGCCATAGTTTGTAGACACCTATATTACTGGATGGCTAGGGACTCTACTAGTATAAAATGTATCCAAGGAAGCCAACACTGTATATTTCCAGGTTCAGACCACTGTGGTAACAGTTTCTCTGTCACTTAAGCAATATAACACAATGAATGTCATCTCATTGTACTAGCCTTAGTCTTGTATATGCAATGCTGAGTAGAGCTTCTGGCAAATGCCAATAAAAAATGTATTGCACAGACCAGTAAGCAGAGCTTTACCTCAGGACACACTGGATACCTCTTGATTTCTGTTATGACACCTCTTTGACACCCTGGCATATGAAATACACCATCTTGATCAGCACTCAGGCATATACATGCAGGAAGTCCAGAGTAATTAATCAACACCTCCAGGGCTACCACTGGGATCCACTGGGACACAGGAACTCATGGTCAAATGCTTTTGCCTTTTATCACTGAAACAGACAATCTGATATATATTTTATAAGACTTCTTAGAACATCTTGCAGGAGAGTAGTGATGGCCGACTCAGTTCCATAGCCTTGTATTATGTAAACAAACCCATTATCTACCTGATCTGAAACTCACATTCTCAGTTTCTCTTCCTGACACTGCAAAGCTTTGCATTTGCTTTTCTTTCTGTACTTTACACTTTCCTGTCTATTTAGTTCTCTGGGGCTGCCTTCCCCCAAACATCACCTGTATCAAATGTTTGTCTCGCCAACTCATTTCAGGAAACTCATTGTAAAATACCCTGCTAAAACTCTTTTTAAATGCATAATGCAAAGTCTATTATTCCCATGTTCCCAGGTGAAAACAAAGGAGATTTTTTTCCCTGCGTGCATTTATCTAAAAAGAAACACAATATTCTACAAACAAACAAACTTTAAATTCAACAAAGAATAGGGAATAATGAATGTCCTTTTCTTTCTCATATAAATGAAGATGATATATTTGAATATAGATTTAGGAGTCAAATATAATCAAACTAGTCTATAAAATGAGCTTTGTCAGCAGTATTTGATATAATTTCAAGTAACTTAAATGATGCCTCTGTAGCTCTTTGTAAACAAATTAAATTCAAAGACAATTTGGTTTTATGGATGAAAACACAGTCTGATATTTTTAATGGGAATTTTCCACTGCTAATTTTTTCTTTTGCTTCTCTGTTTCTCCTTATTTTTCATGGGTGGGGGGAGTAGTTTGGCACAGCTGAGATATTCAGGGAAAGGGAAGGAATGAAGGGATCCAGGGCTCTTAACCCTGTTTATTTATTCTGAATTATATTTACAATTATAGCATGCAGGTTTACTTTTATTTTAACTTGGTTGCAGAGAAAAAAAAATAAAGATAAATGGGAGTCTTCCCTCCTCTCTTTGCATATTTGGTTCTCTAATTCTCTAAACCAGAGATGTGCTGAGTGTAACACAATATGTCACTCTTAAGTGGGTTGCTACTTCTAGCTGTCACTTTTGATCACAAGGCACACACATTTGGGGCATGAAACTTGCAAATAAAAATCAAGGAAATAACAATTTCCATTTTCACTTAAAAATTCACATGCTGTGGTGCTCTGAGCAGCATGTGGTAGTTAAGAAAATATGTCTTTCATTTGTCTCGCTTGTGTAGAAAATATGTTTGGAGAAAGAGTGAAATCTGAAAGTGTTATCTTTCAGCATTCTGAGCATTTGGGAGTGCTGTGGACATATCACTTAATTAAGACCGAAGCCATAAATTCTCACTGCCCTCCTGTCGTGAGCCTAACGTGGCGAAAGAAGCTCGATGTGACATTTTAACTCATTGGTTGATCTGCCCAAATAGTCTAAATTTCCAACACAAAACATGTCTCCTGAGTTCCCCTTTGGTTCTTGACTCTAAACTGTTCTTTTAACAGCTGCAATAGTGCTTGACACAACAGAAGCTGAAAGAACACTTAGAATAAACAAACAATCATCAACATCTAAATTTCATTAGTCAAATCCCAGCCTACATTCTCTGCCTGTAGAATCCTGTCTGCCACAATGACTCAAGTTAGAAATCATCTTGTTATTAGTTTTCAGTTTTGTCTCTCTGGATCACGGTTTTCACTCTTCTGCTGCTAGTAAAAAGCTTCACAAAGCAGAATTTTTCATTTTTTATGACTACAAAGCCCCATGAAACACAGCATCATTTATTGTTTGTGAGACAATCCTGGGCCTACTGATTGTACCTGTTTTGAAAAAATTCCTATAAACTTAAATTACAAAAAAAAAAAAAAATAATGTAATCTTATTAAGGTTATGTGATTACTTTGTTCGATTTCAGGTGATTCCTGTGTCAAATCTGGTAAACTGAACCCATAGGAGCTACCACTAAAGGGTTAAATGATATTTTTAAAAGTAATTGTGAGCTAGTCAAAAGGAAATGTAGGAAGAGGGTGTGTAGAAGTTAGTAAAAGAAAAGTAAGAATTTAGAATTAGAAGACGCTGCTTTACCAATTATTAATAGTAACTTGATGATCATGGCCTAATTTCAAATACTCTTGAAATTCCACTTCAGTGTGTTTGAGACAAACAATACATGTGTCACTAGGTTATTCAAGGAGAATATGAAATAATATTCATGAGTACATATTTTAGCTATATAACCTTTTATATGCTATTAGTAATCAGTAAAACTGGAGAATTTTGAATGAGATAAAGCATATATTATTGTAGAATAGCCTATAAAATAATATCAATAACATGTATCTTGAAGATGTATTATGCATTAGCATCAGCTGAACTAACACCCAAGGGATTCTGGGGAGAGGGCAGCAGTGAGTATTTGATAACCCTTCTATTTTTGGAAAGCCAGTCAATGACTATCGTCTACATTCATAATTTAAAATGATTTATTCCTTTTAGATCTAAGAATTTCTACTTAATACTGTTTATTGACTTTGCAGCAAATCATAAGAAATGAAACTAAATAGTACTCTTCAACCTGAGAAACTCTGCCTTCAGGTCATATTTGAAGTAGAAAGCAAGGCTCTGACTACATATGATGGTGCTCCTCTCACCCTCCAGGAGCCTTACATTAGTGTGTGTTAGTCTATCATTTTTAGCCTAATAGTGTTCCCTGAGGAATTGAGATCTGGAACAGCAGCAAATATAGGTCCAAAGACCTCAGAAATGAAAATTCTTGATGCTGGAGAAAGAGAAGGAAAATGCAAAAGAGGTTTCTGAGAAGCACTTTGGAATAAATCAAAACTGTGCTGTAATCAGTCCTGGTCAAACTTGACTTTGCTAGACTATATTTGAGTTAGCATTTTAGTTTGACTTTTTGATAGAAGTTGATGCAGGAGTCACAAACTAGTCATAAATATTATGAGCCATAACTAAATGATTTACAAATATTCCAGATATTCTTGAATACTAACAGTATGGAGGACAAAAGACAGAAATGAACTTTTTTGAGACACTATGCTCTGTTACCTCAGCTAAAGCGCAGGGGAGTCATCATAGTTCACAGCACACACCAACTGCTAGGCTCAAGCAATCTTCCTGCCTAGGGCTCCAGAGTAACTGGGACTATAGCTGCCTTCCATAATACCGGGCTAATTTTTCTGGGTTTTTTTGTTTTTGTCTTTGTTTTTTGTAAGAATGAGACGCCACTCTTGCTCAGGCTGGTCTTAAATTCCTGAGCTCCAGTGATCCACCTACCTTAGCTCTCGAAGTGCTAGGATTACAAGTGTGAGCCACATTGCCCAGCCAGAGATAAACTTTATAAAAACAGCATTCTTTCAGGGATGTTTTCTTACATTTTTTGACTACCATAAACCCCCAAATCATTTCCACAATAATAAAGAATTGTTCTTTCCTTCCAGGTGACAATATCATAGGTAGTCTTTAATGTTAGATTTAGCAAAAATGAAAAAAGTATTGTGGCTCTTGACAGTAATTAAAGATTTAAAGTTAAGACATGAAACTATAAAAATACTAGAAGAAAGTGCAGGTAAAACACTTGAAGAAATTGGCCTGTGTGAATATATTATGAGAAGGACCTCCCCCCAGGCAATTGAAGCAATACCAAAAATACACTACTGGGATCAGATCAAACTATAAAGCTTCTGCATAGCCAAGAATACAGTAAGTAAAGCAAGCAGACAGGCCTCAGAATGGGAAAAGATATTTGCAGGTTATGTCTCCAACAAAGGTTTAATTACCAGAATCCACAGAGAACTCAAATGTAATAGCAGGAGAAGAACAAGTGATCCCATCTAAAGATGGGCAAGGGACTTGAAGAGAAACTTCTCTAAAGAAGACAGGCACATGGCCTACAGACATATGAAAAAATGTTCATCATCCTTAATCATCAGAGAAATGCAAATCAAAACTACTTTGAGATATCATCTAACGCCACATCACAAAATCCCCGAACCAGAGATGTTGGCATGGCTGTGGAGAAAAGGGAACACTTCTACTCTGCTGGTAGGAATGCACACATTTTTCCTTTTGGAAAGATGTTTGGAGAACACTTTGAGATCTAAAAATAGACCTGACATTTGATCCTACAATTCCCTGCTAGGTATATATCCAGAAGACTAAAAATCACATTATAACAAAGATATTTGTACCAGAATATTTATTGCAGCCCAATTCATAATTGCTAAGTCATGGAAGAAGCCCAAGTGCCCACTGACCCATGAATGGATCAATAAATTGTGGTATATGTACACCATGGAATATTGTGCAGCCTTAAAGAAAGATAAAGACTTTACCTCTTTCATGTTTACATGGATGGAGCTGGAACATATTCTTCTTAGCAAATTATCTCAAGAATGGAAGAAAAACTATGCAATGTACTCAGCCCTACTATGAAACCAATTAATAGCTTTCATATGAAAACTATAACCCAATTATAGCCCAAGAATATGGGGAAAAGGCAGAGGGAGGGGAGGGGGGAGGCTGGGTGGAGGGGGAGTAATCAGTGGGACCACATCTATGGTGCATCTTATAAGTGTGCATGTGAAATTCATTAAGTATAGAATATAAATGTCTTAACACAATAACTAAGAAAATGCCATGAAGGCTATGTTAACCAGTTTGATGAAAGCATTTCAAATTGTATATAAAACCACCACATTGTACCCTATGATTGCACTAATGTACACAGCTATGATTTAATAAAAAATAAATAAATAAAATACATCAACTTGAATGATGAGTAAAATTCAGTTACAAATTGTACTGACGAATAAAATGCGGGAAATTTTTAGCCTGAGTGAGAAAAAAACCAATCACTTCCTGGTCTGGATTTGGACATGTTGGCTGGTGCTGGAGGAGGAGAGTTCCGCAGCCACACTGCACACTTCCAGGACACACGATTGGCCCTGTGGCACATGTAAATAACACCCCTAGTATTGAACAGTGAGCACCAAAAGTGGAGCTGTTCTTTTTCTTTAAAGCTTGTTCCATAAGCATTTGCATTGGATTTGGCCCTTTCAGTAATTACATTTATATTCTTCTCATCCACTTTTGTAGCTGTTCAAAGTTGGTTTTAAGAATAGGCTTTTCAACTAATTTCCTTAGCAGCTTTGATACCCTCAAGATGTTCTTTAGAATGCTTCCTGCATGCTAGGCCTCAAGAGCTAACTGTCTTGTGCATGATCTATTTCATATCAGCATTAAGTTTTCTCAGTGTAGTTTGGCTTTTTTACTATAAAGAGAGAATTTTATTTTATTCCCTTAAGCATAAAAAAACTACTTTCCAATTAGAGTCATAGCAAAGACTATATTTGGTATGCCATGTCTCAATACTACCAGATAAATATTGGTATTGCCTTTATCAATGTTACACACAATATTTATGAGCTGTATACTATTTTCCAACATATAGGACATGTTACATTTATGTGGTAATTTTAACTTGAGTGGGACCCAGTGTGTCTCCTGAAGTTCTGATAAAGAGTGTAAAGGAGCACAGAAAATTAAAAGTCAATGTAAGTTCCATAAAGGGAAGTGTAATTTCACCAGCTTCTGGAGGGCAAGTACTCCTCGTAGGTTTTGTGTCCCTAGCCACGAGCATGTACTTTAGCACTTGCTTAATCACCAAATAATTATTATCCTAGCATATGAATAAATGGCCGTATTAACCTGGAATGTGACGACAGATCCTATTATAGGTTAAAATTTAAATGTTCAAAGAAGAAATAGTCAATCAACTTAGGAAAATAAATAAGGATGGTAGCAGGCAGACAGGATATAGAAACATTCCCAGCGTACACAATAGTGTGAGCAAAGCCATCCATGCACGTTGTCTTGCCCTGGAGTGTCTTCCCCAGACATCAGCGTGTCTCAGTCCTTACTTCATGTCTCGCATCAGACATCACCACAGTAAAGACTTCCACCTAACGACCTTTGCTAGGGTAGCACCCCTTTCCATTGCTCTTCTTCCCTTTGCTCCGTTTCAAATTGCATTCCTTATTACTGACATAGGTATCTAGTTCTTCTGTTCATTTTTAGCATCTGTCTTCCTTGACTCAATCATAAGCTCCATCAAATAAATAAAATACAGTAGAAAAACATTACAGAGAAAAAAATCTCTGTAATTTGACCACCTAAGGGATGGTGACAAACTAGTCAACATATGGACAGGTCAATATAAGGAATAGGCCTACTGTACTGATACATACATGTGGTCCATGTCTGGTCTAGGAAAATTAGGTCAGCTTAAAGAAGTGGTCAATGTAGGGAGGTGGTCAATCTATTTTGTTCATGTTGAAACATTAGATCAAAGAATAATACATCATATAGACAAGATATTCAATAGGTATTTTTTATTTGGAGTGAGGCAAGTAGAAACAGAAGGAATAAAATTAAAATTGATTTGGAGCCATAATTATTAAGAACAGCTTTATCTAAGGGGCTTTCTTCAGTTTAATGGCAAACAAAGTCAGTATTTGTTCACCAAACTCTCCACTCAAGAGAATCCCAGGGTTTGCAACATCGTTCCACCATAGGAGCCCTTTCTGCCCTACCCAAAGAACAGGTCCTTCACTTTTGATAGGTTGCCAGTCTCTTCATATGAGTAAATCAGTCATCCCCAAGCACACTTCTATACTCACAAAGGGATAATCTCTGCACCAGAAATAAACATGCACGATTCTGATTACATATAAAAGAATGCTGCTGTGTGAAGTTTCCCCCACTGCTACCTGTGAGCGTTGTTTTGCGGTTGCAGGACCTTATCTAGCATCAGTGGTTCTGATATGCTTTGCCTTTCTTATTGCTCTCCATTTCAATGTTCAAATCTTTATCACTCCTCCTAGGTGTGACTTTTAGCAGAACACATTCTACACCTCATTTCACATAATTTGTCCAAGCACAGGAAGCTATTTCTGTGCCTTGAACAACAGCACTCTGAACTCAGTCATGTGCTTCTTTAATATCAGAAAAACCATGCACAGTTTCTCCTGAGATCATCTCTATGTATTTTACTTAAAGCAGCATGTGTTGATAACTATATTCTAAGGTGAATCATTTTAGGTGAAGGATTTTATATGCTGAAGTTCAGTCTCACAGATCAGCAAAATTCTCTAGTTATTAAAATAAGCTGTCAATGACTAATTCTTAAACTGATCCTCTCTAACACCAAGTTGGTTTTCTTATCAAACCTGGATCTGCTCAGAAAGAGCACAGCAGATCTGAGATATATTAGCTACAATGCATCAATTTGTGTTCAATGCCATCTGCCCCACCAAATATCTAACGAAGCAGGGACACTGGACACTTCTCCTACAGCACATTTACCTGGCTTAAAGGTAAAATGTCATCATCAAATGTCACAAAGCTGGCCAATCTGGTACAAATTTATCCTATCAGCAGAATCTGTAAAACAAAATTCACTAAGAATAGTCTAAGAGAAAAAAAAAACAGCAAAAAATGTGGAAATTTTAATTAGAATTCCACCAAAACTATGTCAATGAGATTAAAATTTATATATAGTATAAACACATATATTTATATTGAATATTTCCTTCTAAGATTATGGATATCATTCTATATAGTTGGCTTAAAATATCTTTCGATAAATTTTTTTAATTTAAACAATCAGATATTATCTAAGAATGTGTCAGGATCTTAGAGTTGGCAAGTGGAACTCTAGAAATCAAAGTTCTTTATGGCATTTTTGTGAAGAATCAAATACTTGTGCTTTTACACCTGATGGAACTGCGAGGGAAACATTGCTCTGTTTCATTCTCCTGCCCTCACTGACCATGACCCATAGACTCCTAAGTTTTCAGACTCTGTTACCTGAACATAGCACTGATAGGTCAGAATATTTGCCAAACCTCAGACATCCAATTAAAGACAATGTTAGAAAACAGAACTTTGGTTGTTTCATTAAGCAATTTCAGCTCTTAACTCACTCATACCTAATCAATATGTATATATAGCAATGGATTAATCTAAACTTGTTCCACAAGTCAGTTAATTTTTAGCATAGGTGTTTGCAGGTTTCCCATCCATAAATATGTAGAAAACTTCCTTGAACACAATAAACTTAATCCTCTAAGTCTGACATATGTCTAGTGGCTTAAAGTAAGCCTCATCTATACTAGCAACATCTTGAAATAATTTTGCTTGGGTACAAGGCCCTTAAACCTCTCAATTATTCCTAGTTTCTTGGTCAATAAATATTAAGAAAACATTTTATCCAATTATAAACACAGGTAAAGACTTGAATAATTAAAAAAAAATATTACCTATTTTATTATTGCTTATTATCCAAGTAGAATTTTCCCAACTATTCTTTAAAACCCTAACCAGGAAAATGGACTAATGATTATGATGAGAAAATATAATACTATTCCTTTGCAATACACTTCTTTTAAGAAGTTAGAAAATATGATATAGACTGGAAACTTGATCAACCACATTGTAAAGAGAAGCACTACGTTAAAAAAAAAATATATATATATATATATATATATAGAGTAAGGGGGCAGTAGCACTATCTTGTAACCCTAGCTATTTGGGAAGCTGAGGTGGGAGGATCATTGGAAGCCCAGAGTTCCAGGCTGTAGTGTTCTATGAGCATGCTTGTGAACAGCCATTACACTCCTGGGTAACACAGTAAGATCCCATCTCTAAAGATGGGGGAAAAACGAGAAAGAGAGAGAGAGACAGTCAGAAGCATCATTATGGTACTATGTTTCTGCCCTTAGCCTTTAATCACATCAGTAAGAACACTTTGCTACAACCTTCTGACCCACTGACTCTCAAGCACATTGTTTTTGATTACACGATTTCAAATGATGATTAAGACAGGAAGCAAGAAACCAGAAACTGTAGATACAGCAAAGGTTATGAAAATAACAGAATTTAAGGTTAGAAAATTATTGATTCCATCACATCTCTTTTACTTATTTGCTGACAGATTATGTACTTATTACTTAAATTTCTCTGAAGTAGAGTTTATCCAGTGTAATGGTGATACATTCTTGTGAGCACTAAATTGTCAATTTCTATATATTTCAAGAACACTGTCAGGTTCAGTAGAACCAGTCACATGTAACTATGGAGCATTTGAAATGTGATCAGACTGAATGGTATAAATGTTAAATACATCTTGGATATTGGAGACTTAGTGCCAAAATTAGCAAAATATATCATTAATAAGTTTATACTAATTGAATGTTGAAATGATATTTTAGATATATGGAGTTAAATAAAGTATATTAAAATTAATTTTACTGTTGCTCAATGTTGCTATTAGAAAATTTATTATTTTTTTAAATTTCACAATATTAAAGGGCACACAAGTTTTGTTTACATAGTTGATTTTTTACATAAAATGACATAAGGTTATAAGTGTGCCTACCAGGCAGACTGTGTGCACCATGCCCAATAGATGTGAGATTTCCTGTCTCCTGTTCCCTCCATAGCATGATTTTTGTTGAGATTTATTTCCATATGTGCACTTAAGTATTGATTGATAAATTCTAACCTAGGATTGAGTATATGTGTTTGTTTCTTCATTCTTTTAATATTTCACTTAGAATGACCTCTAGTCCATTCAGGTTGTCACAAAAGATACTAGTTTCATCATGTTTCTTTATGGCTGAGTAGTACTCTATGGTATGCATAGATCACATTTTATTAATCCATTCATGTACTGGTGGGCACTTGTGTTGTTTCCACATCTTTGTTATGTGAATTGTGCTGCTATAAACATTTAAGTGCCCGGTGGCGCCTGTGGCTCAAAGGAGTAAGGCGCTGGTCCCATATGCTGGAGGTGGTGGGTTCAAACCCAGCCCTGGCCAAAAACTGCAAAAAAAAAAAAAAAAAAAAAAAAAACAATAGAAAGGAAAAGAAAAGAAAAAAGAAACATTCAAGTGCAAGTATGCTTTTATAAAATGACCTATTTTTTCTTTGGGGTATATATCCAGCAGTGGGAATGCTGGATCAAATGGTGGGACTACTTGAAGTTCTTTGAGATATCGTCATATGGTTTTCCATAGAGGTTGTACTAGTTTGCAGTCCCATCAATAGCGTGTAAGAATTCCTTTCACTCTGCATCCATGCCAGCATCTGTTGTTTTGGGACTTTTTAAGATGAGCCATTCTCATTGGAGTTAAATGATACCTCATTGTGGTTTTGATTTGTATTTCTCTAATGATTAGAGATGTTGAACATTTTTCATGAATTTTTTGGCCATGAGTATACCTTCATTTGAAATGTTTCTGCTTATGTTTCTGTTTCTTTTGCCCACTTTTTAATGGGGTTGTTTGGTTGCTTCTTGCTGATATGCTGAAGTTCTTTATACATTATGGTTATCTGTCCTTTACAGATATACAGATGCAATTTTTTTTTCCCATTCTGTGGGTTGTCTGCTTGCTCTTTTGGTTGTGTCCCTGGCAGTGCAGAAGCTTTTTAATTTGATCAGGTCCTATTTATTTATTTTTGTTGTTACTCTGATTGCTTTTGGGGTCTTCATGAATTCTTTTCCTTGAATGATATCTATAAGAGTTTTTCTGACATTTTCTTCCAGAATTCTCATAATTTCCTGCCTTATGTTTAAGTGTTTTATCCATCATGAGTTCATTTTTGTGAGTGGCAAGATGTGTGGATTTTGTTTCAGTTGTTTAAATGTGGCTATCCAGTTTTCACAGCACTATTTATTGGATAGAGATTCTTCCCCACAGTATATGTTTTAATCTCTTTGAAAATCACATGAGAATAATGAGGATGATTTTATATCTGAGTCCTCTGTTCTGATTCCTAAGTCTAGGGTTCTGTTTTTGTACCAGTATCTTGTTTTGGTTACTACAACCTTCTAGTATAACCTGAAGTCTGATAAGGTGATTCCTCCTGTTTTGTTTTTTTTATGTAAGGTTGCCTTGGGTATTTGGTATTTGAGGTCTTTTCTCATTCTATATGAAGTGCTGAACTATTTTTTCTAGATAAGTGAAAAATGGCAATTGCTATTTTAATGGAAATTGCACTCAATCTGTAAATCATTTTGGGTAGTATAGCCATTTTAACATTGTTGATTCTAAAATTTAAAGTTATAAATATTTCTATTGTGTAGCACTATATGAATATTTTATCAGTTATCCCTCTAGGCCAAAATCATCTTGAGAGGAAAGATTCCATCTTATTTACCTTGTGGATCCAGGATCTAGACAAAATCCTGACACAAAGTAGGTTGCCAACAAATATGTGTAAAATTTACATTGAGTAAAAATAGTAATTTTGTAATAATCAGGAGATGTTAAAATGGTTTTCTAAAGGATCATTATTGATTGACTCTATAAATATGCAAATACAAACCAATTTTCCTTGTTTTTCTATCCCACTTATTACTCAAGTTTCCAAATAACATTCATTTTGGTCCTGTTGCCTCACATAACTTATGGGCCAAATAAATTATAAGCAAAATTATAAAATATATCAAACTAAATGAAAATTTAAGCCAATAATATTTAAATGCTAAGCAGTGTTAAGAATAATATTTACATCATCTTTTGAAGAAGAAATTCTGAAATTAAATACCTAAAATTCCACCTTCAAGACCAGCAAAAAAAAGAGCAAATTAAATTCAAAGTAAACAGAAGCAAAGAAATAACAATTTTCAAATTAACAAACATTTTCAAAATAAAAATAGGAAAGAAATATAAGAAAATGAATGTCTTCTAAAGCTTATTTTGTGAAAGTACACAAAATTGATAAACCTGTAGTCAAACAGTTTAGGAAAAAAGATTCTATAGCTCCTATGGACGTTAAAGACAAAAAAGGAGCTTATTACAATTTACTGTCAATAAATTTAACAATGTAAGTGAATGGAAAAATTCAAAACTACTAAAACATAATAAAAATAAATTGAATAATTCATGTCACTGAAATTAATTGAATCTATATTTAATACCTTCCAAAAAGACAAATCTAGATCTATGTAGGTCTCCAATGGTTAATTTTATCAAACAATTAAAGATGAAATAATATCAATTCTATACATATTCTTTCCTAAAACTAGGAGATGAGAAAATATTTTCTAATTTTATGAGACTAGAATTACTATGGTAACAGAATCAGACAGTTGATAAAATTAAAAGTACAGATCAATCCCTTCAAAAACTTAAAAACAAAAATCCTTAAGAAAATTTTGGCAAATTGAATCCAGCAAAATACTATATAAAAATAATGCCTCATGGGGCAGCACCTGTGGCTCAGTGAGTAGGGCGCCGGCCCCATATACTGAGGGTGGCGGGTTCAAACTCGCCCCGGCAAAACTGCAACAAAAAATAGCCAGGTGTTGTGGTGGGTGCCTGTAGTCCCAGCTACTTGGGAGGCTGAGGCAAGAGAATCACCTAAGCCCAAAAGCTGGAGGTTGCTATGAGCTATGATGCCATAGCACTCTACCAAGGCAACAAAGTGAGACTCTGTCTCTAAAAAAAAAAAAAAACTGCCTCATGGTCAACGGTATAGTCCAAAGATTTTTGAGAAATTTATAATCCCAGGAATGTAACATTAAATTGACATTGAAGACAATTAGTGTAATTCACAATATTAATAGTAAAAAAGAAAAAAAAAAAGCAAAACCATAACTATTTCTTAATAAGTATAGAAGATTATTTGCCAAAATACAACAATCATTGATAACAAACAACAATAACAAAATAATAACTCCTGGTAAACTACTTAGCATTATATTTAATGATAAAAGACTAAATGTTTTTACCCAGGATCACAGGAAAACCAAATGTATGTGCTTTTGGTTCACTGATTCAACATGGTCTGGGAGAATCTAGCCAACGCAAGAAAAGAAATATACAGCTTACAGGTGGAAAAAGAAGCAGAAAAACTGTCTCTATTCATAGATAACATCCTAGAGAATCCATAAAAAGAAACTGGAACTCAAAATAAGAAGACAAACAAACCTGAACAGAAGTATGTGAGTAAATTGAACAGAGGCCCACTAATGACAATGATACAAAAACTACTTAAAAAAAAATCCTGAAATGATGCTCAGCATTATTAGCCATCAGGGGAATATACATGAAATCCACAGTGATAGGCTTCTAAGCATCCGTACAGTGGTTAAAATAAGGAAAACTGACACTACCTACATGTTGGTGAACATAGATAGTGACTAGGAGTCTCATACATTTCTGGTGGGAGTTTAAGTGGTACAATCATTTGGGGAAATGGTTTTTGTAGTTTCTTGAAAACCTAAACACATATTTACCATATAATGCATCAATGTTATGCCTAGGCATTTACAAAAGAGAAATAAAAGGCATTTAACAACATGTATACTCATAATCTTCAAAATCTGGAAATACCAAATGTCTAAAAATTTGTGGATAGATTAATTTTGACAATATCTATACAATAGTTAATTACTTCAGATAAGTAGAAATGAATGACTGATAAACGCAACTACATGATAAATCTCAATATCACATTATACTGAAGAAAAGAAACCAGACATTAAAGAGCAAATACTATGTGAATTTGTTCATAAGGAATTCTAGAATGGGGTAAAACTAATCTGTAGGATCAGAAAGCAGACCAGTTTTGCCTTGTGTTTCAGGTCGTGTGTAAATGGGCTTGGGAATCAAGACAGATTTGATTGTAAGAATCATGAATAAAATCTGTGGATAATTTCTATATTTTGAATGTAATGATAATCTGTCATGTCAAACTCACTGAAATATACTCTTAAAGTAAGTGCATTTTCTTGTTTGTAATCTTGGTTCAATAAAAATCAATTGAAACAATGAATAGAAATTGGTTACTAGGAAGAAGGAATAGATACGGACAAAACATACTTGTAAGCCAAGGCACCAACCTGGGAAGGAAAGCAGAGAATAAGCGTGGAGCGGTGGAGAGTTCATTTGATTGGAGCAGGAGATAAATTAATAGGAATTATTGTGGCCCAAATTAGAAAGTTAAACAGAACATGCATGGCCATAAATATCAAAATAAACATCTCAAACCAATGCCAGTGCATAATTTTTGTGTTCCTTTGGCCTGCTTTTCCTCTCTTCCCCTTACTCTCTTCAATCCTTTCCTTCCCTTTGTTCACATCTGCAGTAACATCCTCAGAGAAACAGATAAGCCTCCAGCAAATTGTGGGAGGAGGAATTCCATGACGCCTCCTTAAACGGGAGAAGCTCTTTGGCCTATGTTTTGCATAATCTAGTCATCAAGTCACAAAGATTTTTTTGTTTACATAGTGTCAACCTTTTTAACGACTCATCAGCAGAGAGCACTTTAGCATGTAAACCATGTACACGTTCACACAATTAAAATGGAAACACGATGAAGGGGTTTTAGGCATTGTTTGAAAAAATGCATTGGATAAAAACAAACATTTTCTCAAAGGTAGTTTTAGGGACTATTATTTTAGCCAGAATTTCCAAAAAAACTGTCTTAACACTTGCATGGAACCATGAGGCCTTTTGAAAATGACTGTTTTCCTAATTCTCAAGGGAACTGTCCATTTGATGAACCATAAGGGTTGGTCAAATATATTAAAATCTAGCGAAGGCTAAAAGAAGATTCTCTTTGCGACTATAAATCTGTTGAGCTAAATATTAGGCTAGACAATGTTATTCTATCCAGATGGCTAATTTGCATGGCTTCATTTAACACTTGACTTTTTCCCACACATATTTCCTTATTGTAAAGAAATAAGAAATATGTTGTTACCTCAAATTTGGAGGGAAAAAATATCCTGCAAAAATCTGGCTGCCAGATTTGAGGCTTGTTATTCATCTTTATAAAATGAAGGAGAAAAGAGGTTTAAAGGATTTGGGACTTTGAAACGGCAATAACTACTTCTGTGGCCTCCAGTGAATTGGTCCTTTCTTGGATTAACAAGCTATTGATGTTTCAAATACAGACATTTTAAAATAAAATTTTACTTGGGAAGTGTAAAGTTGAATCTCAGGATTCTCAATATTATTATTATTTAATACCTAAATTAACTGTAATAAAACATTTTAAAAAGATTTTATAGTAAACAAAACACTTAGATGACATGAAATTATATAAATATATTGATAGATTGATATAGCAACATTATATCAATCAATATACCTGTTGTGTCCTTAAATTTGCTATTGGGCAAAGATTCATAATCCTTGCCCTCAGTCTAAATATTACCCATGTTATTTCTTATTTGTGTGTCATTCCTGATAATTATCTGTACTTAATAATTGTTGTAGTATATTTCCACAATCCCATCATACCACACTTGTAAGTGTAGAACCAGGATTTATAAAATAGCTCGGAAGTGTTGCTGGAGTAGAAATGAAGTGATGTCAGGACTTGGTGATGCCTCTCTTAGGTCCTCACTTCTGTGAATTTGTACAATCATCCAATATCTATCACAGTTGCTTTCTCCTAAGCAACTAAAGAAAACAAAGAAACAGGTAGAAACAGAACAGAAAACCTAAACCTTAACATTTAGAAATAATGGAGGTTTGATAAACAAAAGCCTTCTGGGGCTTGTATTCTGCCAATATTCAGGCCAAAGCCAAAGAGATTGAGACTGAAATTTGAATTCTATTTCATCATCTAAGTGTTTCTTAGAGGGTTCTTTTAACCTTAGTTTTGTCATCTATGTAAATGATAAATTTCTGGCTGTACGTAATAGAATTTTGTGAAGATAAAGGTAATTCTATGAAAGCACTTTGTAAAGTGTTAAACCAAATCAAATGCTACAAACAGCAACACAGTATTGTCAACATCCACAAAAAATGTAAGACTTTAATTTGTGTCCTCACTACAGAATGGGTTAATTTGGGAGTTTGGCCTGTTTTCTAATTTTCTCTAAGCCTCAGATTGTAGTTTTAAAATTTAATTATTTTTATTTCAGATCAATCTGAGGACACTAACGATTAGGTTACGATGGTTGTGTTTGTTAGGTAAGGTCCCTCCCTGTTGTGCTATATTCCTTACATGGTGCCCTTTAGGTGCTGTATTCCTTACATCGTTCCCTCTCCCTACGCCTCAGTTTTCTGATCTCTACATTGACGATTACGATCTCTATTTCATAGAATAATTATAAAGATTAAGTGCTGGCTCGGCGCCTATAGCTCAACCGGCTAAGGCGCCAGCCACGTACACCTAAGGTGGCGGGTTCGAATCCCCAGCCCGGACCCGCCAAACAACAATGACGGCTGCAACCAAAAAATAGCCGGGCGTTGTGGCGGGCGCCTGTGGTCCCAGCTACTTGGGAGGCGGAGGCAGGAGACTCGCTTGAGCCCAGGAGTTGGAGGTTGCTGTGAGCTGTAATGCCATGGCACTCTGCCCAGGGGGACAGCTTGAGGCTCTGTCTCAAAAAAAAAAAAAAAAAAAAAAAAAAAAAGATTAAGTGCTAATCTTTTTAAGGTCGCATGCAAACTAGCTGCTTTTTCCTCTAGAGCAATTGTAAATGTTACTTACAATTTTAAGTGTGGCACAAATATAGTGGCTCCATATTCTGAGTCAAATAAATGTAAGCTCTTCAAACATAATTAAGGCAAAAAATAATAAAAATGTAGTCAGAGGTCTTTTAACTCCCATAATAACCCTAATAACTCTAACAACTGCTTCCTCCACATGTTTTCTTGCTTGTTTTTCAGGTCAGAGAAAATAGTTTCTCCGTAATAAAACCGTTTTTCTTTATACCATTTCCTTGTAAATGCTACCCAAGTATGCCAAGGAGCCAGTATAAAATTGTTTATATTTTTCTCAACTACTGTTTTTTAAGAAATAATTTTCAGTAATTTGTCTATGTCCCTGAATCAATCATTTCTTTACCAAGTTTCCATCTGTTTCCATCTGTCTCATATGTTTAACATGTTTTTCCAATAGTTTAGAAATTATTGCTTTCTACACACATTAAACTGCAATTAAGAGATTAGCAAAACAAACTTTTATTTTTTCTTTATCAAGATATTTTATATATTTTTAAATTTTATTTTTGTTTTTTATTTCAGAATATTAGAGAGTACCTGTTTTGTTTACATTTTTTGTTTTTGTACAAGTTGAAGTAAAGTTGTGAGTGTGCCCTTCACCCAGATAGCGTGCACTGTACCCAACAGGTATAAATTCACACACGCACACACCCTTCCTATTTGATTTTTGACTGAAACAATCATAACCTTTTGGAAAAGAAGCTCCTTTATTACATTAATATGCTTACGAATGCAAAAAGATAACAGAGTTTTAGCAGGTCATCCTGAAAATATTATTTTCTCCAATAGTAGTTTTAATCCCTCTTAATATCTACAGCTTGACAGAATATGGGTGTCAATTACTATATGAAGAGCTTGATAAAGAAGTTCCAAAAGGCACGGTGGAAAGAGAGTAGCAGGGAAGGAAATGAAAGAGGAGTGGATTAAAGGTGCGGTTTTAGAAATACCAGAAGAGAGCACATCATTTGAGGGGTGTTACTTATTTGTAGTTGGAATTGAGGAATAGGGTTTGTAGACAGGATGGAATTTAGAAGATGGAGTTCATACATAGGTTAACTTTTTGAAATCTTGGGAAAATAACCTGCACACACATCAGTGAAATGTGTATAGAGAGGACCTGGGAAGTGATGGAAGAACCCAAACCATTGGGTATTCCTTCACTTTTACATCACTAATAAAAGATTATCCTAGCATAATAATTCAAAATGCTTAGTTTTGAGATGTGAAAACTTTCAACGTTTGTCAGAAAAATTTAAGTACAAATTAATGTCTTTTTCAACATGTAGATATACCCCCCACATATATGTGTGTGTATGTATATTTATATATGTACACATAGAGGGTCTATGTGGTATATTTAGCTGTTTTAGAAGAGGGTCTATGTGTATCTGTGTACACATACACATGAAACCACATAGACCCTCTTCTAAAACAGCAGAGTATACCCAACTTATGATTTCTCATTCAGAAACCATGTTGTGTTTTTAACTAGATTTTATATTAAAAATTTTTAGGCTATTCTGAAATCTGTTAGGTGCCCAGGTTAGAAATGAAGCACATCAATTCTCTACTGATCTTTATTTATTATATGGGAATGGCTGAACTGCTATGATGAAAAAGACAGAGAGAAGGAAGGGAGGGAAGACAAGAAGGTGATGCAAAAGAAATAAATGTTTATAATAAGCAAGAGGCTCTACTCAGGAACCCAAATTCTTTCTGTCTTACTGCTTCACTGTTCCCCTAAAGAATTGTGTTGAGCCACAAGGTCAAAGAGGATTCAACTACATGTCCATATTCTAGCTCTAGAGTATGAGGAAAGAGAGAAAGTAAAAATCAAACAATTTATCGTTATGGAAGTAATATTGGGATATTATATACATCACTTCTGCCCCATTCCACTGGTGGGAATTTCAGCTACCCAGACTCACTTAGCTGCAAGGGAGGCTGGGAAAGTAGTTCCTAGATGAAAGGACACTGGCACTGTTAAATCCAGGAATTTACCATTCATGTAATATAAGGAAGTTAGATAATGCCTTTTTAAAATTTGTTAGATATTTGATCAAAAGTTTCAGTTTGTTCTTTGATTTCTGGATTATCACCCTTACTTGATAACCCACCTATGTAATTTGCATTTAGGTCTAAAGAAGTATATCTCAATTTCTTCTATTCAAATATTTAAAGCATTCTGGGACATGGACTAATACAGTTGGTCAGATGAGAACAAAAACTTTGATCGGTAGTTCTCAAAAATTAATACACATACCGACCACCTGGAGATCTTTATAAAATGTAGCATGTATGAAGCTAGGTTTCAGATTCTGCATTTTGAACAAATTCCCAGATGACATTGATGCTGCTGGTACATGGACTGCACTTTGGGTAGTAAGAATTTAATACTGTACTAGTATAGCAGCAAAGAGTTAATTAAAATCTAAAATTAAAATTTAGGTCCATTGGCCACAATTCAAACACTCAGCTCTTACAGGTGACTGGTGGTGACCATTGCAGGTCTTGCAGACAAGCACCTTTTCATCAGCTGAGAAAGTTATAGTAAAAAGGCTGGTCTAGAGTATATTGTGTTTGTATAATTTATTGCCTTTAATTATCAATTGTTAGTGTTACTGAAACTTTCTCCTACACATTGGTTATAGTTATATTTCTTATGTCTGGCTAACAAGAGCAAACAAATAATATATTTCTCTGATAATTACTCTCTAACCTTCAAGTATCATTATATCAAAATATCTTCCCAGATTTTATGAGAGCATAGAGTCTTACTCTTAATTTGTATTTCTTAGACAAAAATTTTCCTTGAATTGTTTTTATACCCTAATGATTTCTTTCTGATTCTCAGTTATTTATTTAGCAAACATTTAAACATTTACCATAACCATAGCTAATGTTTACAAAACTTTTTAATATATGCCAACTATTATAATAAGCCTTTTATTTGATACACTCTTAAGGTTCTCACAACAAAATAAAAGACATTCTTATTTTCACCTTACAGACAAGGAATCTGACTGAGACTAAGAGAGGTTAGATGATTTCCCCAAAGTACATAGTCAGTTGTTGAATCGAGATTTAATGATGAAATTTCATAATCTGTCTTTACAACTGCTGTGATATATGCTTTATGCCAGCTATCTTGGTACTTTTGCCCTAATCGTATGGAGATGGAATGAGAAAGAGAAAAGAAAAGCTTAATAAGACATGAAATATGTCAAGGGATAACACACAAGCTTGCCATTGCTTCATAAGGCATGAAACATGAGGGAAAGCTAGTATTGTAGCCTGTATCATATAGGAACTTACGAAGGGTAGTGTAATAATGCACGAACTGAAACTGTTGTTCACTGACCCTAGAGGAATTGAGGGACTTATTATCAACTCATTGATAGGGCTGTGATTGATACAAACAGAAATCATATTGTCCTATAGTAACTATGACCAAAACTGAATCAGAAACTTACTGAGATACTCTCAAATATAGGAGAGCCAGGCAGATGTATGAAGTGGGGAGCTGAGGAAATAGACCTTTTTGTAGAATTAGTCCTTAAGGAATGTGGATTAGAAGGGAGAAGTCAAACCATCCAAAGCTCAGAGACCTAAGAAACCACATCTTCTTTGATTAGCCAGTCAGAAGTTGAGATCCAAGGCAAAATCTAGAACACATACAAGAAGACCCTGAAACTGGTATCAGATAGAATTAGACCTAAGGTGACAAAAATGTTATTGTAAGATCCTAACCAGTACTGGGGAGTATAGAAAAGGATTCAGGGGACAGGGTTGCAGACACTGTTGATGTATTATATCTACAAGAAATAAAGATGAAGTTCTAGGTAATCCTCAGCCACAGCTGGTAACTATGATACCATGGAGAGCTGCTGAGGCAGAACCTCCGTGCTATGAACCAAGGTAACAGAGCAGAAGGTCGAGCAAGGTTGTGAGTCTCAGGGGCCAAGTGTGGTTTCAAAGCTCATATCACACACCATGGATGATAGATCTTTGCAGTAAAATCTTTGCTTAACAACTGGTAAAACTGAAACTCCTTATGCACAGTTTGACTAAAGGCAGGGACTATGTTAAGCTGAGAGGGTCTGGGGAAAGGCAAAAGTTGCATTCTTTATAGACAAGGCTTGTTCTGACCTCTAATTCTGTCTACAAAACTCTTCTGACTTCCAGATTACTTGTCAGTCACTGATAAACTGCCTTACCTGTCTTGCTAGCATAAGCCCTTTAATGACAAATTTGTATTCATCCATATATTTTCTTACAGAATTTTTCCCTCTTTCATAACCATAGAAAATATATTCTTGATATATAGATCTCTCTTATCCTGAAGTATATCTACATAGAATTTTAAAATACTCATTGTGTCTTCTTAGCAAAGACCATATAACTTATGTCATCTGGCCTTACTGCAATATATTAACACTACATAGAAGCAATCTCCACTTACAATTGATTCTAAAAGATTTACTTAAGTAATTACATCCAACTATACTAAATATTATTTTCTTTACTCTTTCCTGGATTAAGAAGTCACACATGGGGGTTTAGTTTTGTGAGGTTTGTAAAAATGTATTTTATTGTGCATTTTAAAGTTTATAATATAATGTTACAGGATATCTATAGATAGTAAAGTTGTTGCTGTACTGAAGCAGATTAGCACACCTATCATCTCACATAGTTAAGTTTTTGTTACAAATGTAGCTAAAATCTACTTATTTCACAATAATCCCTAATACAGTACAATTTTATTAACTTTAGTCCTCATGTTGTACTTTAAATCTCCAACCTGTACATCCCACATATCTATTATTTTATATCTTTTACACTAGATCTCTCCATTTCTTCTCCCTTCCCAGCCCACCTTTGGTAACCACTGTTTTGTTCTCTCTCTCTGTATTTGAACTCTCTTATATATATGTGTGTGTGTATATATATATATGTGTGTGTGTGTGTGTATACATTTCACATATAGGTGAGATCATGCAATATTTTTTTTCTATTTTATGCTGCTTTTGTCCTTAAATGAAATATTAATAAAGAGGTAAAATTCAGTCCCACTACTGTATAATTTGTACATATACATTGGAGACACGGTGACAGATAAGAAGCTGTAACTACTATCAAGAACCTCATGCTTTATCCTGGGTGAAGTAAAAGAAATGCATGAACAAATAACTACAGTACAAGTGCACAGTGATAAATATTATAAGAAAAACCATAAACATTTCCTGTGGGTGCAAAAAGGAAAAAGTGATTGATTAATTGGCATTATGGATATTAAGAAAGAGAACTTTGCACAGAATATGACATTTGAGTTATGCCTTGAAAGATAGTTATATCAAGAAGTCAGAGAAGCAAAATGAGATAAGGGTAAGAGAAAAAGGATATTTTTGGCAGAGGTAGGAAAGAATCCAAGACCTAAAATTGCATGTTTTATTCAGGGGGCAGGAAATAGCATCCTGTATCTGAAGTCTAGAGGGGTGAGGAGGAGAGGCAAAACTGTTGGAGAAAGTAGATTCATGTTATAAAAGGACTGAACACCCAATGCGACGCTTTCCATCTCTGACAAATGGAGACTCATATTAATGGGGCTCATATCATGGGAACTCAATTAACAGAATGTCAATGTCGGGTATGTGAATTTGGAAACACTATTTCTAAGACTATGGAAAGTTTAGGGGTACTGTATGGCAGTAAAACAAGTTATTTGATTTTCAAAATAGATTAGGTAAGAGATATTTATAATTTACTCCAAGACAGTGATTTAAAACAGAAGCAGAACAACAAAAACAAAACCCAGTTTAATAGGAAGAAGAGATGTTTGCAGATTGTAGAGACAGAACTGGCAAGAGCTGACTCATCTTCCTTAGACTCTCTTTGACTATAAAGACTCTATGTTTTATAGATTTAGAGAATAAGTGAAGGGTGGCAGAATAAAATAAATTAGGGACTACAGGAAAAGGAACAGGTGTCAGGAAAGAGACAATTAAATTGGTTTGAACATTATACTAGAGGCTCTGATCTGGGCCACATGGCCAGACCAGGTTCCTCAGCCTCATTTGTAGTTATATGGGATGCTTAATTAAGTTCTATCCAAAGAAATAGTAATGGAACCAGAATGATAAGTATCATTTCTAGGACTGACAAGAAAGCTTTCTGTGTATTAAATATATTCCTTATTCTCTCCCCTTCAGCCATGGAATACAAGTGATGATGGGGCTGTAGAGAGAGTAGCAGGTGCCTTAGTTCATGAATGAGATATCTGAGAGTAAGACTGACCTGCCTAGTAAAGTTACTTAAGTCATCAATAAACCTCTATTGTTTTTGAGGAATTGTATTTTTTTGAGACATGGCATCCATTTATTTCTGTATTGAGTTCAAAATTCCTTTAATACAGCAATTACAGTACAATGTGCCAAGAGAGATAAACAGGGTATAAAAGTTACACAGGGGAAAGGCCCCACTCAGAATGAGAAAGCTGGGTGAGATTCCCAGAAACTGATTTTAAATTGCTATCAGCAGTTTTATGAAATAGAAAATTACTGGGATAGGTACTCCTGAAAAGAACAAAAAGCCACCACATATGATGGGGACCACAATTAACTGAATGTTAGTATTTGATTTATGGATTTTAAAATCTTCTTGCTAAGACTGTGGAAAGTTTATTTAATAAAGAGGTACTGTGCGGTAGTAGAATAAGTTATTAGATTTGTTTTAATAAGGTTGAAGTCCAGGATTTTGTGAATTTTGTTTCCATTTGGATTCTCAGAAATAGAGACATAAATTAGTATCAATAGCTCTTATCAAGATGTACTAGTTTTATTAATGATGCATTATTTGGTCCAAAGTAGAACTATGAGAAGATTTGTTTTGTTTATTTGTCCATAGGACCAAATAGGTCTCTGTTTAAAGAATAGTCTTAAATAACATAACTAAATCTCAAACAAACTTCGGTATGACCACCCACCCTCTCTGGACCTAGTTAGTAAAGAAATGACTCTAGAAAAAGGGTTATCTCACCCTGCCAACAGGGGCAAACTGTCAACAGAGAAATGGAAGTGAAAGTATTTTGATAAACTGTGGGTGCCAAAGGAATTTGGATCTTCCCTTACCCATCCCACACAGGAAGAGAAATTATTTAAGAGTGAGATATTGAAACCTTAGCAGGAGAACAGCAGAGCATTGGTTAGGCTATAGATAGATACTTGTGTTTTTCTCATCCTTGCAACTTGAGCAAACTTCTATTGACTTCAGTGACAGAAGAAGAGAATATTTACTTCACCATTGCTCTTATAGCTAAGTTCTCCTCCTGCCAACATTTCATCATTAAATGCGAACATTTTATGGAATCCTCAACGAGCTCCATTCGGGGAATGGATTATATATAAAATAAGTTGACTTATTCATCAACACATCCAGTATTCAAAGGTAATTGTCTTAGGGCCCATTTCATTTGTGGGTTCTCTAAAATCTTGTTTGAGTTTTACACAGATTTATCCAATTTTAATTTCCAGGACACTTCTCATTAAAATTATTAGAAGCCATACATTTTGATTTTACACTGAGAAACATGTCACTAAAAGCAAGCTATGTCTTGTAAAACAATGTGTTGCACCAGATCCTCATCTGATATAATAACCCTAATAATCTTCAGTTATGTTGATCAGAATCTAGATGTTCTGATTTCCCTTATGGCTGTGAATAAAAACTTTATAGCGAATATGAAGCCTGGAAACTGAACAAAGCTTCTCTTGTTCAGCTGCTTTCCTCAAGCATGATAAATAATAAAAAGGAATTATATAATACATTCAAAGTTAAATAAACTTTAATGCATATAAATGCAATAATTTCCTACAATATCTTATAAGCATGTTTTTGGAGAAATGAACATTCATAATATGCTTGTACAAGTGATAAATTATGAGAGGATTTTCAATCTGGATGAGAGTACTATTTATAGAAAAGAGTTGTTTTATGCAAGCATTTCGGTCTCTGCTTCTAGAAGAATGTAACATTTCCTGAAGTATGGAATTAAGAATTGGAAAATAAACTCTTAAGTACAAGTGATTCTTTTACTTGTATCTTAGGCTTAAAATGTAAAAGATCTGTTTGAGCACACAAAGATTGTCTTTTCTTATATGCTTCTTGGGTATATTATTATAATTTTAAAAGAGATTCTGAAAATAGAGGTAATAAAACTGTTTCTGCTTGCATGCTGTGAAATGCTTTGCACAAGATTTTAAATTGAACTTCCTCAAAAGGCAGACAGACCCACCTTTTTTCTTCAAAGACATGAGGACTTGTTCAGTAAGAAAGAAAAGTCGAACAGCATCTTCCTAAAGGGGCATGTTGAGTGTGGCAGTGATTCCTGCCCCTATCAGCTTGAATCCTATCATCAGAACGTATCAAAGAAGGAAAACATGTGCATGTGACGAGAGAGAGTAAGTTAAAGCCAAGCTAACCTAACTGCCTGGAACAAATACCTTAAAAAGATAAGATCATCTGATTGGTGCATGATGTGGTCTGAAAGTCCAAAGAGCCAGTGCTTAGAATGTCAAATACATTTCTCCATCTGCTATATGGCAAACTAGAAATAAATTTGCTTCCTCCTTGAAATGAGAGTTTGGACTTGCTTAAAATTTCTGAGTTCATCCCCACTCAAGTCAGAAAATATTTACATCTAAACAGTAGGGAAATATTTGCATCTATTATTTTATTTTTTTATAATAGAAATATATTTAAGTTAGCCTGTGAATAAACCAGAAGTATTTAAAGAAGACTATACATTTTTAAATTCTAATCAGACTTTCAAATCATAATAAGCCTTTTCTGTACTTGTGGGTCACTCGGTTAAAGTATCATTTCAACTTGTGGACTTTCAGATGTGGTAACCAAAAGGAAAAACTCAATTAGCTCAAACCGAGATGTTTCCATGTATCCATTTGACATGCTTTGGGTACTACATGCTTCTATTCTGCAATGTGAAGAGGTAGGTGAGAATACATAAGGGGAGACAAGTATGTGAGGAATGTAGAGAGACAAAATGATGAGACAGGACAGTCTGAATGTGTGGCACCTCTGGAAAGAGATGAGAAGCAGCATCACTATGGGGTGCTTTGGGCTACATCCATATATAAAATGGAAAATTAACTCATGAAGCCAGAAAACTGTTCTGAATGTATAAAATTATCCTGGAAAACAGACATAGATCTCATGCCGAAGGAGATTAGTTTAGTTGTCATTGAAGAAAGACTCATAGAATTCTGACTCAGCCTTTACTAATGATGAACAAGACCATTCTGCCAGGGCAGTCTTCCTCTCCTCATCCCCGTGTCTCTCAAACCATAACAAGACAGTGCTTTGCCTCCTTGCTTATACCACACACTGCTCTCTACCCACACTGCAGCCTTCGTGTGGCCTCTGATAAATGAGACTTCCAGGACACCCTGGACTATCAGGCAGATCCGAAGCTGATATTTGCTTGCTTACTAGCTGTGGATGCAACAATGTTACAGAACCTGGCTTCCCCAATGGCATTTTGGAGTGGCCAGGTAATATCACAAAAGAATGTTAATGCCCTTTGGCGTTATCATAACTTTAACTAATAATAGATGGGAGACAGGAGAAAGCCAAATATTAATAAATTCTGCTCTCTTCTTCTCCCCTCTCTTCTTCACCCAGCTGTAACCAGCTGTGTCCTGGCAAAGCTGTGTCAGCTCCACAATGCACCACTTCTGGGCAGCTCTGCCTCGCTCTCCTTTTTCTTCACTTCATTTCCATGAGATTGTATTCCTTATACTCACACACGTAGTCAATAAAATGAGGATGTATGTCTTACCTCAGGTTCTCCTTGAAGGAAATCTAAATAATGAAGAAAGTGTATGTGCCAGGAAAAATAGAAAATAGCCCTTTCCCTTTGCAACTATTTCTCTCAACTATGTACCAATGAAAGGAATAAAACTGTAAAGTAGAACAATGAAGCAATTATGCAAACAGGAAAACAAAACAAAACAAAAAACACTACATTCAGCCATAAAACATAACAGTTGTTGTAGGAATAGTTATTAGCTAAGTGTGATGGCGCAAGTTAGCAAACTTGAGTGATAATTTACTAATTTTCTTAAAGATGGTCTAGGTTTCTAGGACTTTTGTGTACTACTTTGTGCATGTTTTAAAAGTAACTAATTGTCAAGTAAATAGAACCTAGTGATAATTTTTTAATTATATTGGCATAGACATAATAAGATATAAACTTTAAAATAAATAATATTCTTTTAGACAACATTTCATTATAATATAGCAACGTTGGTGGCTGGTATATGTGCACGGTAATTTAAAAAGCTGTTTCTAATATCTCTACAGTTAAAGTAGGCACTATATGTCCATGGTGTGCTTATAAGCAAGCCAAAATATCTGGGGTGCTTATTTCTTGTATACAAGTAGCATATATGATAGAGATTTTAGCTTTCATTTCCTTTCTTATCTATTTGAATACAAGTCCTTGCCAGAAGACATGGAAGTAGTCTCAAATATTTTCTATGAAAAATATAATATATGACAATTTTGTCTAGAAATGCTAGGGTTAAAAATAAGAAGTCTGGCCAGGCCTGATGGCTCATACCTCTCATCTTAGTGCTTTGGGAGCCTGAGTTGGAAAGATCACTTGAGGCCAGGAGTTCAGATGAGTATAAGCAAGACCACATGTCTACAAAGAAATGGAAGACATTATCTGGCCCCCATAGTCTCAGCTACTGGGGAAGCTGAGGCAGGAAGATCACTTGAGCCCAGAAGTTTGAGGTTGCAGTGAGCGATGATTATGCCATGGCCCTCCATCCCTGGCAACAGAGCAAGACCCTGTCTCATTCATAAATAAATAAATAAATCTAATAAATTCTTTCTTACAAGATTAAGTGAATTAAAAACCAGCCAATTTCCATAAAGCTAGCAAAGTCATCAAGGCAGCCATGAAGGGAGAACTCTTTAAAAACACACAAATCACCCCATATAAGTGCAAGACCAACATCTGTGATTGCTTTGCATGTTAAAATATACCTCTAAGACTTCACTCCAGCTTGTTACAGTCCAGTGATTATGATACTCATAGAATAGAAGAAAAAAGCAATGCAATCACTGTTTAGTTGGAAGACACCTGACACAGCGCTATAATTGAACACATCCAAATAGTTCAGAGGAAAAATAGCTAATTAATAGCCAAAAATCATCCATGATTGTATGCCACTATGACAAAAGTACAAAAAAATTATAAAAAATAAAAGATACAGCATGGAAACCACTAAAATCAGAAGTACTGAGTGATGACAAATCGTATTTACTTAACCAAAATCAATTCTAGAGCAGAGTTTAATTTTCACAAAGAGATGACCATGGCTTGTCTTTAAACTTGGTATAATTGAATCTATACATTATATGTATTAAAACTTCAGTTCAGAAAACTAGCTCAGAGAACTTTAACTTCTTCAATGCTATGGCTATAAGAAAGAAAATTTCAGAATGATTTTTTAAATTTTTGAATAGCTTTATTAACATTAGCAGTTTTATTCCTGTAGCGTACAATTTACCAATTTAAATTTTACAGCTCAGTTATTTTTAGTATATTTACAGAGTTGTGGATTCATCACCAAAATCAATTTTAGAACATCACCTTCAAAAGAAAAAGCCCATACCCTTTAGCTATCACTCCCAATTTGCCCATCTTTATAGATGTGCCTATTCTAGATATTTAATGGAAATGGAATTAGACAATATTTGGTCCTTTGAGAATGCCTTCTTTTATTTAACATAATATTTTCTAGGCTCATCAGTTGTTTTTCATTTCTTTATTTTATTATTTTGGGTTAATATGAGAGTATATACTACTAGGTTACATTATGTATGTTTGTAAGGTAAACTCCAAAGTCTGAGATGTACTTGAGTCCTTCACCCAGGAAGTGTGCCGTGTACTCCTACATTGTATGTGATAGGTGGAAACTTATTGAACCCCCTCCCCTCCATTAAATTTAATTATCTTTTTTTGTCATGTGGGCCTGTAGTTGTTGATCTACTAGTTTCAGATTATTAGTGACCACATGAGTTGCTTGCTTTTCCATATTTGAGATACTTAACTTATTAAAATGCTCTCTAAATACATCCAGGTAAATACAAAAGATGCCAAGCCTCCATCTTTTTAATGGTTGAATGGTATTCTATGATATATATACATATATATGCATATGATATATATGATTTTATATACATATAATCACATTTTATTGATCCATTCAAAGGTTTATGGTCACTTAGGTTGATTTCTTATTGATTCATATCTCATCCACGCCTGTTTTGTTAGTTTTCTTATCAGAAAAGGGTACTGAATTTTGTGGAATGCTTTTTCTACATATATTGAGATGATCACATGGTCTTTGTTTTTGCTTCTATTTAGGTGGTGAATTATGTTTATGGACTGCATATTTCGAACCAGCCTTGAATCACTGGGAAGAATGATATTTTAATCTTTTGAGAAGACTGCATATCAGAGTACCAGGGTAATAAATATTGCATCTACCATTTCTGGAAGAATATGTGGTCTATGAAATTACTTATGAGGATTAGGAGAGTTTAGCATTATCAAAATTTATACACTATTTAAGATTTGTTACTCTTAATTAAGCAATCAAGTCTCTAAAATGTAATTGCCCCAAAGGATAAAATGTATGATAGTCATTAAAAATTCATGTAAATTTCTTTAATTAAATGCTTTCCTTAATGCCAAGTGAGTTTCCATCAAACAAAGAAGATTGGATCTAACTTAGAAAGAGAAAAGGATATGCCAAGGTAGATAGCCACACTGGGGAAATGCTATGATACTGAAAACTACCTGGGCACATTGGAATGGAAGAAAAATAACAACATTCCTCAAATTGTTTTATGTGGGTGTATGTCTGACTTTGCCTAATCCTTTATTCTATCAGTAGTGACTTTCAGCTCCCTTTGTCAAATTATCACTAGACTGAAAATAAAGCAAAGATTATTAGTATATGCCATATAAGGCCTAACCAAAATGTAGCAGAATAGGTATAGATTAGAGAGGCTATAGACCAAGATGCCCAAATAGAAACCTCCAATTATCATACCTGTGAGTGAACACCAAATTCAATAACTATCCATTCAAGAAAGCACCTTTCAAAGAACCAAAATGAAGTGAGAAATCACAGTACCTGGTTTTAACATTATATCAAGTAAAGAAGCACTTAAGAGGACAGAAAAGACAGTCTTGCATTACCTGCCCCACCCCTACCATAGTCCCCAGCAGTGGGGTGGAAAGAGGACCTGTATGCCAGGAGGGAGAATGAAGTAATAGTGAGACTCCCCATTGGAATTCAGGCCCATCCTATCCCAGAGGAATATAGCATAGAGCAGGGTTATGCTGGCACCCACAGAGAAAGCATTTGGACCAGCCCAGTCAGAGGAAAATCATCTATTCCCAAACCTAAGCTCCATCTAGACACACTACCAACTGACAAAAAGGAGCTTAGGACCTAGAATAAAGGCATAAGGCAATCAGAGAATAGAGGCTACAGTCCTTGGGCAATTCCTGCAGTGGTGTTGGCTTAGAGTCAGTGAACTTGAGGTACAGACACCAGTAGTCATGGCCAAGCCAGTGCCTATGTCACCACCCCCCCCCCACACACACACACACATACTCTAGGAAGTGCAGGCCATGGATTCTTCCACTTAAGGAAAGGAAAGAGTACAGAGGACATTGTTTTACACAATGGGATACCAGCTCAGCCCTAGTAAAATAACGTGTCAAGCTGACTTCTTAGGCCCAGAGTCCAGGCCTTAGCTACTGTGTGGAATTTCTAGACCCATTCTCACCTAGAAGGAAACTCACTACCCTGAAAGAAAGACCCAGTCCTGGCAGAATATACCAGGTGATTAAAGAGCTTTGAACTAACATCAAAGGTAGTCAGGCAGCAGTCACCCTGGATTTCAGTGAGACCAGACTGATATCAGGTGTGACATGGTGCAGTCCTAACTGCAGTGGCCAAAAGACACTTTCCATCTCTCTCCTCCACAAACTTTGGCAGTGCAGCATGGAGAGTGAGAGAAGAGAGTGAGAAACTGTGCCTGGTAATCCAGGGACTTCTCCCATATCTAACTCAAGTCCACCATGGTGGTACTACCATGAAATTGCAAGAAGTTGAAACATTACTGAGCTTAGGGAACTCCCAGGGCTGATACAGCTGTAGGGACCAAGGACTTAGATCACAACACTCAATTCCTTTTAAATATCCAGAAAGCCTTCTTAAGAACAGCAGGTTTGAATAAGCTCAGACTGAAAAGATTAAAATAAATACCCAACTCTTTAATGCTCAGATATCAATAAACATCAGGAACATCCAAGAACATGACCTGATAAATAAATAATCAGTGGTCAATCCAAGAGTGATGGAGCTATGTGACCTTTCAGACAAAGAATTCAAATCAGCATCCTAAAGAAGCTCAATGAACTTCAAGACTTGCAGAGAAGAAATTTAGAAGCCTACCAGAGAAATTTAACAAAAGATTGAAATAATAACAATAATAATAAAATCAAACATAAATTCTGGAGCTGAAAAATATAAACTGATAAACTGAGAAATGCATCAGAGTTAACCAAGAGCAGCATTAATCAAGCAGAAGAAAGAGTGAGCTTGAATATAGGTTTAAAATATATAGATAAGAGGAAAAAAGAAAAAAGAAAAGAAACAAGCAAACCTATGAGATCTAGGAAATAGCCTCAAAAGAGAAAATCTAAAAGTTGTTGGCCTTAAAGAGGAAGTTGAGAGAAAGACTGGGGTAGAAAATTTATTCAAAGAAATAATACCAGAATTTTCCAAACCTTGAAAAAGATATCAACATTTAGATAAAAGATGGTCATAGAACACCAAGCAGATTTAACCTAAATAAGAATAGCTCAAGCATCTAATAGTCAAGCCCTCAAAAATCACTGATAAAGAAAAGGTCCTAAGGGAAGAAAGAAAACATTAAAAAATAACATATAAAGCAACTCCATTATATCTGGCAGCAGACTTTTCAGTGGAAACTTTAGAGGCCAGGATAGAACAGCATGACACATTCAAAGTGTGAAGAAAGTAAACCTTAACCTTTGAATATTATTTCTTGAAAAAAATATCCTTCAAACATGAAGACGAAATGAAGGTTTTCCCAGGCAAACTAGCTGAGGGATTTCATCAACACAAGACCTGCCCTACTAGTAATGGTATAAGTTCTTCAATATGAAAGCAAAGGATGTTAATGAACAAAAAGAAATCATCTGAACGTATGCAACTCACTGGTAACAGTAAAGACACAAATACAGAGTGATGGAGATATGTGACCTTTCAGAAGTCATCTGAAGGTATGCAACTCATTGGTAACAGTAAATGTGACCTTTCAGAAGTCATCTGAAGGTATGCAACTCACTGGTAACTGCTGTAATTGCATTGTATAAAACAATTATGTCTTACGTAAGACAACTAAAAGGCAAACCTATCAAAAATAACTACAACAACTTTTTGAGAGATAGATTAGTATAAAAGGATATAGACAGAAAAACCAAAAAGTTAAAAAGTAGGGAAGGGGATAAAGTGTAGAATTTCTGTTAGATTTCTTCTTTATTCATTTTGCTTGTAAACAGATTTTTCATATTTTTAAAATAATTGGCTATAAAATGCTTTTTTTCAAGCCTCCTGATAACCTCAAATCAAAAAACTTACAAAAGTGACACAAAAAAATAAAATGCAAGAAATTTAAATACACTACATATACAACACAATCAATAATTAATGAACTTCCCCCCTAAAAGAAAGCACCAAGCCCAGATGAGTTCACTGACGAACTGTAGCAAATTCTAAAGAAAGAGGTAAACACCAATCAGTAAGAATGCTTTATTACTCATTAATGATTCTAAAGTTAACTCAATAACAAAATAAGATAAAGATAATAAAAGAATGAAAATTAAAGACCAATGTATATCTTGTACATAAAAGTAAAAATTCTCAAAAAATTAACAAATCAAATCTAATATTGTATAAAAGGAATTATTAACCACGATCAAGTAAGATTTATTTCAACTATGCAAGACTGGTTTGACATTCAAAAAAAAAAAAAACAATCAAGGTGATACATCCTATCAATAGGCTATTGGAGAAAAACCACATAATCATACCAATATTAGCAGAAAAAGAATTTAACAAATTCCAACATCCATTTATTATTCAAAAAATAAATGAATAAAACTCTCAGAAAACTGGGGATAAGGGCAAATACTACTTCAATGTGATGAAAAACAACTCAGCTAACAATGTTTAATGATAAGAAACATGCTTTTTTTTTTTTTTTTGCCTAAGACTAGGAAAAAAATCAAGGATATCATCTCTCCCTGCTATTACTATTCAACATTGCACAAAAACTCCTAGCTAGTCCAGTATGATAAGGAAAAGAATTACAATTATGCAGATTAGAAAGGAAAAAAAAGTCTTCATTTGCAGATGACATTGTTATCTAGGTAGAAAAACCAAAAGAATTAATGAAACAACTAATGGAAGTAATAAGTGAGTACGGCTGGGTCAAATGATACAAGGCCAATATGTAAAAGTCAATTGCTTTCTTATATACCAGTAATGAACAACTGAAATCTTGCATTTAAAAACCAACAATAGGACCAACAAAGTAAAATACTCAGTATACCTCTCAAAAGCATGTATAATACTTGTTTGCAGAAGACAAAAAAACGCTGATGAAAAAGTTACAGACCTAAATAAATGAAGAGATGCCTCACGTGTATGTCTATATACCTAAGATTTCAGTTCTTCTCAAATTTATCTCCAGATTCCTCAATACAATCTCAATCAAAATTTCTTTTTTCTTCTTCTTTTTTTTTTTTTTTTGTTGTAGAGACAGAGTCTCACTTTATCACCCTGGTAGAGTGCCATGGCATCACACAGCTCCCAGCAACCTCCAACTCCTGGGCTTAGGCAATTTTCTTGCCTCAGCCTCCCGAGTAGCTGGGACTACCAGTGCCCACCACAACGCCCAGTTATTTTTTTGTTGCAGTTTGGCTGGGGCCAGCTTCCCTCAGTATATGGGGCTGGCACCCTACCCACTGAGCCACAGGCGCCACCCTCAATCAAAATTTCATCAAGCTATATTGCAGCTATCAACACACTGAAACTAAAGTTTGTATGGAAAGGCAAAGACCTAGAATGGCAAACAGAACACTTCAGAAGAAAGGAAGTTGAAGGATTTGCATTACCTACTATTTGAAGATTTATTATACTAGTATTTGAGACAATGTGGTATAGATCAAAGAAGAAATACGTAGATCAACAAAACAGAATAGAGATACCAATAAAACCCCACACAAATACAGGTAACTGATTTGACAATGACTATTAAATAAGATGGGCTTTCAAACAAAATTAGACATCTGTATGGAAAGTAGGAACTTAGGCATGGACTTGATACCTTACACAAAATTTACTCAAAATACATCAATACAGTGTATATATAAATATAAATATAAAATGTAAAACAATAAATCTTTTAGAAAAAAATCAGAGAAAATCTATATAACATTGATAAAGAATTTTTAAATAAAATACCAAAAGCATGATCCATAAAAGAAAACATTAATAAGTTGGTTTAATCTAAAAATCTTGCTGAAAATCATTTATAAGAAAAAATAAAGGTAAGCCACAGATTAGGAGAAAATATTTGCAAAATACATATTTAATAGCAGATTTTTATCAAAATTATACAAAGAAAACTTACAGCTCAAAAATTAGATAACTCAGTTAAAACTGAGGCAAAATATTAGAACAGACATATCACCAAAGAAGATATGAAGATGTAAAATAAGTACATAAAAAATGTACATTGACAAACATCATTTGTCATTGGGAAGATGCAAATTGTACATACTATGACATACATTACATGCATATTAGAATGTCCAAAATTCAAAAACCTGACAATAGCGATTGCTGGTGAAGATTCAGAGAAACAGAGACTCCCATTCACTGCTGGTGAGAATGAGAAACATTGCAGCCACAATTTGGCAGTGTTTTAACAAAACTAGACCTAGTCTTAACATAATCACACTTCAAGGTATTTACACAAATAAGTTGAAAACTTACATCCAAACAAAAACATGAATGTTTACAGTAGCTTTACTCACAATCACCATAAAACAAGAAACAACCAAGATGTCCTTCAACAGGTAAATGGATAAGTAAAATGAAGTGTATTTATACAAGCAGAACATTATTCACTGCTAAAAATGTATGAGCTATCAAGACAGATAAATCTTAATTGCATATTGCAAAGTGAAATAAGCAAGTCTAAAAAGAATACATTTTGTCTTATTGCATTTATATGCTACTTTGGAAAAAGTAAAATTATAGAGACAGTAAACGGATCAGTGGTTAACAAGAATTCAGGAGTGGGACGGTCTAGAGCAGGAGTCCTCAAACTTTTTAAACAGGGGGCCAGTTCACTGTCCCTCAGACCGTTGGAGAGCCGGACTGCGGGCCTGGGGATGAGTCGGCTACTAAGCAGGACAGGCAGTGGTGGCAAAAACACCTAGCAGGCCGGATAAATGTCCTACGCGGGCCCCATGTGGCCTTCGGGCCGTCGTTTGAGGACGACTGGTCTAGAGAGTAAAATGGATGAAAGGGGGAATATTTTAGGCTAGTTAAACTATTTTATATGCTACTTTAATGGTGAATATAAGCTATGCATTCATCAAAAGGATTTAAAATTTACAGCACAAAGAATAAACCTTGAACATAAAAATATTTTTAAAAATCATTAGAGAAGTAGAAGGCCTTAGGATGAAATACAGATTGTGATCCCAAAATAATCTTACTATAGTAAAAATATCTAAAGCAATCTAACGGAATGGGGGTACTGATTTGAGTAACCTTGAAAATGAGTGGATTCTATAAGACTAAATGTAAAAAGAACTGTATGTGAGTGCTATACTTTAGTTGATAAAGTTATTTTACATGGGGGTAAGAATTAATTCTCAAATTACTATATATTTGTACTGAAATTAAACAATTAAACAAATAGGCAATGCATTGTAGAAGCCACTTTCTCGCTGTTGATGTTAAATTTCACAGAAAAGCAAAGGGAGACTGACAGAAGAATCCATGTGGTAGTGTGTTAGAATTGAAGGTGTCAGTATAGAATCGGGTTTAGTTTAACATAGACACAGATACATATCTGTACATACACAAAACATGTACAGATGTGTGTATATTCATTTGTTAGCACACAAAAATATAAATTTTTAGTCCATTGGCCGAGAGGGCCGATGGAGACTCAATGGCAATAAACACCTCATATCCCAATAGCTTCCTCTAATACTTTTCTCCAATAAAGTATCCGAGTCTCACTGGCAAAGGGCTAATTCTCAAGACTGCATGCAGCAGGTTACATACAAGACGAGTATGGCCTTGTTGAATCTCAATTCCCATATCTATAGCTCCATCGGGAGATTGTTTTTGTCAGCAACAGGCTTTGGTGTTCTTGCTAATCCATCAGGCTGCCCAATTCCACAGTTAAGACCTCTGTGGCATGTCCTCAGTCTCGACTTTTAAAGATGGACTAAGCAGGGTAGCATAGGGTGGGTAGTTAAATCCCCTCCCTTGCCTCAGAGCTATATCCTTTTAGATGATACTCCCACCCTTGGCGATTTTCAAGGATGCTAAGCAGGAAATATATGCCACAAAAGAAGACTGAGAGGAATATGGTAGACAATGCAGCAAAGAGATCAGTTACTTGTCAATGTAGAATTATTGCCTCTCAGAGAAAGGAAGTTTCTGAAGACCTTACAACTGCATCAGAGGACCATCCCTGAACCTGGAGAAACCAACAGCAACAAATATGAAACACATTATCCAAAAAATAATAAAAATGTGAGCAGAAGACATTGGAACTAAAGTTAAGCAAGCAAAAGCTGAAGAATCCACTGCTCTTTGCTGAGTTATTATCTTAAGTTTTATTCCATAAAATAGGATGAAATACAAGCTTTGGATACTTTCTTCCCATTCTTTTGGGAAGTAGGAACTGAAGGGCCATCTCTTTCTATTTACTCTGCTCAGGTTTGCGTATACATACTACTCTCATATATCTGAAAATAATCATTTGTTCATACCACTCCACTGACTCCCAGGAACAATGGGAGAACTCATTAGGTTGCAGCTATGAATCGCATGGAGTATTTATAAGGGTAGTGTCACTTAGATGTAATTTACAGTGTTATTCTCATTGAATAATTCTTGGTATGACTCGAGTTCTGAATATTTTCACTTGTTCCACTTTACAGTTAATGATAAAATGTCATTCAGGCTGCAATTGAAAAAAGATTTAAAGCAGATGTTAAACTAAATAAACTATAGGACTTATTTTCTGATAGGGAAAAAAAGAGCAATAAAAATAATTCAGGCATGGAACAAAAAAATGATATAAATTTATAAAAGAAATAATTTTTGATAAAAATTGTAAAGCAGAAATATGTGTATTTTCACACATAGCTCAGAGATCACATAAATGCCAAAAGAAGTGACAGTTGCTGAAATAAATGTGTTTTTTATGAAAAGCAAAGTAGTAAAACAAGCAAAATAGATGCATAAAATGGGTAAATTTTCAGTGTATTAGTTATTGCTGCCTCAGGGCAGCTGTAAATTACAAACTTGTTTTTGAACATTTTTTTTAGCTTTCATGAATATATTCTAGGTCTGTTCTTCCTTGTGTAGCTCTTGTGATTTGACCCTTTCTTGATTTATAATCTTCCCTAAAGCTTATAAATCTAAGGTACCGAATATCTGGATGGAAAAGATTTGTGTTAAAAAATAAAATGTAATTGCTAATAATATAATAATTGTGGGAACATTATCACTAGCAAAAGAAAAGCCAAATTAAGTGCAAGAT
Source organism: Otolemur garnettii (assembly GCF_000181295.1). Classification (NCBI taxonomy): domain Eukaryota; kingdom Metazoa; phylum Chordata; class Mammalia; order Primates; family Galagidae; genus Otolemur; species Otolemur garnettii. Next base: position 17,319,054 of record NW_003852400.1, read on the forward strand.
TTTATTTCATCTTCACTTATCTACACATTTAACAGACACAGAATCTATTCTTTTGCTTTTTTCTTTCAAAAATGAACAATGCTACATGTAATGACTACGAAAATTTTAAGTTACAAAAGTCTCAGTCCATCTGTTCATACCTTCTTCATAGGTCAAGGTGATTAACAGTGCAATAAAATTATTTGTGATGCGATTGAGAAACCACTATAGATTAAAATGCTTTATAGTATGACAATGAATCTTTCAGCAAAAAGTCATTTTGTTGTGTATACTTGAAAGCCTAAACACTTCAACCTAGCATCTAGAGGTACAGAGAACAGAGAAAAGTGCCCTTAATGGAGTTACCCCAGAGGACTAAGCCCCCTAAAGTTCTTACCTACCATCCATTCATGCAGCTGTAATTAGGAGTTAAAGCAAATATTGCAAAAGCTGTAAAAACTGTTAATCAATCTTTCAAGCAGAAAATCAATACCTAAAAAGTTGAACTTTAACTGCAAAAGTACAGACTTTAAAAGAGTAGTAAGTTAAAGTTAACTCTACAATTAATGAATTGTTCTTATCTATGACAAAGCTGGAAATGGATTCAAACCCAAACAAATGACAGAACAAGATGATCAAGAACAGAATCAGAAGTAATAAATACAGCCTCTTCAACTATACCAATTAAGGAGGGTCAGAGTTAACGGATACTGTGTGGTCACACACCTATGTTATTTTTAAGGTGCTACATATTAAGCTTAAGAAAAGTGACAGTATATATATAGGCTTTATTTCACATATAGGATTATCTTCTACTGACTGTTGTCTTCAATAAGTTAAAAATATGTGGAATGCGTTTGGTTGTGGTTACAGAGAAAGTCATTTTGGTTTATAGGATGTCTAATCTATGTTTCATAAATGGTGAAAGGCCAGTGATTTGCAATCATTGAATATAGAGTCTACTACCATGTTTCCCCAAAAATAAGACTCTGTCTTATATTTATTTTTTCTCAAGAAGACACACGAGGGCTTATTTTCAGGGGATGTCTTCCTCTTTGTGCTGAAATACATGGCATGGCTATGCAGATATGGCCTATGCATCACCAGCTCTTATTATCGGGGTAGGGCTTATATTTAACAAATGCATAGAAATCCTGTTAAGGCTTATTTTGGGGGTAGGTCTTATTTTCAGGGAAACACAGTATAACCTCAGTATAAAACAAATGTTTGTCAAGATGATAAATACAAAGAACATACACATACGGTTACAAGACCAACCTCAAAATTATTTTTTGACTAAAAAATTGTATTTGCTATTATTTATTAAAACAGTGTTATGGTGAAATGTGACATTCAGAAAGGTAAATAAAACCAATTAGCTTAACAAACATTATAAAGCAAATGTTCTTATAATTATAACCCAGGTCAGAAAGAACCCTGCATATCAATATTTTTCTCTCCTTTAAATTTAATGTTCACTATAGCCACTTTTTCTTTATTCTTTAATCACCAAAGAGTTTAACTATATACACTATTGTATAGTTTTCTTTTTTATTACTTGATAAAAATAGAATTGTATAGTACACATTAATCTTATCAGACTTCCTTTATTCAACATTAATTATTGTAAGGTTATTTGTGTTACTGGGTATAAGTCAGTAACTATTCTGCTCTGAGTAGTGTTCCATTTCCTGAATACTGAATAATATCCTCCATTCCTTTTAATTATAATTTTTTTATTTTAATTTTAATTTTTTTCATCAAATCATAGTTGTGTACATTAATACTATCATGGGGTACAGTGTGTTGTTTCCATATACAATTTGAAATACTTTCATCTAATTGGCCCACATAGCCTTCATGTCATTCTCATAGTTGTTGTGTTAAAACATTTATATTCCACATTTAGAACAATTCACATGTACCCTTATAGGATAAACCATAAGCATGATCGCAGCAATCACCCTCCCTCTCTCCTTTCCCCATATTCTTGCACTAAAATTGGGTGATAGCTTTCCTATGATAGCTAAAAATTAGTTTCATAATAGGGTTGAGTACATTGGATACTTTTTTTTCCATTCTTGAGATACTTTGCTAAGAATGTTTTCCAGCTCCATCCATGCAAACATGAAGGAGGTAAAGTCTCCATCTTTCTTTATGGCTGCAGAGTATTCCATGGTGTACATATACCACAATTTATTGATCCATTTATAGGTCGATGAGCACTTGGGCTTCTTCCATGACCTAGCAATTGTGAATTGAGCTGCAATGAACATTCTGGTACAAATATCTCTATTGTAGTGTGATTTTTGGTCTTCTCAATATATACCTAGCAGAGGAATTATAGGATCAAGTGGCAGATCTATTTTTAGTTCTCTATATGACTTTCCAAAAGGGACATAGTTTGTAATCCCATTAGCAGTGCAGAAGTGTTCTCTTTTCTCCACAACCATGCCAGCATCTGTGATTTTGGGATTTTGTGATATGGGCTAATCTTACTGGTGTTAGATGATAGTAGATGAAGTAGATTTGATTTGCATTTCTCTGATGATTAAGGATGGTGAGCATTTTTTCATAGATCTGTAGGCCATGCATCTGTCTTCTACAGAGAAATTTCTCTTCAAGTCCCTTGCCCACCCTGAGATGGGATCACTTGTTCTCTTCTTGCTAATACATTTGAGTTGTCTGTGGATTCTGGTTATTAAACCTTTGTTGGATACATAACCAGAAAATATCTTTTCCCATTCTGAGGGTTGTCTACTTGCTTTTCTTACTGTGTGCTTGGCTGTGCAGAAACTTTTTAATTTGAGGAGGTCCCAGTAGTGTATTTTTGATGTTGCTTCAATTGCCTGGGGGGTCCTTCTCATAAAATATTCGCCCAGGCCAATTTCTTCAAGAGTTTTCCGTACACTTTCTTCTAGTGTTTTTATAGTTTCATGTCTTAAATTTAAATCTTTAATCCAGTGAGAGTCTATCTTAGTTAGTGGTGACAGGTGTGAGCCCAGTTTCAATCTTCTGCAGGTCGCCAGCCAGTTCGACCAGCATCATTTGTTAAATAGGGAATATTTTCCCCACTCAATGTTTTTAACTGGCTTGTCAAAGATCATATAGGGGTAAGTAGCTGGGTTCATCTCTTGGTTCTCTATTCCGTTCCATACATCTTCCTCTCTGTTTTTGTGCCAATACCATGCTGTCTTGATCACTATGGATTTATAGTACAGTCTGATGTCTGGTAGTGTGATTCCTCCTGCTTTGTTTTTATTTCTGGCTATTCGAGGATTTTTCTGATTCCATATGAAACAAAGTATTATTTTTTCAAGATCTTTAAAGTATGACAATGGAACTTTAATAGGGATTGCATTAAAATTATATATTGCTTTAGGTAGTATAGACATTTTAACAAT
>NW_003852400.1:17323298-17329297 GCF_000181295.1 Otolemur garnettii
TAGTTCCTCTTTAAAAGTTTGGTAGAATTCTGACCTGAAGCCATCTGGTCCCGGGCTTTTCTTTTTAGGGAGATTTTGTATAGTTGATGCCATTTCAGAGCTTGATATAGGTCTGCTCAACATTTCCACTTTGTTCTGACTAAGTCTTGGAAGGTGGCGTGCTTCCAAGTATTAGTCAATTGCCTTCAGATTTTCATATTTCTGAGAGTAAAGTTTCTTGTGGTATTCATGAAGGATTTCTTGAATTTCTGATGGGTCTGTTGCAATTTTGTCTTCATCATTTCTAATTGATGAAATTAGAGATTTAACTCTTTTTTTCTTGGTTAGGTTGGCCAAGGGTTTATCAATTTTATTGACCTTTTCAAAAAACCAACTTTTTGACTCATAGATCTGATATATAATCCTTTTGTTTTCAATTTCATTTAATTCTGCTCTAATTTTGGTTATTTCTTTTCTTCTGCTGGGTTTCATATTGGAGTGTTCTTCCTTTTCCAGTTGCTTGAGTGTAATTTTTAATGTTTATGGACATCCATGCTGCTCCCAGTGTTCGGTTTTGATGTATTACACTGCCGTGAACATATTCGTATGTTCATGAGTACTAGAGTGCATCTGTATTTGCTCTGTTGAATCTACTTGCAGAAATAGAATCCTGGGACATACAGAGTGCATAGGATGACTTTAGTAAATGCTGTTAAAGTTATTCAAAGTGTTCTGAAATCTGAAAAAAAATACATATTTTCACTCCCTTATGTTCTATATTCTCACCAATTCTATATTGTATGTTTGTTTTTTTTTTTTTTTTTGCTTCTTGGCTTAATTGACTTGTTTAATAATGGCTATTTCAGCATATGACACTTGTATATCAGTGAGACTTTCATTTGTCATTTCCTGACCATAAGGTTTAACATGTTTTCAAATGTTTCTTGGCCATTTGGATAGCTTATTTTGTGAAATCCCTGTTCAAGTCTTTCACCAGATTCTCCCAAATTGTATGATTTTTTCTTACTGATTTCTATGAACTCTTTATAAATTTAGAATATAAGCCTTTCAACTTTTATTCTGTTCTGCAGTTGGGCTTTTCCCTCTCTTAATGCTATATATTTTGATGAACAAAGTTTTAACTTTTAATATAAAATAAATTAGCAATCTTTTATGATTAGTGCCTCTTTCTGTACTATTAAAAACGTTTCTTTCTCTGAAGTCATATTATCTTCAAAAGCTTCATGCTTTGCTTGATTTTGCCTACAGTAGTTGTCCCAAAGAAGAGGGAAAGACAAAATTCTAAGGTCCAATCTAATGTTCTTTTTTAAAAAATTATATTGACTCAACACTATGTAAGTGTACTAGCAAGACTGTCTTTTGGGTTTTTCTTTGTTTGTTTGTAATTTCAGATTGATATATAGGTACAATTAGGTTCTATTGTTTGTTTGCATTTATTAGGTAAAGTCCAGATTGTAGTTGAACGCTTCCCCCAGGACGTGAGCCATACACCCTAACGTTGTACCTGTTAGGTGGCAGCACATCAAACCTCCCTCCCTCTCCTCTCCCTCTTCCCTTTCTTCTTCCTCGCCCCCCCATTTGAATGTAGTTCTATTGTTCCCTCATGTTGGAGTGTAACTGTTCCTCTATTGTTTTCATATTAGTATTGGTACAGTAGATACTAACACTATCTCTTTTTCTTCATGTACTTCTTAATAATCCTTGTCATAAACTAAAAATTTAAATGGCCAAATAGGTCAACATCTACATACGGACTATTGCTCTAGTAGTCTATTTTGTTTGCTCTACTAGTCTGTCTATCCTTGTGCCATATCAGAATATCTCAAAGTTGAAAATTCATCATAAATCTTACCTGCTAGAGCAAGTTCTCTCACCTTATACTTCTGTAAGAATGCCTTGCTTATTATTTCTTTGCACTGGCGTAAAGTTTTAGATAGATTCTGCCAATTTTTATGAAAATATTTGCTGAGATTTTCATTTTTATTTCCTTGTACCTATAAATCAGCTTGAGAATCATGGACATATGTAAGTTATTCAATCTTTCAATCCATGAACTTGGTATATTCTTCTATTTGTTTAGCTCTTCTATAACTTTATCAGTATTTTATTAGTAATAGTCTTTGGAGAAATGCCATTTTTTCTTAGAATTTTTGCTGTGTATTTGATGTTTTAAGGCCATTGAAAATGTTTTTGTTTTTAATTATTATAGGTACATAATTGTATACATTTGTGGGATATATGTGATATTTTGATATGTAGGTGTTGTAATGATCAAATCAAGATAACAGGCAGATCCATCACCTCAATCATTTATCATTTTGGTGGGGTTACATACATTCCAATTCCATTCTTTTAGTTATTTTTAAATATAAAATAACTTAAAAATATATAAAATAACTTATTGACTGCAGTTACCAGGCTATGCTATGAAATACTAGAACTTATTCATTCTATCTAACAATATATTTTTTATTTTTTATAGAAACAAATAACAAATTTTATTACATGACTTAATTTTTATGTCCAAGCACAAGGATAATAAAATATATTTTCCATGCTAAATATTATATACATTAAATAACATATAGTGGTAACAATGTAGCATAGGTTTCCTCGGCAGCACAGTCTGTGATAGAAATGTACTTGCAGGAAGTGTATTCATTGGGAAGCAGCTGTCCAGATGAGGACCAGTGAGAATGGAAGAACGAAGCAGCACAAACAGAGCAAGAAGTTGAACTCCATCGAAGTCCTACCAAATGTCCCAGTAGATCCCCAAGGAACCTCTGAAGTTTGGAAAGCCCCCCAAAGGTGTCCCTAAATGAGGCAACGGCCAGTCTGTGGACATCTGCCATCCCACAAACATGAACCCTGAATGAGATGACTCTCTTTAGCCAGAGGCAATCCCCAGAGAAGAACTCAGCAGACAGCAGCCAACCACCAACTATATCCCAGTAGCTGAAGGAAAGTGAGCTTCAGTCTCTAAAGGGTTGGGGGACCTGCGAGAATCTGGAAAGCACATCCTAGCATCACCCATAGATGATCAAAAAGAACAGTATGCAATTCATAATTTACAACAAAGTTCTGCCTCAATCCCAGATACAAGCAAACTTGAAACTATGAAAAGGTAAAATTCTAGCAAGAAAACAAAGAAACCACATGAAATGCCAGCTACTGAAACCATGGAAACTCTTGATGGTAAGAGAGAAAAAACAAATCCAAGGAAAAGGGCTCCAAATAGTGAGGAGAATTATTTCTAGAAATACTTATTCCTTCTCTTGTTTTTTTCAAAGTCTCAAAAAATAGACAGCAAAGATTCATAAATAAAAACAGATAATAATTAAAAAAAAAAAAAAAGATCCTGCCAAGTCCTATAGACAATAGAAAAAAAGAAATCCTTCAAATTCATTTTACTATTCTGGATATACCTGAAATTAAAATTAGACAAATATATTAATGTATAGGGAAATCATAGACATATTTCACCTACAAATGTAGATGCAATATCTCAAACATATTAACAAGTTAAATCAAAAGTCACTGTTCAAGTAATATACTTTGGTCAAAATTATATCCAACTTATGTGAGAATCAGTCACTATTTTCCTTTTTTTTTTCTTTACCCTACCCTCTCCCTCTTTCTCTCTCTCTCTCTGCTCTCCCCTTCCCCCATCCCCCACTGTGTTATTGTCATTAATTGTCCTCATATCAAAGTTGAATACATAGAATTCATACTTCTCCATTCCTGTGATGCTTCACTCAGAAGAATGTGTTCAACCTCCATCCAGGTTAATATAAATGCTGCAGTCTCCAGTTTTTTTTAATGGCTGAATAGTATTCCATGGCATACATATACCACAGCTTGCCATCCATTCCTGGGTTGGAAGGCATTTAGGCTGTTTCCACATTTTGGCGATTGTAAATTGAACTGCAATAAACAGTCCAGTGCAAGTGTCCTTATAATAAAAGGATTTTTTTTTTCCTTCTGGATATATGCCCAGTAATGGGATTGAGGATCAAACATAAGGTGACCAGATTTTAACATTGGTAAAGCGGGGCATCATTGACAGGGTAGGGGGTGTTCTTAATTAAAAATCTGGTCTATATAGAGCAACAAAATTTTCACAGAACACAAAAATAGTATTGTAATATATATTTTTTTAATTTCAACATAAGTACAATTTACAAATATAATACATTAAAAAATTTATGTATAGTATTATTTTATTCTTTGGCATATTTCTCATTGAATTCTAAAAACTGATCAACAATGTGAGCTTTGATAAGCAGTTCTCGATAATCAGTTCTCAACAATTATTTGTTATTATTAAAATTTAACATTATAAAATTAACAAAAATAATATAAAACTCATATCCTGGTGAAATAGCCACATAGCAGCTGAAAACCGTATATTCCCTTCCTGTTCTCCTGCCATTCCCTAGCTTGTCATGCATTCTTTCCAAAAATCGGGACTTTTTAAAAATGCCACGGGAAGCAGGACAAATTGTTAAAAGTCAGGACTGTCCTGCCAAAAGCAAGATGTCTGGTCACCTTAAAAGGGGAGGTCTAGGTTGAGTTCTTTGAGATTTGTCCATACTTCCTTCCAAAAGGGATATATTAGTTTGCAATCCTACTAGCAGTATAAAAGTGTTCCTTTCTTCACATCTGTGCCAACATCAGCAGTTTTGAGACTTTGTGATGTGGGCCATTCTCTATGGGATTAGATGATATCTGAGAGTGGATCTGATTGGCATTTCTCTCATAATTAGGGATGATGAGCATTTTTTTCTATGTTTGCTAGACATTCTTCTGTCCTCTTAAGAGAAGGTTCTGTTCATCTCTCTCCCCCATTGATGTATGGGATTGTTGGCTTTTTTCATGTGGATTAATTTAAGTTCTCTATAGATCCTAATTACTAAGCTTTTGTCAGATCCAAAATATGCAAATAAACTTTCCCATTGTGTAAGTTGTCAGTTTGCTTTGGTTGTTGTCTCCTTAGTTGTACAGAAGATTTTCAGTTTCATTAAGTCCCATTCGTTTATTTTTTGTCATTGTTGCAATTGCCATGGCAATCTTCTTCATAAAGTCTTTCCCCAGGCCAATATCTTCCAGTGTTTTTCGTATGCTTGCTTTGAGGATTTTTATCACTTCATGCCTTAAATTTAAGTCCATTATAGATCTTGAATCAATTTTTGTGAATGGAGAGAGGTGAGGGTTCAGTTTCATTTTTTTGCATGTAGATATCCAGTTCTCCCAGCACAATTTATTGAATAGGGAGTCTTTCCCTCAATAGATGTTCTTGTTTGATTTATCAAAGATTAGGTGGCTGTAAGATGTTAGTTTCATTTTCTAGTTTTCCATTCAATTCCAAATGTCTATGTCTCTATTTTTGTGCCAGTACCATGCTGTCTTGACTACTATGGCCTTGTAGTACAGCCTAAAATCTGGCATCGTGATGCCCCTGGCTTTGTTTTTATTAAGAACTGCCTTAGCTATACAGGTTTTTTTTCTGGTTCCATACAAAATGCAGAATCATTTTTTTGAAGCCTTGAAAGTACAATGTTGGTATTTAATAGGGATGGCATTGAATTGGTATATTGCTTTGGGAAGTATAGACATTTTAACAATGTTGATTCTTCCCAGCCCTGAACATGGTATGTTCTTCCATTTGTTAAAATCCTCCGCTATTTCTTTCTTTCTTTTTTTTTTTTTTTTGCAGTTTTTGGCTGGGCCTGGGTTTGAACTCACTACATCTGGTATATAGGGCCGGCACCCTACTTCTTTGAGCCACAGGCGCTGATCTGCTATTTCCTTTCTTAGAGTTTCATAATTTTCTTTATAGAGGTCCTTCACTTCTTTGGTTAGGTATATTTGTAGGTATTTCATTTTCTTTGGAGCTATGGTGAAGGAGTTGTGTCCTTAGCCTCTCATCTTGGCTATTCTTTGTGTTTACAAAAGCTACTGAATTGTGAACATTGATTTTATATCCTGAGATGTTACTG
>NW_003852400.1:17329483-17370851 GCF_000181295.1 Otolemur garnettii
AAAGAGGGAGAGTTTGACCTCCTCTGCTCCCATTTGGATGCCCTTTATTTCCTTGTCTTGCCTAATTGTATTGGCTAGAACTTCCAGCACTGTGTTAAATAGTATGGTGACAGAGGGGAACTTTGTCTGGTTCTAGTTCTAAGAGGAAAAGCTTTCAGTTTAACTCCATTCAGTAAGATATTAGCTGTGAGTTTGTCATAGATAGTTGTGATTAGTTTAAGAAATGTGCCACTTATGCCTAAATTCTTCAATGTTCTAATTAGGAAGGGATGCTGGATTATATCAAATGCTTTTTCTGCATCTATTAAGAAGATCATATGGTCTTTGTTTTTGGTTCTGTTGATAGTGAATAGCATTAGTCACCTCTGTTATGGTGAATAACGTTTATGGACTTGTGCATATTAAACCACCCTTGCATTCCTGAGATGAAACCTACTTGATCATGATGTATGACTTTTTTGGTAAGCTGTAATCTTTTGGCAGAATTTTTTTGAGAAGTTTTACATCTATATTCATTAGTGAAATTGGTCTGAAGTTCTCCTTTTTAGTTGGGTGTTTTCCTGGTTTTCTGAGCATGGAGTTAAGCAACTTTCAGTGTTCTACAAAATCATGATAAAATTCTTTGTTTCTCCTTGGCCTTTACTTTTCAGAACTTACATTATAAAGCCTCCATTTTCTCTGTTTCATTGCTGCTCATAAATTTTTCCCCACCGGATTTTAGTGCTATGTCTTACTTTCCTAGTTATAAGATAATGCTAATCCAAGCCACAGTCACCCAGGCCTCCTTATGTTGGTTTTCTTCCTTAGACTGGCCACAGTGTTCTCTGTAAAAACATTAATCAGAGCATCCCTCTCCCACTTAAAACCCTCTGTTGGCTTCCCCTTCCTTCTCAGGTGTACAGCCTTCATTTGTAAGTGCAAGTTGTACATTAAGTGGAATGTTTATAGCTTAGGGACTGACTGACATCTGATGAAAGGTTAATAAACAGAATCTATAAAGAACTCAAGCAATCAGCAAAAAAAAAAAAAAAAAAAAAAAAAATCAAACCAGCAAAAGACATTAACAGAAACTCTTCAAATGAAGGTAGTCTAACAGCCAACAAACACATGAACAATGCTTAACATTTCCAATCATCAGGGAAATGAAAATCAAAATCACAGTGATGCACCACCTAGCTTCAGTAAGAGTGGCTTCTATCAAAAAGTCCCAAATACAGATCCTGCCTGGATGCAGAGAGAAAGGAAGACTATCTTTTATCCATTTATATAAGGTAGTTACTTTTTATCAGAATTATTCTAATATTAACTTCCCTTTTAACCTACAGCATTTTCCCCTTATTTAACATAGTGTATAATTTCTGATCAGATCAAGATAGATTCAATTCATTTAACCAATTCATATTGTGAACACGTTTTTTCTAATCTTTCATTACTGTTAGGAACACAATGAACAATTTTGATCATAAATTTTTACATCCACCTGTGATTATTTCCTCAGAGAAAATACCTAAAAGAGAAAGTATTACTTCAGAAATCAGGTATATTTTAAGACTTTTGATATATTTTGCCAAAATGCCCTCCAGAAAGGATGTGATAAAACATACTTCTAGAAAAGTGTAGAATGCCCAATTCCCATCACATTATTATAAGCATGGCTTATAAAAAGAGAAAAATAAAAAATGCAGTAAGATTGCCTAATATCATCCCCTAACCTACAAAATGTTTGCCGGGGGTCAGGCAAACCTATATTATAACATGTGTTGGAATCTCAGAGGTTATTACTGAGGGAAATACAAGTATTACTGGGTGGAAAATTATTTCTAGGTCCCTCTTGACTTATAAACCCACCATGCCCCAGAGCCCTCTTTACTTTTCTCCTACCAGAAACCAGAACTCTTCACATCTCATTTCTTCATTCATCAAAAACCTCAAAGGAACTCAAGGAGGCTTACAGCTAAGCCAAAGAGTGAGTTTCAAAAGCTCATCAGTCACCTTAATTACTCCTTACTATTTTCTATTTGTGAAAAAAGTGTTCTGAACTTCAAACATATTGTACAAAGTTAGAAATAAAGAATAAAGCATTCGTACTAATGGATTATTAGACTTTATTGCTATGAGCATGATTAAATTCTGAGAATGAGTAACATTTAATTTGCCAAAGGAATTGAAAATCTGAAATTCCTGATTGACAATTTGGAAGACATGGATTTTGGCAGGCACCACATTTAAATCAATAGATATCTCAAGCAATAGTAATACTCCAAAGAATTGCATTTGTATAAACAATGGGTCAAATTATTGCAAACTAGCAGTAAAATTTAAAATTAAATTCATTAAGAAAAAGCAATGAGTCAAGATGTCTAAATACAGGGAAATTAATTTATAAATGTTCCAATAAACCTTAGAAATAGAATTTCTGAGCCTTCTCTATCATTAACTTATAAGTCCAGAACTACCTGTATCTAACAGGGAATTAATGAGAGTTAAATGTCTATGCTCCAGGCCTAGGCCATTTCATGGCTCCTCAATATCTGCTATTGACTCCAATACCTGGACTCTGGACTGTTACTTTCTTCCCACACCCCGTACCATCTATTTTAGCAAATTCCATTTATTCCAAAAATGCTGATTTCTTTGCCTGGGGTACATGTGCTCTGACAAATTAAGCCACAAGATAGAATAATTGGGCTCAAACCTTCTCAGTGACTCCTCCTTGACTACTAACAGTTTTAGACATGATTCTAAATGGCCCTCTATATGAATATTAAAAAAAAAAAGAATAAATCTTCAGGCTGGTTGACTTGGCCACTTGTACAGCTATTGCTTTCATTTTACAAAATGAGATACAAGTATATCTTACTATTTAAAGTATAAAGATTAGTGGCTTGATGCTTTTAAAACTTTTTTGGTATCTTCAAAAATAAGATCCCACTAAAATGCATGGAGCCATTATGCCTCCTTTGTGCTATTTTTATAATTGCAGAAATGAGATGAAATAGCTGGTAACCTAAATCTATTCTCATTAGTCTCATGAATCTACGACAAACTCTTGGCCAAAGCCTTGGCACAATCCTATTAATAGACATATGAAAAAGGAAGGAAACAGAACTTCTTTTGAACTTGAACTCCTCGTTGACAGGAAATGAAAAGAGCAGTGTATTTTTTTTTTTTTTTGAGAAGTTCCAGCACTCAGCAACCCTAAAGATGTATCTTCTTCAAAGAGGCTTCCTGCAGCGTGACAGACTCCCTTCGGGGGAAGAAAGGATGGAAAGCTCTTCTGGGTCTCAGCATCACAGGGGGCTGCACATGGCAGCATTTCAAAGTCTCCCTGATTCCTTTCAGCGGGACAATGTCACTTTAGTGAAATGTGACTAGGTAGTACAGAGAAATCATGCAGCTTTTTGTCTCCTACTCAGCATCTCTAAAGTTTTGTGATGCCACCTCCCTTTTTGTTGAGAAAATAAAAATCTTTAATCACTTATGGGGGCCCAAAGTCTTCAGAATTCATTATTTGACAATGACATTTGCAGAACTGTGAAAGTTGAACGATGCCCTAAAGATGTGCACATCTTAATTCCTAGAACCCGTGAATATGTTTCTTCACATACTAAAGGGACACTGCAAATGTGATTAAGTTAATGACCTTGAGTTAGGGAGATTATCATCTATTATCCAGGTTGGCTAGAGTCATCAAAAGTGGTCACAGTCAGAGAAAAGGAGATGTGACCAGAAGTTGGGAGGGGTGAGCTTTGATGGAGGAGGAAGGGGCCAAAACAAACATATGCAGGTGCTGTGTAGTAACTAAAAAAATAAGGGAGAAAATTCTCCCCAAAACTCCCACATAGAATGTAGCCCTGCCAACCCCCTGATATCAGACTTCTGAATATCAAAACCCAACAACTATAATCTGTGTTGTTTTATGCCACTGTTTGAGGAAATTTGTTAAAGCGACATTAGGAAATTAACACAAGATCCAGTCAGCATATATGAAGCCCCTACTATGAATTCAGTTTTCTGACTATATAGGGATCTCATGAGGATGATATCCAGGATAAAGTCAGTGTGCCACTACAATCTCCCCAGACGTAAGAAGTCACATAGTATAGTGACTTCCACGACCTAAAGGGTGCCTAGAATCGAGACCAGAGTAGTTACTTTAAAAACCTAAAAAAAAGTCATTCTAAAAATCATCCCTTTTTCGAGTCATGTTTCTATTTCAAATTCAAGTCTTTGACCCAGTAGGTTACTTTTTAAAACTTTGAGTGTGATACTAAGGCATGTTATAATTTGTTTCCAGCCTATTTCTTGACTCCATCTCCTCCTCTAGCACCATCCCTGCCAGACACATCTCTGGAAGCAACCACCCAGGGCTGAGCACACTGATTAGAATGCCTCCCATACCTGACAAACATCTGCTATCCCTTCCAGAGGTCCACAGTAAGCGTCACCTTTTCTAAAAAGCCTTTGCTGACTTTCCAGACCCCTTCCTGACAGCCTAAACACTTTGCTGAATAAAACATCATTGCACTTTCAATGTTATAGTACAATGCAATTTCTATTATATTATTTTTCTTTTTTAAAATTTGCCCATTCTCCATTTGATTATTTATTTTTCAAGAATGAGGAGAGACATCGCTTATTAATTACTTGATTCTTGTTACTTAAGTATTAGCCCTTAAAACATGAACAAATGAATGAACAAATAAAAGAGTGAAAGTTTTAATGAGTTCAATTTGTGCACAGGCCAGTCGACTTTAACGTGTTCCAGAGCAACAAAAATCCCAACTCTTGACCCTGCCAACAGGGCCCTGTGTAACCTGACTTCAGCTTCTCCTCTCTTACTTCTACTCCCTTGCACTGAGTCCCGGCTCTGCTAACCAGTTTTTGATTACTCCCAATAAAAATTCTTCATCATTTTCCAAATTTGGCAAATGTCTCTCCTCATTATCTTAGCTACATTGTTAAATCCACTTTTATCTCCCAAGATTCATTTTGCTTTCATAGTTCCTTTCTATTCAATAAGTTTCATATTAAATGACAATTTTCATAAATGCCTTCTCGGACTAACCAATGTACAGGAGACCCCATTTATTACACCATCTCGTAGCTCATACTCTTTCCCTGTGTATCATAACTTGTAATTAAATGACTGTTAGTTTATTTGTTAAATTTAGACCTCTCTCTCCGGAATAAAGTTTTGTGACGATAGATGCCATGTCAGTTTTCTTCCTACTGTACCCTCTACTTTGCAAAGGTTGCACAGTGTCAGGGCTCAAAAATATTTGTTGCATGATTGATTCAATGAAGGATGTGTGCATGAAGGAACATATGTACGACTTAATGGCAAGAGTTATCTAGTCAGAGATGGATATTTTGCCATACATTTTTGTCATAAAGAGAACCAGTTGCATGAAGACAAAGTTTGACTATACATCTACCACTTTGGTTGTACAACAGAGCTCAGATCAGTCCATTTTAATTCCAGGTTGCAGAAACATTTGCTAGATATTATGTTATACATGCACTAGTTTAAATAGAAATTATAGCTGAGCAGATTTGCAGAATAGCAAGTACATAATCCATACAAACCAGAAAGTTTTTGTTTTAGAAATAAAATGAAGCATGTTCTGAGAAGTTCGTGAATGTGCCAAGGTGCGCTGACGCTGGCAGCACTCTACAAACAACTCAGCAAGATTTCGCAACCTTAGTCTATCAGTTTCTCACAGCGGTGTTCACGTGGATGTGTGGTGGTGTCCTGCTGGGTGGAGTTCATTGCTGTTGCATGTTTTGTGTGCGGTTGTGAGACTGTCGGAGCTGGAATCAGAGCAACACACACTCATAACCTCTTTGTTAAACTTGACAAGAGAGGAAATGAAATGAGTGACATGTTACTCCAAGTTTATGAGAATAATGATGTGAAGAAAACAGCAGTGTGCAAATGGATTAAATGTTTTTTCCTGAGGGAAAAGCCAAGGATGAAGAGAAATCAGGGAGGCCAATAATGAGCAGAACTGATGAAACGTGGCAAACCTTCATCAAACGATGTGTTAAAAGCATTGGCTAACTATGAGAAGCATTGCAGACAAAATAAACATCAACAGAGAAACAGGAACATCTTAACTGAAAGTCTTGGCTGAGAGTCATGTCATGGCTCTTATATTCAGACAACACACCAGCCCATATGGTGCTATATGAGTAGTTTTGGAGGACGAGTTCGCAAACTTAATTGCCATATCTCATATACTGCCTCCCTGAACCAACAGTAAATATTGTTTCTAATCTTAAAACATCAGGGAGATTACGAATGAGTGGCTACTGTTTCCTACTTTGCACTTAAGTGACTTTTCAGCAGATAATAGAATTTGTACACATTTATTCATTCACTGTTTGCCTTTTAGCTTCAATCCCAATTACACGTTATTTGTTTCATATTATAGAGAAATGACTTTAGAGTACTGCATCAACATCTTAACTTTCAACTTTCGGAAAGCTGTGAATTCTCTAGTTTAAAGACCATTGACTCTGTCTCTTGCAGCCACCGGGAAAAGAAAAGATGTAAAATGAGAGTAGGTGTAGAAGTTTCTCATCTGCAGGTCAGATCCAGGCATCATTACGTTGAAATTGATGTGGTCAGAACCCCAGTGGTCATAGAAAAACATTTCACTTGAAATAAAGAGCAAATGAAGTCTTTGTTTAATAGGAGTAGTGATAATAAGTAGGAAGTAATGGCACCCTGAAGTCACACCCTCAGGGAAACAGTTGAGGAGAGTAATTTACCTAGCACTTTGGAACCCCTGGAATCTCTAGTAATTATCTCTCTGCCTTCCTGGACCTTCATTTATCCATTCCCTTTCCATTCATTTTCTGTAATTCTGGGGGTGTGTTTCTATAGTCTTGTTCCTTGACTTCTTAATTTGCCTGAGTCTGCCTCACAGACTCCTTCCCCTATCTCCACACACATTAATGCCAAATTTATATTCTCTTTCCTTTCCTTTCTTCCTTACTATTTCTATTAAAGTCTTCTTAAGAAATTATATTATGAAATTCAAGGATAATATTAAATATTTATGGTACATTTAGGATAACACTACATTTTCTTTTTTATTATAAAATTCATAAGAATAAAATATAGGGTCAATTAAGCACAGTGGCTCACACCTATAATTTCAGCACCCTGAGAGATGGAGATGTGTGGATTGCCAGAGCTCATAGGTTCAAGACCAGCCTGAACAAGGGAGAGACTCCATCCCAAAAAATAGCCAGATGTTGTGGCAGGTGCCTGTAGTCCCAGCTACCCAGGAGGCTGAGGCAAAAGTATCCCTTGAGCCTAAGAGTTTGAGGTTGTTGTGAACTAAGACTCTTTGTCTTAGCTAAGACTCCAGCTAAGACAAAGTGAGACTGCTTAAAAAAAAAAAAAAAACAATAAAATATAACTTTCGGTTTCTTTTAGAAATCTCTAACTAAATTAATTTGCTATCATTATAAATGTAGTGGCCAGCAACAGAAAAAAATTCTCTACTTGAATGTATACTTAGCAAAATATACTTTGGTATAATTAAACTTCATAGCAAGAATGAGGACCCAGAACCTTTGTCAGTTTTTTGTTTGTTTGTTTTTGTTTTTGAGATAGAGTCTCACTTTGTTGCCCCTCAGTAGAGTGATGTGGCATCATAGCTCACAGTAGCCTCAAACTCTTGGGCTCAAACGATTCTCTTGCCTCAGCCTCCCAAGCAGCTGGGATTACAGGTGCCCATCACAATACCCAGCTATTTTTAGAGACAGGGTCTTGCCCTGGGTCAAGCTAGTCTCTAATTCCTGGGCTCAGGCAATCTACCTGCCTTCGCCTCCCAGAGTGCTAGGATTACAGACAGGCATGAGCCACCATGCCTGGCCCCTTTGTCAGTTTAAATACCTTTCTATGTAATCTACTGTGAAATTTTTATTTAATCTTTGGAGTCACAGAAATTAGGTACAAAAATAGGTGTAGCTGGTGTTACATCAAATCTCTCAAGTTTTTTTTTTTTTTAACTAATAGAACTTTCTTTTTGTTGTGAGTACAAACAGTGACTTTAAACACCATGAACCAAAAAGTCATTCAAGCACTGTGTGCATTGATATTATCAGCAGCATCATTAAGAAAATCCAATACCTAAAATTGGAATATTTTTCTGAAGTCAAGATTAGCAGAGCATTTTCTCCTTCAGAACTGTCTAAAGCTCTTCTCAGAGGTAAATGTTTTGCTCATGCAACAGACATGGCTGATTGTACTACCCTGGTAGGTCACAAAATGACCTCATTAATTGAAAGTCCTTGCAAATAACAGCAGGGATTTAACACGACAAAGGCTGAACTCTAAACAGATAAAAAAAAAATACACTGAGTTTGGAACAAATGCCCCTCTGTATTGTATAATTCTCACATATGTGAAAGCTAATAGTATAACAATTACTTATGTTTCATTGTTCTGATGCATGTGCATCTGAAGGGTAAACAGGATTAATTCTTTAATTTAAAAATTACTTAAGACTTAAAGTATAAATTCTTCTAAAAATAGGATTTCCTCCAATCTCAAAAACTTTGGAAAAAGTCACTGTTATCACGATCTGAGCAAAGAAGGCTGAAACAAAAAGCAGTATTTTGCTTTTCCACCTAAAAGCATTGCCCTCTGGCTTAGACACTTATCTGTGCATGAATGCTTGTGTGCATCTGTGCCTTGTGTGTTGTGTGTAGGATCTTACACATTTTTGGCTCTTAACCTTTTATATCTGGATATCTGGGAACTTCTTTCAATTAGTTTATACAGAGCTGTTATTCTTTGTAATAGCTCTACAGTAGTACGTTCCGTGGATATAACATAACTTATTTAGGTTACCAAATACTGTAGATATCATGTTATTTTCATTATTATATAATTACAAACAACACTGCGATGAAGGTGCTTGTATCTAAATCAACACAGGCATATGCTAGTTGATTAGTAATGACAGCTCTGATGTAGGATGTTTAAATCAAAGGTACAGGTACAATTCTTTTGATAGAATTTGTCAAAATGCTATCCAACAAAACATATCTGAAAATATGTTTTCCTAAATTTCACCAACAGTATTATCTAATGCTTTTGAAGTCTACTAAGAATTTAGGTAAAAATATTATCTCTCTATCATTCTAATTTAAATTTTTCTTACAAGTGAGTTGACTGTATTTTTATATTCTGTATTATTCTTCTTTTTGTATCTATTATTTGCCTATTTTTCTATGGGTAACTAGACTTTCTTATGAATTGTCTTATTAGTCCCCTTTATATTTTAAACAATTGAACATTTGGTCTTGAATGTATACTGCAAATACTTTTCTGTGATGTAATTTCTTTTAACTCTGTTTATTGTCTTTATCTCAACTATAATGAAGCATAATTTAAATACAGCAAAATGAAGCCATTTTAAGTGCACAGTTTGGTAAGTTTTAGAATATATGATGTAGAATATTTCTCTCACTCCATCCCTTCATTCCCCTCTCTAATCATTTCTTTCCTGTTCACCTTCTGAAGTAGCCATTATTTTAATTTCTATAACCAAATATTAGTTTTTCTAAAATTGTATTTGTTTAGGGTTTTTATTTATATACATATTTCTATAACTATAGATCAGTTTTTATTTTAAAATTTTATATAAACTTATAGTAGGTTCTATTCTGATTTCATTATTACTTGGTCTTTTAAAATCTTTATTTACTATTCATATGCTGATCATATTTAAAATAGAGCTGTTAAAGTAACCTTAGTTATCATAGGTCTTTGTGGATTCCTTCAGGTTAACTACGTACATGCTCATGAAGTCTATAAATATAGTTTTGCTTCCTTCTTCCTAATATACATGGTGCTTATTTCCTTTTTATAGCATATTATTTATGTAGAGCCACAAATATAATGTTGAATATCAGACAACATCTGTATATTTTTCCTGATGTGGAGGCAAAAGTATTTAGTCGTTTTTTTGTGTGTGCCAGGTATAAGAATGCATTATAATTTTAATGTGGCAAGAACTCAATACTTGTATCAATCAGGTAGTCAATGTGCTTGAAAAATTAATAAAACAAAAAACATACTTTTAGGCTAAAAAAGATAATAGATGAGTTAATAATTTTTAAAAGATCCAATTAAGTTCAGTAGAAGCAATTCAAATTTAAATTTTCACTTCCCATTTAGCATTAATAAATGTCATTTGAGTGTAGCATTATTTCCCATGTAAGTAAAATGGATTTAAAATTTGCCAGGGGCTTTTCTTGTGTCTGTATAAATAATATCCTTGTAATGATAATAATAATATTTGTCATGAATTTAAAAAGATAATAGAATTAGTTGCAAAATGTTATAAAATTGACTTTAAATATGGCATACCTCCTGCGGCTCAATGACAAATGGGACTTTGCCTACCAAATGTAAACAATATAGCCTATTTGTATGTATAATATTTGTACCCATATATTAATCTGAAATTTTTAAGAATCAACTAAGTCAAAGATGATATAAAATATAATGGAAAAAATAAGATGATAAAGCAAATGGCTATCACATTATCAGTATCAGAAACAGTGACACTATTTTATCTAGTCTTATATTCACAGAAAACGTTTAAAACTTAAATTTACAAGTATTTCATCTTTGAACATTAAGTATAACTTAATTCTTAAGGTTTTGAAAAACGTATTTAATCAAGTTAAGTAGAATCAAGTGAAATATCACTCCACTAAAATATGACATATCCATTACTAATTTTATATAAGTGAACATATTTTTGCATCCTTCATGAATTTTTATTAATTTGACTTTCCATTTGTGCAATACCACCTCATTTTAGTTACTCTGACTTTATTTTATGTTTTAATTACTGTTATGAGTACCTATTGATTGATTTCTCCTGTCCCACCTCCTCCAGTTTTCTGGTTACTCTTACTTATCTTTTTAATACATAAACTTCTCTAGTTCTTCAGAAATTCTATTGTTATTTTTATTGAGATGGGATTTTGATAATTTATATGTTAATTTAGAAAATATCCATTATTATGATAATGAGTTCAAAAGCATTTGTTTTATTTATTCAAGTCATCTTTTATGTTTTACAATAGCATTTTAAAGGGTTCTTCAAAGAGAGCTTGTCAATGTATTGTTAGATTTATTTTTATGTCTTTTATCTTTTTAAAAATGTTTCACTGAAAGCAGGAATCTTTCTTCTATGACATCTTCCTGAAGAGTCTGCTTCATAATTGTACTGCCTTAACTGGGTCATTGAAGTCTATCATTCAACTATTTAATACGTAAGCAGCAGGCAGCACTCCACCAAATTTTTTGAGGTCCAGATATAGTCCAGATTGAACTTCTAAATTCAATGATACCATTGATATGTCCCTGATACAAGCATTTTCTTTTGGTAATAAAGATTATTAAAGGACCAAAAAGTGGAGTTACAAGAACTGAAGATAAAAATTATGCAATTAGATAATGAGGTACTTTGAGAGGAGGTCACTTTCACTTCCATCCCTGAGTGCTTGAATATATGAATTTTAGTTAGGGTAATGGTTTTTCCACAGATCAAAGTTCACATCATTCCTACAGGACAGCACCCAACACTGTAACTCAGGTTTCAGTAAGCTATCCCACATTTCTATAAGGCAGATACTTCTAAATGTGGAGTCTTTGATAAGACCAATTATTTACATGGGAAGGAGCATGTGGGATACAAATGACTTCTAAGGCATTCTGTAAATCCAGTAGTGGTAGGGATGGCAGAAGCATGCAGTGGGAAATACCAAAGAAATGCATGCACAGCATAGGGGAGGAAAAACCCTTTACCTTAGTGAAGAAAGATTTTCAAAGTGATCAATTTTCCACAGTGTAATTGGCTGCCCTTCACCTCTCTGAACAATGCTGTATTGTGGGCTGAGTTTTAGATTCTGTTATTATTGAATTGAGTGCTTGACAAGGGAAGTCACCAGGTAGCTAGGGGATACAATTGCAAAAGGTAGGGACCTAGGAAACAAACTTTGCAGGCACCAATTTCTATGATATAAAGAACAAAACAAATATAATCACAGATATAAAGGCAACCAGAAAAGTCATTGGTGCAGGTGTTTTCCTGTGATTACTTTCATCTAAATTTCTACTTTTTCCTATCCTTAAGAATTTATTTCCCTCCATTACCAATTTTAATCTTGTTATATTACTTATTTAGTAATTCTAATGTTCCTCTTTACACATTTAAATACACTTATATCCTATTCTGATTTCATCAAGTTTATATTAATATCTTTTGACCCATAAATTTAAAGGGTAAAGCAATCTGCATACTTTATAAGCACTACTCTTTTTTGCCAATTCTCCTCATAGAATATATTGGTACTTTTGTTTTTACTTCTTTTTTCTTTTTTGAGACAGAATCTCACTATGTCACCTCAGTAGAGTGACGTGGCGTCACATCTCATATAAATCTCAAACTCTTGGGCTTAAGCGATTCTCTTGCCTCAGCTTCCTGAATAGCTGGGACTACAGGTGCCTGCCACAATGCCCAGCTATTTTTTCTTTGTTGTTGTTGCAGTTATCATTGTTGTTTAGATGGCCCAGGCTGGGTTCGAACCTGCCAGCCTGGGTGTATGTGGTCAGTAACGTAACCACTGTGCTACAGGCATCAAACCCATTTTTACTCTTTAAATGATTTTAGCCTTCATTTTCTGAGATCAAAATTGCTTGGTCATTCCATTGAATAGGTTTACTTTAGTCTTGGTCCTTAAGTTGAAAAGGTTAAATGATTTTCTCAGGCCTTTCTGCCATTGATTTTTCATTAATCTCTTGCTTATTTTCAAAAGGCACAGGAGTTTTCTCCTTATTCTGAGAATAAGAATATTTCTTTCTCTAATCCATAGCTACAAATTTGGTCACAATTTTTATCTGGTTCATGATAACTTTTTTTAGATGAATGTTCTTCATTTGTTAATTGTTTCTCTTATTTCTTTTATCCTTGGTAAATTTCTTTTTGTTTATACTTTATCTTGTTAATAAAATTCCTTTTGGCCTTGTTAATAGCAAGAAATTTATGCAGAATTGTACAGAGCACTACTGTAGGATAGCAAGGATCTTATTCTGGTGCATGTATAAGTGCGTTGTGAGTCAATACTAGGAAGCTTTTTAAAACCTCATATTTTGTATTCCTTTTTAGAATAAAACAGGATCTTCACTGTTTACAAGATTCTTTTTGTGTGTATGTGCTAAATATTTCTTTAAATTTATTTTTCTTACATATACATGTGTATATTTAGGTTTCCACTTTTGCCTTCACAGAATTATTTCTGAATTGAAAACATTATGTCCTTTCCTCCCTCTGTTTTCATACGTCTCGTATCCCCCACTCAATCTTGCCTGCCACAATCAGGCAGACAAAAGTGCAAGGATGCTCTCTGTTTCTTGCATCTATAGTGCAAACCTAAGGGAGTTTTGTTTTTGTTTAGTTATTCCAATCTTTACTTCTTCAGTGACAAAACTCAGCAGAAACATTGGTTCTCCCTTCAGCATCTCTCTCCACTCATCCCAATAGCACCACTTTGTGTTTGCTTTTCAGTCTCAGAAACTTGATTCTTAATAGGTCCAAAGAGTTCTCAGCAAGAGTCTGTGCAACCCATTTTAATTTCACCAAACAAAAAGTGATTTTGTATTTTTATCGACATAGTGTCACTCTGGCATCTTTGTAGAACTCTGCACTGCTCCCTTTTTGTAAGACATACAGTCATTACGTCTTCCGTGGACATCTTCCCCTTCCCTCTTTAATTTTCATTGCATTTGGAGGCCCTTCTCTCCTAGTTGAATGGAATATGAACTTAAGGGCAATAAATTTGTGAAAAAGGAGCATCAACTTTACTTTGAAATTTTAATATTGAAACAATAGGATAGTTGGCATGCAATGAAATTCAAGTCTACTTAGCTTACAAAACTTTCATAGATTTGTGCCCACTATCAGCTATAATAACATTATTTATTTTTCCACTATTCTTATAAGAGATAAATAATCACATGCTCCTAATCCAACTTTATCTATTAATATGCATTTCTGACACCAAAAGGCAGAGAAAAGAAATAAAAATTTCTATTACTATTCTTTCTTTTCTTGTATAATTACATGTGTTTATTATTTGTTCATTTATTTAAAAATTATTAAAAGCCCCATAAGTCATATAACTGTATTAGCTTGCTAGCTCAATAATCTGCTAGCTTCCTCAAAGGAAAAAGAAACATAAAAACAAATGCAGTTCAATATGTGTTAAAGTCGGTATTTACACAGAGATGCAATGAGAGTACAGAGGAGAGAGGTAGGAGGACATATAAGAGTTCAAGTCCAGCCTGAGATATAATGAGATTATATCTCTTAAAAACTAAGAAGAATTAGCCAGACATGATGGTGCACACATGTAATTACAGCTACTTAGGAGGCTGAAGCAGGAGGACTACATGAGCCCAGGAGTTCAAGGCTGCGGTGGGCAGTAAATGATTTTAAATAGCATTAAAATCAGAACAAGGTATTCATTCTTTCAGTGTTAACATTTGTTTCCTAATGGTCTGAAGCTCATTGGTAGAGTAGAAAAAGTGTTAGAGAGTAAGCTAAAGCAACCCTAAGAATTTTCAAGTTACATTTACCTATCACTGTGTTTGTAAGAATATGATGAATGAAAATTATAGATAGCATTGGATAAACTAGGATAGCAGGGGTTTAGAAGGAAAGAAAGAGTCCATTTCAATGTCCTTGAAGAATGTTGAATGGGCATATGAGAGATTTAGAAATCGAGTCATTTCTGAAAATATCATTGAATGTTATTCTTTCCAATTATGGACCCAAATGTCTTGACATTTAAGCATATGCACACACAATTATTTTCAACTCTTATCACTTTAGGCCTTATTTGAAATTCAAAATTTTCTTTCCTTTCTCCTTTTCCATGCAATTTCCTGCTTATCTTGATGGTTTTCCACACAGAGTAGTAATTTCTGTTGATGCTTCTATATTTTTAAACCAAAAACATATGAAATAACAAATTCATAGCAATGGAAATCCTCACAATTGACCCATTCGATCAAATTTTTATTCCTTGAAATAAATCTGCAAAATGAATATTTAGAGTAAACTACATGATTTTTACACCTCATATAAATATATTTAAAGTATTTCTCAGGTGAATTGATGGACATATACACAGGTTTTTCAACCATAACTCTAGATACATGCATTTTTTGATCTGAGAAATTCCTTAAATTTGAAAACTGGATTATATTAACATAATATTTATAAAGCTATAGTCCAATACCACTGGCATACAGGAATAAAACTTCTGTTTGCTAGATTTGCAATTATAACTATAAATTGATCTGATTATATATAGCTATTTTAAATGGATTTCAATGTATAGCTATAAAAGTATAGGGTGTTTTGACTTATTATTATATTCAAATAAGAAATCCTTTTTCAGTTAGTTTAACTTTATAAGAAGTTTTAGAGAAATATCACTTTCTCAAGTATAAGTCGTCTTCAGTACCAACTTCAGACTTCTAGACCTTCACTAACAAGGTTTTTGAAGGGGTAATTTCTAGTGATTTACAGTTCCTCATTTCCTATCTACTTTTCAACTTATAATTTATTTTGCTTCCAATATTATCCCCAAACTGGTCTTATTAATGACCTTCAAGTTGACATGCAAAAGGCACTTCAATTCCTGATCTGAGCTCTGCGGAGGATGAGATACTGGTTTCTTATCCTGTTCATTAATGCCTTCCTACTCTGACTTCAGGGACTCTCTCTTTTCCTGATTTTATTCCATCTATTCTTTATTTTCATTCCTCAATATTACTGTTCAGAGGGTGCTGTCATTGTTTTCTCTTACTTCACTATCACCGAAGGATGTCATCCAACCCTTTTAATCCACACCACATTTGGAGATTGCATTTTTTGTTGTTTTTGTTTTGTTCAGAATACTCCCTTTTCCCCTACCCTTTCTCCTCTACCCCTTCCAACTTCCTTCTGGGTGGAGCATACTCCCTGGCCCCTTTGATGTGATTTTGGCTAAGTAATTTGCTTTGGTTAAGGATAAGAAGATACAGGGAAGTAGTACTGAGATCAACCACAGCCCGATGACTGGTTCAGTTGAGGACAATAGAGCCACATCCAATTCACAGACCCAGATACAGGAAATATGTCCCTATTGCTGTCAGACACTGGGCTTTGGGGTTCTGAATCGTTTCAAAAGAAATATTTGTTACCATACCATTGTTAGTGTCTCTCCAAACATTCTCCTGAATTTTAAATAAAAATATCCAAGTATCATTTGAGTAACCTTTGAGATTCAGAGGTAGCTCAAAGTTAATATGCACAAAAATGAACTAACTTTCCTGGAAAGAAAATTTTACAATGTTATTCACTATTTCAGTAAAGAAGAATTGCATCTGTCTATTTCCCCAGCAAAAATGTCAAGGGACGGCCATATTGTTCTACTTTTTCCTTCGTCAAATTTCTAATTGATCCATCACCAATCTCCTTAATGATGACATCATCTTATAAAATAATATATATTTTTCTGTGGCATTTCATATGTATATCTGTGTAAGCAGCCTTACATTTTTCATGAAACAGGACAAAATAGGAAACAAATAGTAATACTTTCTCAGTAGCTTTAAAATTACTAACCTGTTTTTCTATCCACACTGCTACTAGATTAGTTTAGACATTTTTCATTTCTTTCAAGAAATGCTACATACCTTCTAATTTCTTTCAAGTTACTTCCTCTCCAAGGTATACTCCACTCTTCTTCCAGTGTTCCTTTTCACATGAAAATGTGTTCTACCTGGGATCTTCACTGGTAGGCAATTTTCTAAATAAATACAATCAAAGAAGTACATATAAACCTGACTTACTATTCAAATATATTAACATAATGCAGCCCTATGAACACACACAAAAAAGTTCTCTTGCCTTTTAGGTGATCTTTTTAAAGTAGTTCACTTCTCATAAAAATGTCCCTTGCCCTCTCTCCATGGTCCATCCACTTAGCTGACTCCTGCTCATCTTTCTAACCCAATTCACATGTTTTCTGGAGATCCGTTTTAAATTATCTTATGACCTCTCCTGCACACACATCACAGCTACTTAGCCTATTGACTTACACTTCTGCATTCTGCTTTAAGTATTTCATAGAAAATATGGAAAGTATATTTATTTATATAGATGTTTCTCACCTTATCCTGAGATTATGTCCTGATAAACCCATTGTAAATTGAAAATACTATTAAGTAGAGAGACATTTATTAGACTGACCATCATAGCTTAGCCCATCCTACCTTAAACATGTTCAGAACCCTTACATTAACCTACAGATGGGCAAAATCTTCTAAGACAAAGCCCATTTTATAATAAGAAGTTGAATATTTCATGTAATTGATTGAATACTATACTGGAATTGAAAACCAGAAATGGTTGTGCTGGTATTCAAAGTACAGTTTCTACTGAATGTACATCACTATCATACCAATATAAAGTCAAAAAACTGTAAGTGGAACCATTATAAATCAGGGACTGCCTGCATCTAGCTTCTAGAGCAGTCATGTTATTTATCTCTATATCTCTAGCAATATACATACATAGTCAAAAACATGTGGGGCATGAATAAATGAATGAAAGTCTGGGTAAATAGGTAAGCACTAGGCTTAATTTAGGACTCTAAGTTCTCAAATAAAAGTTTACCAGAAGCTCACACTATTTTTCATTTGGGAGACAGAATGCAGGACGAGTCTCCCTAGTTAAGTTTTCCTCAACCTGCCAAGGCAAGAGTTGGGTATTCTTTGCTGGCTTAGCACTTTGTTCAAACTTTAATCATCATACCATATGGTTGTGATTTTTTTCATGTCTGACTTTCCAAGTAGACTGTGAAATCCACGAGCCTGAATGCCAGTCTCATTAAGCTGTGAAATCCTAAAACTGAGCAGTGTTAAATCCCAAAGCCAAATGCTATTACTCTATATAGTGCTGATCAGTGCTTGTTGAATCAGCTAACTCCTTTCTTCCTAAGTAATAGAGCTTTCTTACATGCCAAACACAAATCCCAGAGCAGAGGTATGGCAGGACAATTATCTACACATATTTCCTGTAATAGCTTATAGTATGGAGTTTAAAAAGAGAAAGGATGTTCATTGTATTCTTTCTATAATTACTGAATGTTTGAGAATTATCTACAAGATTGCATCTTTAACAAAAGCTTCAAGAAACTGAGAATTTAATTTTCCCAATATAAGCCAGTAGTCCTTGATCTTTTATTATTTTTTGAAGTAACATTTAATTGCATTTAAGTTTTACATTGGGGCTAAATTCAACATAATTTGTAACATGAGGATATCAGCAACTCTCATTTTAAAAGACTATTACCAATCCAACTGAGTTTTATTATTATATTGTATTAATTTAGCAGGTCTTTTTCGAGCTCTTTTTAAATGTATCTATATTTCATACATGTATGTTCAAGTGCCTCCTATGGAATCTCTCTCTCAAAGGACTCTAAAACAGAGTCCTTCCCCTACACTGCCTCTCACTGCACTGTGAGTCACTCTACAATGACTGAACTACCACTTATACTATTGTCTCTTATCCAACTGGTTTGTGTGTCATATACACTATACAGGCATATATATATATGTATATATATAATATACATTTTTTATATATATACTTTTTTCTTTGCAGTTTTTTTGGCCAGGGCTGGGTTTGAACCTGCCATGTCTGGCACATGCAGCCGGTGGCCTATCTTTTGAGCCTTAGGTGCCACCCCACAGGCTAAAATATTCTTATGATACTTAACCACAGGCTCTTCAATTGTGCCTATCTGGGGTATACTTAACTTTAGTGAACTCCTTCTGCTGGGTCCTAAACATGTCTTCAATTTATGATTGCTTTGTAGCTTTCTAAAACATTCACCCTACTTAGTTGAAATAATCTATGAATTTAATAATCATAGCCCATATCCTACCACTTAGTCACTGAGAAAAAAACCGTTATATTCCAAATTTGATTGTAATATGTCAATAGAGTTGACACTGACACATGGTTAAATATACTTGTTTTGAAGGGAGGCATTAATACTCTGTACCGTATGTAAATCATGACTATTTTAAAAGTCATTTACATTTTAGAAATAAATGTAAGTTATTGAAAGGAATTTATTATTGTAAAGGTAATGGTCGATCAGATTCCTGATTGCACTAGTATAGTATTCATATAGTCCTGAATACTATACTAAAATATGATAATTCGGCAAACTCCAAATATTTTCTTGTATACATAGAAATACTACCTTTGCTTAAAAGATGTTTTATTCATCAGCTTTCATTTTAATTATTCAACATTCTTCTGTTGATTTAGAATATTATTAATCAGGAAAAAACTACTAATTAATGGATCTGGCAGTCATGAGTCTTAAAATTTAAGATGATAATTACTTCCAAAAATTTCTGTTCTAAATAAAATTATGGCAATAATGCCAATACTCTGGATTTGGCAAAATTCATTTACAGAGTAAAGCTCTGTCTTGTCGCCCATCATTAGGGCTTGGGTGGGAGAGGAAATGAAAAGTCTGATAAAATTCTGATTCTTACTTTTGTGTGTGTGTTGTATTTTCTCTTTGGCAGCTTACACAGTTTTAATCACTGATACTAAGGAATTTACCAAAATATATCTAAATGTGGATCATTTTTTTTTCTTTTATATTCTCTGCCTCTCAGAGAGTCACTTCAATTTGAAATTTTTCTTTTTCAAATTTTTTAATCCATTTATTTTTTAATTTTGTATTTAAATAAAATTAGGGGATACAAGTGGTTTTTCCCCACATGGATGAATTGCACTTTGGATAAATCTAAGCTTCTAACATCCCCATTGCATGTGTAGTGTACCTTGTACCCAAAAGACAATCCTTAGTCCTACACAGCCTAATCTCTCCCTTCTAGGTCTCCAGTGTCCATTAAGTTACCCTGTATGACCAGCTATACATTGCTTTACTTCTATTTATAGGTGAGAATATGAAGTATTTGGTATTTTGTTCTTGAGTTACTTCTCTTAGAATAATAGTTCTGCAGTATTCCATGGTATATGCATATATACCACATTTTCTTTATATACTCATCATTGGTGAGCACTTAACATTTATTCCATATTCTTGCAGTTGTAAGTTGTGCTGTAATAAACATATGGGTGGGTAGAGGTGTCTTTATCATAAAATGACTTTTTATTTCTTTTTTCTTTTCTTTTCTTTTTTTTTTTCTTTGCAGTTTTTGGCTGGGGCCAGGTTCGAACCCACCACCTCCAGTATATGGGGCTGGCACTCTACTCCTTTGAGCCACAGGCGCTGCCCAGACTTTTTATATCTTTGAGTAGATCCTAAGTCATAGAGTTGCTGGATTGAATGGTAGATACACTTTAAATTCTCTGAGAAATCCCCATACTGTTTTCCATAAAGGTTGGACCAGTTTACATTCTCATCAACAGTGTGCAAGCACCCCTTTTCACTGTATTTGTGCTAAAAACATTTTTTGATTTTTTAGTAATAGCTATTCTGATAGGGTTAAGGGGGCATCTCATTGTGGTTTTAATTTGAATTTCCCTAATGATTAGTGAAGTTTAGCATTTTTAATATGTTTATTTGGTAAATACATTTCTTATTTTGAAAAATATCTGTTCATGTGTTTTACTCAGTTTTCAAAGGGGTTGTTTTTCTCTTGCTGATTTTGTTTGAGCTCCTTGTAGATTCTGGGTATTACTTTGGGGGATATATAATTTGCAAATACGTTCTCCCATTCTGTTGGTTGTCTATTTACTGTTGATTGTTTCTTTTGCTGTGGAAAAAACACTTTTTAGTTTAATTAAGTCCCATTTATTTATATTTGGTTTTGTTGTATTTGCCTTTGAGGTCTTAGTCATATATTCTTTGCCCACACCAAACTCCAAGAAAAGTGTTTCCTATGTTTTCTTCTAGAATTTTTATGCTTTCATATATTACATTTAAGTCTTTAATCCACCTTGAGTTGATTTATCTAAGTGGTGAGAGATAAAGGTCGAGTTCCATTCTTCTACATGTAGCAATACAGTTTTCTCGGCACCATTTATTGCCTTTTCCAGTGGATATGTTTGTTTACTTTGTCAAAGATCATTTGGATTAAGGTGGTTGATTTTATTTCTGGGTTCTATATTCACTTCCATTGATCTATTTGTCTAATTTTGTACCAGCACCATATAAATATACATACATATATACACACACACACACACACACACACACACACATATATAGATATACTTTCTTTCTGTTTTTGGTTACTATAGGCTTATAGCATAATTTGAAGTTAGATAATGTGATACCTCCAGATTTGTTCTTTTTGCTTAGGATTGCTTTGGCTACTCAGGGTCTTTTAGTTTTTGTTGCTTTTCCATGTAAATTGTAGGATTGTTTTAGTTCTATAAAAAGCAACAATGGTATTATGATAATATTTCCACTGAATCTGTATATCAATTTGGGTTAATATGGACATTTAAACAATATTGATTCTTCTAATATATGAGCATGTGATACTCTTCCACTTGTTTGGGCCATCTATGATTTCTTTCATCTGTTTTTCATAGTTGTGTTTATAGCGGTCTTTCATCTTCCTGTTTGTGTATATTCCTATGTATTTTATTTGTTTGTTTATAGCTACTATAAATGGTATTATGTTCTTAACCAGATTCCCAACTTGACTGTTATGAGTATATAGAAATGCTACTGACTTATGTACATTAGTTTTAAAACCTGAGATTTTACTGATTTTTTTAATCAATTCAAGTAGTCTTTGAAGGAGCCTTTAAGGTTTTCTAGATATAAGTCATATCATTGACAAACAGGAATATTTGACCTTCCCTTTCCTAATTTGAATGCCCTTTATTTGGGCTAGGATTTCCAGTACTATGCTGAATAGAAGTAGTGACAGTGAACAACCCTTGTCTTGTTCCAGCACTTAGGGGAAATGCTTTCACCTTTTTGCCATCCGGTATGATTTTGGCTGTGGAATTGTTATATATAGCTTTTATTATTTTTATATATGTTCCTTCTATGCTTAATTTGTTTGAGGGTTTTATCATGAAAGTATGCTGGATTTTATCAAATACTTTTTCTATACCTATTGAGATGATCATATGAATTTGGTTTCTGTTTCTGTTTATATATTTAATCACATTTATTTATTTGCATATGTTAAGCCATCTTTGCATTCCCAGGAAGAAACTCATTTGATCACAATGAATCATCTTTTGTTAAGGATTTTTGCATCTATGTTCATGAAGGATATTGATCTGTAGTTTTTCTATATTTGTTTCCTTTCCCTAGTGTCAGGGGGGATTCTGGTTTTATAAAATGAGTTAGGGAGAATTTTCTCCTTCTCCATATTATGGAATAGTTTCAGTAGGATGGGTGAGAGGTTTTTTTTAATAGGTCCGTGGAATTTGGATGTGAATCCATCTAGTCCTGAACTTTCTTTTGCCTAGAGATATTTTATCACTATTTCAATCTCACTACTCATTATTATCTGCTCAGAATTTCTATTTCTTTCTGATTCAAGCTAGAAGGTTATGTCTTTTCAAAAACTTTTCCCTTTACTTTAAACTTTCTAGTAAATTGTATGTATGAAGAAGTTGGATGATATTATGTATCATAATTGCCAGAATTCTTATGATGGTTCATCGTCATCTGAAATGTCTTCCCTCATCACAAAACAGGTAGTTGAAGTACACCTGTTCTCCTATGCTGTGCACTCTGTATCTCGCTGTAGAGAGTGTCAAATATAGTGCCTTTGGGCTCATGCCAATAGGTACTCACTGTAGTGCTGCTAGAAATTTGGGTCAGTTGGAGCTCAGACCTCAGGTTCCTGTGCTAGTGGACTAGGCTAGGTAATTCCTAGTTCTGAAGCCCATTAATGGCATGCTTGATTTCTCCTCTGGAAGAATGTTCAGGCAGAAAAGGGGAAGGC
This sequence comes from Otolemur garnettii, assembly GCF_000181295.1. Classification (NCBI taxonomy): domain Eukaryota; kingdom Metazoa; phylum Chordata; class Mammalia; order Primates; family Galagidae; genus Otolemur; species Otolemur garnettii. The sequence continues at coordinate 17,352,549 of NW_003852400.1, forward strand.
TCTCAGTGAGCCTGTAACACTGCTGTGGTTCTGCATCCCCCTATTCACCTGCAATTATCACAGTCCAAGAAAGTGCTGAAGGATATTTATGTGGATAGGTAGGTGGTTTCCAGGCCATTGCTGTCTCAAGTGGGAGCAGAATGAGTCCCTCTCCACAGTAGCACCAGAGTAGACCAGCTGTGGACATTCACTAGCGCCTGGGTACTGCAGCAGCAGCGGCAGCAGTCGGGCAAGGACCTCTCAGTGGCAGAAGCAGGGCCAGTGACCATGAGGGTTTTCTCCTGCCTGGGGCAGCACTGCAGGCTGTCCCCAGGGTGTGCAAGAGTGCCCAGCAGCAGAGAGAGAGGCAGTGGAGGTGGCCTGTCCCTCAGGCAGTGGCAAGTCTGAAGATTTGGACCCAAGAGTGGCGCCAGGTACAGCCCTTAGTGCTCAGAGGTCTGCAGGACCCTGCTGTGCCCCTTCTCTGGGAGAAGGCCACTGTGCAATCTCCGGGAAGCTCCCTGTGTTAGTCTGGTGGCCCAGAGAGGTAAAGGGATCCTCTTGCAGCTGAGATTGCAAAGTCCAAAGAGGAAGTGTGGAGCCCCAGTGGGTTCTCACCTGCTCCTTCCCCACAGGTGGATGCCTCTTCAGGCCATTGCAATCTGGCTGAGTGGGTCACCTTCTTTACTCTCCTTTGCCTTTGGTTAATCCTGTCACTTCTCTTGAATCCTAGTACTGTGTCCTGGATGACCCACCCATGCTTCCAGTGTGCCATCTTGGCCCTCTCCCTTTGTTAGTTCTTTTTATCATTACTTCTCAGTTTTCTGCTTTGAATATTTCTTTTCTAAACACTTCTGACACTACTATGTCTCATTTTCAACAAATCTATGATGTCATCAACAATAAGATGTAACTAGATTTAAGAGATGTTAAAATGTAAAACAAAGTGCACCGTGCTTTCAGCATTGTTAATACGTAAAATATCACTTCTGAAAACCACTAAATAAGTAAATTCTTGGTTGGGAAAATCTATTGTTTTAGTTCTACTTTAAAGTTCCAAACTCTGTGATTCTAAATTCTGTGATATTTCAAGGTCATCTTTATGATTTGACAAGTAAAAATTCAATGTATTTATCACATAGAACATTATATCATATGTATACACCATGGAATGGCTAAATCAAGCTATTTGATTATCCATTACCTCACACATATATCATTTTTATAGTGAAAACCTTTAAAATCTATTCCATCAGCAATTTTTACTTATACAATATATTGCTATCAATCATAGACATCATAGTGTATTAATATTATATGACACTACTCTTAAAATTGTTCCTCCTGTTTAACTGAAATTTTATTTCCCTTGTACAACATATTCCCAATACTCTTATTCTCTGGCCTCTCATAATCACCATTTTGTTCTCTGTTCTATTAGTTAGACAATTTTAGATTTCACATACATGTGTAACTGAGATCATGCAGTATTTGTCTTTCTATATTGGGTTTATTTCATTGAACATAATTTCCTTCAGCTTCATTCATGCTGTTCTAATTGACACTATTTCCTTCATTTTTGAGGCTGAATAGTATTCTATTGTGCATATATACCACATTGTCTTTACCCATTCATCTGATGGACGTTTAGGCTGATGTCGTATTTTGGCTATCGCGAATAATGCTACAATGAGCATGGATGTGCATTTATCTCTTTAACATCCTGATTAAGCATCACTTGGATATATGGACAGAAGTTGGATTGCAAGAGCGTATGATGACTTCAATTTGAGAAACTTTCATACTGTTTTCCATAATGGCTGTACTAATTTACATTTCCACCAAAAGCATACAAGGGTTCCCTTTTCTCTACATATCTCCAACATTCATCTTTTCTCCTTTTGATAATAGCTATTCCGAAAGAAAGTAGTATCTTGTTGCGTTTTTAATTTGCATTTCACTTTTTATGAATGATTTTCAGCATTTTCTCACATCTGTTGACTATTTATGTCTTTTGAAATATCTACTCAAGTCCCTTTGTATATTTTTAATCAGTCCGTTTTCTTGCTATCAAGTTTTTTCTAAATTGTGAAAATGATGTCTTTGTTAAGTGTATGATTTGCAAATGTAGTCAACCATTATGAAGGTTGTCTCTTCGTTCTGTTGATTCTTTTGTTGTGTAAAGGGTTTTAGTTTGAGGTACTCCCATTTGTCTATTTTTTCTTTTATTACTCATGCTTGTTAGCTAATATCTAAAAAAAATCATTGCCCAGACCAACGTCACGGAGATATCCCCTTGTGTTTTCTTCTAATACTTTCAAAGTTGCAGATCTCACACTTAAATCTTTTATCTGTTGTGACATGATTTTTGTATGTGATATGACATAGGATCTAATTTTATTCTTCTACATGTGTATATACCATTTTCCCAGAAGCATCTATTGAGGAAACTGTCCTCTTTCCCCACTGTGTGTTTCCAGCATCTTTGTTAAAAATTAATTGACTGTAAATGTGTGAACTTATTTTGATGCCTTTTGTTCTGTTCCATTGGTGTATGTGTCTGGGTTTTTTTAGAGGGGAGAGGGGTTGCAGTTTTTGGCCAGGGCTAGGGTTTGAACCCGCCACCTCCAGTATATGGGGCTGACGCCCTACTCCTCTGAGCCACAGGCACTGCCCTCTACGTGTCTGTTTTTATGCCACTATCATGTAGTTAGAAGTCATCTTCTAATCATCAAATTTAATATAATAGTTAATCTACTGTCACTATTGACTGTATTTTATATGAAATGTATTTTTTAAATTTTAGTAAGCATTGTTTTAATTTCTAAAAGTTCTACTTCTCTTATTTGAGAATATTCTGATCATATTTTGTATTCTCCACATATTACTCTCATTATTTAACAGAATATTTTTAAATCTTCCTATTTAAAGTTGTTTGAGTGTTGTGCTACCCACCCTGCTGATCTTCAGGATAGATCCTAACTCACTGTAACTCAATATTGTGTCTGTCAGCAGTTGTTTTCACACGTCAGTTTTATCAATCTCAGGAAAAATAGATGAGAATAAAATATGAAAGAATTGCAAATAGCAAAAGTAAAATGTGAATATAAAAATATTCATACTTATGTTTTGAAACTTCAATATTTAATGTGAATGCCATGGTAGATAAGGTTCTAAGCAATTTCTGAGGAATTTATTTTTATGAACTAGATGCCAGTGTTGCAATACTTCTGAGGTACATCCAGCAATTTTCCAGTTCTTCTATATGCCTGTGGGCCAGTCTACTTTCCTTCCTCCTTACTACAATGGTTCTGGCATTTAGCCTGGAATTTACCTCACCACCCCCTGCCACTGTTCTACAGTTCATCCTTATATTCACAGTTTGCTCGGAGAAAAGATGTTACTAGAATTCTAGAGAAGTTGGGATAGGAGGAATTGAGGAATCTCTTTACCACTCTGCTAGTGCTCCATTTCATAATATGCATTTTCTCACATATAACATTTGCTGAAAGTTTGAAATATCATGGAAAGGAGTGGAATGACTCTCTATTTTCTAGGTGTTATAAAATGTCTTTAATACATGTAGTGTTATGAAGAGATACAGAAAATATTCCTTACTTCAGGATATCACCTTGATTGGCATATTCAAATCCCAGGCTATTTTTTCCTAAACTGGAAACTTACATTATAATTTTTGGTATAAAAGTCTTTCATGTCACTCAAGATAAAGAGAAAACTCCTTCATAGAATTGTTTCTAGCTTTTCAAAGTCAACTTTCAGAATAAAACAAATGTTCACTAAACTCTAATTTTAACTGTTCATCATAGTTTCCTGAATCCAGAATGTTCCTCCATGTCCCTGTATTTTGCCTATTTGGTCTAAATACATGTTTCTCCACTTTGGTCTAAATATGTTTCTCCACTCCTGCTCATCTTTCTAGACTCGGCTCAAATATCATCTACTCTATGAAGTCTCTCCTACCAGATGTGGATTCCCATAATGCTTTTTACAGAACTTATTTAGAAATCCTCTATTCATTTATGTGTATTTGTTCCATGTAACTTAATTTTCTACCATGTGTAAAGATTGATAGGGTGGTCAAATATGAAGGTCAAAAATCCTAACATTTTCTCCACTCCAACCCTTCAATGACCTGTACAGAATCCTGATGTTATTCTATGAATTATGCTTATGGCACTCTTCAAAGCTCTTATATTTGTCAGTACAGAATTAATACAAATGCTGGATGCTAAAAGAAGATGTCTGCACTTTAAATGATAACGAAAAATAAAATATTTTGAAAGCAGGGTCAACTAAAAACAATATTTTCCATTTGAAAGTTACATCAAACCATTACTTGACAATCTCATTTCATTGGTTCTAGAGTTTCCTTCCCATTTATATGCACATTATTTTTCCAAATTCCATATCAATTATTCAGAGTTCTTTGTTAATTATTTTTGAGAAGGAACACTAATAAAGGGGTTTCAAAAGGGATGGGAGGAAAGCCTGGCCAATGGAACAAGGAGGTCTGGAGTACCCATAAAAATATAGGATTAAAGTAACTTGGGTAACAAATGACCAACTGAAAGAGACAGTAATCAATAACCAATAGAAAAGGGCAAAAATGCCTGAAGGTGCAGAGAGGCCAATGAAAGACCAGCAACCAATTTCAGATGGAGAGAAAGAGCATTTAAACTCTGTAGTGCCTCTGCACCCGTCTCTCTCACCTCTACTCCTTCATGAGAAGGACCCACTTCCAGCTGTCTTTGGAAGTGCTCTAAATCTTCTCTTTGTTCTTCCTAAATAAAAATTCTCTTTGTTAAAATGAAACTTGTGCAGGTTACTTTTGCTCTCTATTCAGACTGCCTGTACTGCTCCAGTTTTATTTTCTGTTTCAAATCATTTTTGCTTTCACTTACCACTGTGTCTTGGTTGAACTTTATAGCTCAGACGAGTAATTCAACCAGGTCAACTGGGATAAGGGAACTGGGACCCCCAACCTCCAACAATTTTGTTATTTTATTGCTGCCATTACTAACTCTACTATATACCTAGCACTTCCTAAGAATTTTATGTATGTGAATTCATGTAATTAAATCCCCCAAATAAATTTTAAATGCTTGTGCTATTATTATCCACACTTTAAAAGGAAAGGGAGGATAAAAGAAAAAACCTTATGACTTACCAGAGTCCCTCCAGTCATCTAGTTATGCTATTATCATTGTTATTACAATTATTATTAATCATTGTAAAATTTTATCAATCCTTTGTTAGAATGTAATTTGAATTTACTTGATATTAAGATACTAGCATTGCCTTATATTTATATAGTTCTTTATCACTTAGAAAATACTGAGGGAGGACTGGGTGGGAGGAGGGGGATTGGAGGGATCACTTCTGAGGTTTATCTTACAAGGATACAAGTGAATCTTTCTAAGAGTAGAATGTGAATGTTTTAAAACAATAACTAAGAAAATAACGTGAAGGCTATGTTAACCAGTTTGATGGAAGTGTTTCGGATTGTGTGTGAAAACCCCACACTGTACCCCAGAAGTGCATTAATGTACATAGTTACCATTCAATAAAAAAAAAAAAAGAAAATACTTTTACTAACACTATCTCATCTAATTTTTACTGTGACACAGTAATGCAAGGAACATTATATCCATGTGAAAGACGAACAAACTGAGGCCTTGAGAAAGAGAAAGAGAAAATCATATCAAAGGCATTATTTTATGCCAAGGCACCATCTTATGTTTAGATTGGGTATAGAACTAAGCAAGGCTCTCAATTATATAAAGTTCCAGTACCTGAAAAATGTGAATGTTGCCTTATTTTGGAAAAATTTTGCCCTAAATACCACATTTTTTTTTCTTTGAGACAGAGTCTCACTGTGTTACCTAGGTAGAGTGCCGTGGTGTCACAGCTCAAACTCTTGGGCTTAAGTAATTCTCTTGCCTCAGCCTTCCAAGTAGCTGGGACTACAGGTGCCTGACACAATGCCTGGCTATTTTTTGGCTGTAGTTGTAATTGTTTGGCAGGTCTGGGTTGTAATTGAACACGCCAGCTCCCATGTATGTGGCTGGCGCCCTAGCCACTGAGCTACAGGTGCCAAGCCCACATATGTATTTTTATAAGATAGAGATTGGCAGATCTTTAAACACACAGAAGAGAAGGAGATGAGAAGATGAAGACGACAGAGAATTAAAGATGCTGGCCTTGAGGTTTGGAGTTATATGCAGCCACAAGCCAAAGAATGCCAGCAGCCACCAGGAGCAGAAAGAGGCAAGAAATAGCTTCTCCCCAGAGCTGTTAGAGGAGGTGTGGCCAAGTCAACACTTTGATTTCTGCCCAGTGAAACAAATTCAGTGTTTGGTCCTCCAGAACTATAAGAAAATAAATTTCTATTGTATAAAGCCATTAAATTTGTGGTAATTTGTTATCATACCACAGACATAGGAAATTTCTATTAGTTCTGGCCAGATTAGACCAGGCTGATAAAATGAGGATAGTTGCATGCTACTTCCTTGTGATCTAAGGTCCCAAGGGCTAAAATAGATCTAATAAATTGGAATTGCTATGAATTTAGTATGTCTCGTTTTTCCTTTAATTTCACAAGAAATAACATAAATAGACAGCTTGTTGTTATTGTTCTGACCCGACTTCCTGCTGCACCAATATTCATCTTATCATCATGTAAATCGGATGCACATATGCTTGGCACCTCTCTGCAGTCCCTGTCCATACAACCTTTCTTTCGTCTCTAGTCCAGTGACTTTCTAACCATTTTGTTTGCTTTCTCCTTCTTTATCTGATTTGTATGCCATTTAATTATCTACTTCTTTCATCCCTCAGTCCTCAAAGATCCTAGGACAATTATCTCTTTGTCCATACTCTCCTATTATGTGGTTCCCATCTTTTTATATCATAAAGTCCTTTAATTGCTTCTGATCCCATTCCCTTCTTTCTTGCTTCCTGGAATTTTTATGGGGTCTTAGTTTTTCAGTTTACTTTGCTTGCTGAGTTTTACTTATTAAGGTCTTGTAGCTATTGCTATGAACTTTTCAAATAGCTTATCATTATAAAAAAAATCCTACATCACATTTGCAAGAGCGTTGTATCGCATCAATTTTCTAATACACTTTACATTTCTGAAAATGTGAGAGAGATGCAGTGCTTTTATTTGTAACAATCATCACTCTGCTGATGTACCACATTCTGTGAGTCTGTACCAGCAGACTTTTATCTACATTGTGCTGACACAGCTCCTAAAGTAATTTTTGAAGGACCTTAATTTCTCACAACTTTCATTTTACATATTTTGCATCCAATTACTTTCTTAGTTAAAGAAAGGAGACACCAGAGCAGAATTTATCAGTAGGTCCAAATCATACTCTTTATTGTGCAATGTCTGGGCCTGGCCGCTGGGATCTGTTGACAATAGCATACCAGCCAAGCTAATGATTTAGTGTTCCAGTTCGCTTCAGTCCAGGAGGATTGATAGCTAAGCATCTGGAAATCGTATTTCAAAGCTCCCTGCCTATCTGCAAATTCATGAGTGCTTCCTGTAAACCCCTTGCTTAAATTTTACTCATATATTTGTTTATTCATACCCTGACTACTTTCAAAAAGAATTTAAGACAGCTTATAGAAATAAAATACATTTTAAAAGGACGTAAGCAAAACAAAATTAAAAAGAAAAATCACATTGATCGTAAAGTCAGACACCTGTTATAGGTGGGATACAAATTTGGCAGTAAGATTTCTAAGCAGGGAAAAAGTGAAAATAACTATATCTCAGTTCAGTGAGCTCAGCTCTTCTTCTTAAAGCTAGGAAGAAATCACTCCCATAGGTCCTCAAAACCAGGTTCTGCCTTGGAAATAAAAAATTCCTTACATGAGACACTATAAACCTTTAGAGGGCCATTTACAGTGTTTGTAAATTTAGGTCCTTGATTCCAAAATAAAGTATTAGCCAATAAAAGGTTTATTCTAAGAATAGGTATATGTTTGGTTGATATAATTCAGCTATAGTATCAAGAATATTATAGTCCAAACGACATATCTGACTCTTGCAACTTGGTGTCTATGTTTTTGCTGCTATTTCTGCTTGTTACTAGTAATTTTTTAATTATATCTCTACCTCTTGAAATCTATACATCCTTCTTCATATTCAGACAGAAATACAATGCAGTAGACAAGGTACATCTGGAAGGTTTAATTTTGTTTTTATCCCCTAATTTGACAATTTTGACGTAGTATTAGAAGCACAGCCCCCAACATTCTTGCCTATCAGTGCTCCCTGTCCTCTGCCACTTGACCACAGAGGGACTTGAGAATATGAAATCACTCCCTGACAATGTTACGTTACAGGGTACAGGAGATTTTGCAGATGTCATTAAAATTCCCCATCAACAATTAACTATGAGTTAATCAAAAAGGAGATAGATTATCCTAGATGGACCAGAGCTAATTAAGTAAGTCCTTCAAAAATTCAAAGAGATTCAAAGCAAAGAAAAATTCTCCCACTGGCTAGGAAGAAGAAAGCTGTCATGTTGTGAGAAGGTCACAGGGCCAGGGCCAGGGCTTGGCCTTTAGGAAGTGAGGGCAGACGCGAACTCTTGGTTGGAGAGAGAACAGAAACTTTAGTGCTGCAACACAGAACTGAATTCTGCCAACAAACAGGGAGCTTGGAAGAGGACCTTGAGTCACAGATGCGATTTCAGTCCTGGCCAACTCCTCATTTTCAGTCTGGAGAGACCCTGAGCAGAGAACCCTCCTGGCTTGTGCCCAAGTTCCTGACCCATGGAAACTGAGAGATAAATTTGTTGTTTTAAGCTGCTACATGTATGTAATTCTTTTTACAAAGAAACAGAAAACTTACACAGGCATGTTAGTTTAGCTTTAAGATCTTATCTTTAACTCTGCTGAGGATCAGCTACAATTGTAAAGGCAGATGTATTAGTAAATAGCAAATATAATAAAATATGGGATGGTGTTATTACTTTTGCAAGTATATGGCACTGAAAATTACTTTTGAACTCTGATAATTTCTTCATCGTTTTTATCCTCCCCTGCCCCCACATTACACTGTGAGCTCCTGAAAAGGAGGGCTTTCGTCTCATGTCTCTTCAGACCTGAATAAAAAGTACTTGCAAAAATTAGTCATGATGAAAGAAATCAGAATAATGGAAGGGAAGATATATACTAGGAAGGGGCACCAAAAACACTTACGGAGTTTCTATATGTTTGATCTGGGCAATGTATATGGAAAAATTAGCAAGCTTTGCCCTTAATATGAGTGTACTTTATAAATTATATTTAAATAATCCTTTACTTTTTAAGAAGGATGTTGATTTTAAGCGATTTATCAGTGGAACGCACAGTATTATTTTAATGGCATGTAAAATTTCTATTTTAAAATTCAAGTAAATGCAACAGAAATGAAATGGGTACACCTCAAGTTTCCCAGAGTGGAAGCCACAGTAGCAGTTGTACCATATTTTCAATAATAGTTAGATAAACAGCTTAATATGGGATGGTATTAGGAGACTTTGGGGGGAGAATTTCAGAATTTAAGCTTTTCAGTTGATGCTTTACAGATAAGTGGCTTCAGAATAGGCCTTTCTCAGACAAAGGAATAAACAAATAAGTAAAGAAAATTCATAAAAATAATTCATTTGGTCCTATCTTATAACCTAGCTTTTTTTGTATTGAAAGCGTATGAATGTTAAAGCACTGAAATCATCTATTAAAATGATTTTTATGAATATTTAAGTCTTAAAACATAATACATGTCATTCCTGAAACACCAGAGTAAGTGGTAAAAACTGCAAAGAGACATTTATGGAACTTTTTCTTGAAACAACATTGAACTCTCATTGGCAGTGGCAGCAGGTTAATTAAGAAATCTCTTAGGCATGGCACGTGTTCAATACAGATTGACATTACTTGAGACATGGTTATAGGAAATGCTTGTTCATCAATACTCACCCAGCTGATTGACCTGAGTTAAAATTAGAAAAATGTCACTTATTCCAAGGACTAAATGGCTACAGAATCATCACACGGAAGAATGAGAGGCGACCGTTTGGGGAATCTAAGAGGATAAATAGCATTCAGTGTCAGACTGTTGCCATGGTCCATTCACTTCAATGAGCCTTGAGGATGTTTTAGAAAACTGCTTGGTAGACACTTTTCACAACTTTAATCTCAGGAGATGAGAAACATCCTCCTACTATCCTTTTCTTTTAACTTGGTCTCAGAGCTTAAAGGGACTTCAGAGATCAGCAAATGCAAACTCTTCTATTTGTATAAAAAAAAAAATACAGACCAGAGATTAAACCGCTGAGAGAAGAAAGGAATGAAAAGAGACTTGCTTTACATTAAAATGAGTATAATGATTATATTAAAGAAAATATATCAACGTCATAATTAATTTTAAAAATTATAAAATAATCCTGTTATATGAAAAATCTTATAAACGATTCTGAAAAACTATTTTTAATTCTCCTTTGAGGTAATAAAATATTTTCTGGTCACTGAGAGATCTCTGAAATTCAGAAGACAGAGAGTAAGTGCATTGTCACTACAGAATTTGGGGCCATAGGAGAGAAGCAAAGAACACAGGTGGAGCCTGCCCGGGTTAAGGCACAGCTAGAACTGCTCTTGGCCACCCTTTATCTCCTTGATAACAGACCTAAGATCTCTTGGGTCAACAAAGATCACTACATAAATGAAATAAGTCAAATTAGGAGGAGGTTGAAAAATAGGAATCCCCATTCAGAAAGATCTGGAGAGAAATTCAACTGTTGGTGCTGCAGAAAAAGTAGCAGCTCGTGAGAGGAAAAACATCAGGTCTTGTATAAAAGGATTAAATTGATTCCGAGTGATTGATCACTCCTTACTGCCATACATGACCATTGTTTTTCCCTCTAGTTTGAACACAGTCAATACCAACATCTTAAATGTTCAGAAATTCATGTGGCCTGCGTGGGTCCACCTGTTGGCATGGTTACCAGAAGGAAATTTACTCCATGGTGCTGTGAATTTCAATGAACTGGTGAACTAGGGAGACTGGCTGAAAGTGGGAGCAATTTAGCCATTTACGGCTCAGATTGCTCTCTCTGCTGCTTGAATAGGCCTAGGAGTGTCAAGTTTTCCCAGAGGATAGTCGGCAAAGGACCGGGTGTCAGGATAAGAGATGTCCTCAACACTGTGGCACACACTAGTAGGAGAGTTAGCACCTGAGCAAGGCTGTGCGACCCCAGGCCTAGGGCTCTTTTCTGCCCTGTCAGTTATTCACTCATGAATGTAGCTGTCAAATTCACTTTTGTATCATACAGATACAAAATCTATGCACTGAATAGTATAAATTCAATCTAGAAGCAGCCCAAGCACAGCCATTACACAAACAGGGCTTTTCCTTGTGGAGTGTGTCTCCACTTGCTCACAACCCTACCCATTCCCAGGTAGAATCTAATTTACACAAGGATGGCAATTCTCCCCAAGTCTCAGTATTTTCAAGGTAAGTTTTTAGTTGCAACCCTTCAATCTGATCCGAGCACCTACATCCTCCCTTCCCTATCTTCTTTTCCTTGACTTTTCAGTGATTTGCCTGCCCTGTGTCTCATTACCACCCAGGAGGCATAACTCTGATAAATAGTAGCTAAGAAACAATCTCAAGCAGTTGTTTTCATGCTCTGCCCTATTTAGAGCCAGAAAGAAATAAGACAACCTAGTTCAAGCTTTTAATTATATCAATAAGAAAATTTTAGTCCGTAGAACTTTAGTCTTCACCTAAGATGCTAAAAATAGTGGCAGAAAGGAATACAACCACAATTTTGGAAACCTAACAGAACAGTTTTTCTGTTACCTTAATGTAATACTTCAAATAATATCAATTGAGCTGTTTCTGTAATAAAAAAAAGAAAAAAATAGTCTGAGGGGCACACAACCATTCTGACATATTAGCTAACATGACTTTTTAATTCTTCACATGGAAATAATATTAAGCCACAGGGATACGAGCACATTAATGTGCAAAGTTATACGCTGCTGTGAAATTTGTAACATAATTAAAAACGAGAACACTGTTTCATTCTCTGGGCACTTTACAAGTCCAAAAAGGATTATTCACTTTCACATGATATTGAAAATCACTTCAATTTGGCTACAAAATTCAAATTTAACATCCAAGATGTTCTTTAGAAATCTAGAGTGTTTAGAGAATACATTACAACCTGTTTTCTTTCTTCATACCCTCTTTTCCAGAAAAGATCATTTTCCAGAAAAAAAGGAAGACATTGTCTTGACATATTCCACCAGATGTATTAACAGGTAAAATTTCTTTTGTTTTTCCTCTAATCTTTGAAAAACATTGCTAATAATTAGTGGGAAAATGTTCAGTTCTCTCATTAAAAGTGGTTATCTAAAAATTAACAGAGAGTGAGGGAGAGTAACAGGATAAAACTCTATTATAAAAGTAGTGAAGAAAACTTCTAGATGAATATAAACACTACTAGTCAACTCATCATTTTCCTTAATCTGATAAAGTATTGCTATTCCTATTGCTTGTCACCAGGAAGGGCATGAACTTTTCTCACTCATTCACTCAAAAATTTAATATTAAAGTTTAAGTTTTGTATCTTTCCAGCCACCTTCCTTCCATCCTACAGGCAACCTGTTCCCTATCGGGGAACATCCTCAATGTTTTAAAAACACGTGTCCTAGTCTCCCTCCCCACTATTACAATCTCAGTACATGTTTAACTGACATTTGCTTCACTCCAGTCTCACTGAACAGGAACCATCTGGCACCTGACTAGAAGAGTAATGCTCTGGAAACAAAGTCCAGCCTTTTTCATGTTCTTTCCTCAAAAAATATTTATGACTCTGACTTCAGAACAGGGTATGGCTCCAACTACTTAGGATTGCATTTAAGAATCTCTATGATCTAAGCTAAATTTGTCTTTTATTCCTTAACAATATCTCCCATGGAGAGCTTCACGCTCTAAAGCATGCTATCCAATAAAACTTTCTGTGCTGGTGGACATGCTCTACCTCGCTCTGCCCAATATGGTGGCTGCTATCGCCATATGTCTACTGAGCATATGTCTACAGAGTTGAGTGGCTAATGTAAAGGAGGGATTTAAATTTTAACTTAATTGAAATCATACAGCAACATGTAGCCAGTGGCTACCGTATTGATCAGCTCAGCTCTAAAGCACCCTTCTCAAATTTTATCAAATATCAGAATCACCTGAAGGGCTAACACATGTAAGATCCCATTTGACAGGTTTTTGTTTGTTTGTTTGTTGAGACAGATTCTCAAGCTGTCACCCTGGGTAGAGTGCAGTGGCATCATAGCTCATAGCAATTGCAAACTCTTGGGCTCAAGAGAAACTCCTGCCTCAGTTTTTCTATTTTTAGTAGAGACAAGACTTTGCTTTTGCTTAGGCTGGTCTTGAATTCATGAGCTCAAGCTATCCACCCACTTCAGCCTCCCAGAGTGCTAGGATTACAGGTGTGAACCACCATGCCTGGCCCCATTTGACTGAGGTATGGCATGAAACTTGAGAATTTGCACTTCTAAAAGTACTGAAATTCTGTTGCTCACTGGCTGCAAGTTTGAAAAACGCTTTCCAGGCAAGTTTTATCTCTTACTGTCTCTTGCACAGATCTAGTATATGCATCTAAAACCTACACAGGTTGGTGTCTGTTGTTCTTTGCTGTATATTTGCATATCTATTATCTGCTTCATAAAAATCAAAAATTACCTGAAAACAGATATATGTCTTTGTCATATTTGTAAGACCTACAATGTCTTAGTCTTATTAACATAAAAGAGGATTGAATTAGAAATGAGTTGTTTTTCAAAACACTAGATGTTACTATTGACTATTCACACTAAATGTAAACTGTGATTAAGTGAAAAATTAGTTACAAACCACATTTAAAAACTCTAAAATAATATAAATTCTAATACTTGGATTACACAAATTTGAGGATAAATTATCTCCAACAATACATTCATATAACGATATGCCAATTCCATTTATGGTTATATCTCTAAAGTAAAAATGACAGGTATCACTGAGATTTTAGTGAAAGTGGTTATCACAAAGTATTATTAGCTGTTAAAAAATAAAACAAATCTACCTCTCTGAATGTAATTTTTTTTTTTTGGCAGTTTTGGCCAGGGCTGGGCTTGAACCCACCATACCCGGTATATGGGGCTGGTGCCCTACGCCTTAGCCACAGGCACCACCCACTGAATGTAATTTTTAAAGCACCTGAGAAACACTTTTTAGCAACTCTAAGCTTTTTAAGCATACCTCAGTTCTACATAGAAACAAAACCAGCTCACATTTTCTGTTGAAGTGAGGCTCACTACCAAAAAGAACAAGTTGTCATTAAAATGAAGTTCAAGGTGATGCAAATACTAGGAGAAGAAATGTTTGCAAGATCTGTTGCAGCAGCATGCCTAGTTAAGATCAGGCGATTAGTTCCTACTGTGTCAACCAAAAAAGTAGTTTCCTCAACTCATTTTCAAAACAAGCACACTCTATAATATCAGATACTCAAATAATGGGTGATTGTTTCATTAGCCAAATCAGTTTTCCCATTTTCACACTGACACAGGCCTTTATGTGAACATCAAAGGAATGTGGTTAAGTGAATAAGCACTCCAAACCATAGCACAGGGAAGAGCCCTGATGGCATCATCTGGCTTTACTTCAACATTACCTGTTGCTAGGCAACCAAAGATAATAAAAGGAGGTCTGAGCAGGCCGGCAAAAGAAAACCAACCTCAGCCAGTTTTTAAGATCAGCCCTGCTATCACCAGTAGCATTGTTTGTAGGATGCCCCAAATCCAAATACAGCAGCAAACCTGGGGTAGGTCCTGCTGCCAAGAAGTAGATGATAGCACAACACAGGGTAGGCAATTTTATTAAGAAAATTTGCCAAAAGTCAGGTTTTATTTGAGGATTCCTTTTAATATGGATATCAATAGAATTATTGCTTTAAGTAGGCACGTAAAAGCCATCAGAAGAATGCAACCTAATTAGGGGGCCAATCATAGCACTGAAATTTCTGGGATCTCAGATATGCGTGACATCCAAGCCATTTAGTACAGTTGCCTACCTCTTCCCTAAACTGCTCAAACTAAACATACAATCATAAAACTATGGGGTATTTGAATCATGACATAACTTTAATTTATATCATTATAGATATTCTTTAACTAAAACTACCTTAACAACGTATTCCCCTATTGAGATTGTCATCAGAAGGGTAACTTTCAGAGAATTCTAAGTGAATTGCATAAATAGGCAATTATATCAATTAATAGGAACTTGGAAATATATTTCATTTGTTTGACAGCTAAAACATGATAGTGAAAACACAATTGTTGAGCTTTAGGTTAAATGCTGATGAAAAGAATACTGGTATAAACAGGGTTTTCTGATGTATGTGGAATTGAAGAATGCAATTCCTGTGGGTTGGTTTATTCTAATCAATTGATATTTCATCAGAGGTTATATTAAAATTCAATTGGTAGAAAATTTCAAGCACCTTGTTTTACTATCTCAGAATAATTTCCATTCATCTGTGATTTCTTTAGATAAAAAGCAGGAGTTTTGTTAATTCTCTCTGAAACTATTATATCTGCCTTTTAGAAAAGATTGAATGTTTTGGTTATTATTATGGTTTGGTTTGTTGTTGTTCATTTCTGTTAACAGAAATACACTAGACATGATTTAATTTAATTTTTTGAAAGGTTGGTGAAGAAGGATGGTCGGGATGGAGGGAGGGAAGAGGATTCAAGCTTTCTGCTTACAAACGATATGAAGAAATAGTTGTTGGTAGGGAATGCCCATTGCTATGAGAGTAGTTACCAAACAAATTCTTATGGCATCAAGCAAATAAAATTCAAATTGAAATGGAACATATTTATATTTTGTGGTTTAACTATGTCACTGTGAATTAAGAAATACTTAAAGTAAATGACATCATAAAACCTCATAGATTATTATGGTTCCAAAATTATTAATGATATTCTGTACCCATACCCATGAATGTCTTAACGTACAGACTAATGATTGGGTTTGGTCATATGAGTTGCCTTGGCCAATGGCTTAAAACATAGAAGAAACACAAAGGTATTTTTAAAATGCTTGCAACTTGGTGCTTGCTGTTCTTGAATTTTCACGTCAATAAGATTGGGCTAGCCTGCAGGAGTGAGCCATTAAATTGAAGCCATTCTAGATTAAGCAGCTATCATATTATTCTGGATGCATGAGGGAACCAAAACAAAACTAGAATTGCTCAGCTAAATCTAGCTCAATTTGAAAACCAATAATTGAGTAATTTAGTCTGGTATTTTTATCTCATGATAATTGCCACTTTGAGTAATTATAGGACTCTGTTGGAGACAAAATAATTGCGTTAATGCACCTGTAGTAAACATATTGTTTAGTAGTAATATATTGGCTGTGAATACTTAAAGCAATGAAGAGTTAAATTCATATGAGCCAAGTACTTACAACATATTGATTTTGTAATGTAAGTTCTCCAAAAGCACTGAACTTATTTATTAAATAAGATACATTCTAAAAAATAAAATACATCATTATTCAATATGGTAAATATTCCTCACTTACAAATATAGATATTACCAGGCACAATGGCTCACACCTGGAATTCCAGCAATTCAGCAGGCTAAAACAAGAGAACTGCTTGAGGCCAGGAGTTCAAGACCAAATTGGGCAAAGTAGGGAGACCCTGTCTCTAAACTAAAGTAAAAATTAGCAAGCACATTGATGCACAACTGTAGTCTCAGTTATTTGGGAGGCTGATGCAGGATGACCACTCCACACTGGTGTTCAAGGCTGCAATGAGTTATGATTATACCACTGCACTATAGCTTAGACAACAGAGATATAGACCCTGTCTCTATTTAAAAAATAAAATACAGATACCATATATTTTATGGTACAATCTCTCACATGATATGACATATAGGAATATAGCCCTAAATATTTATTTCACCATGTATTTTCATTCTCAGATTTTAAATACATATTATTTTTAAATGCTCAGTATTTATTCTTGAATATTTGAAGCTATATGTGACATTTGTGGTAAGAATAAACAAACTAATAACTTTTTAAAAAATCACAGTTTCTTAATCTAAGCATCTTTGCATATGTATGAAACAGTGAAAACCTAGAATGACTAATGGGCTATAAAGAGTTGTAAGTTTTTTTTACCTAACCAATTTTTACAGTGCTTTTTCTTTCTGCCTTAAAGAAAATGTACTTAACATTCAGATTCCTTCCTTTATTACTCTACTGAATATGTTACATATTTATTCATTTATAAAATATAATATTTATCTAAAATGGAGTTCAACTCTAAAGATTGTAGCTTTAGTTTATACAATGATTCCATAGCTATGTAAAGTAGGACATTTATTTATATTAACTCAAAAGTTCACATGCTGTCAAGCTTTACCTGGTAAGTCATTACTGTTCTTCCACAACAGAAAAACAGATGAGATATAACCATAATAAATATGAAGATATTACAACATTTTCATATCATTTCCTGATCTGTAAATAATTCTTGGATAAAAAATACAGAAACTTTTATGAAGCTGGCATAAGCTTTCTGAAAATACTATTTAGAAATACAGAAAGCAGATGTCATCAGATCTTCAAATTATTAAAAAATTTCTGTAGAATATTTAATCTTGTTTGTTGTATTATGTCTGTGTTCATATTTTCTTTATTTTCTCTGTTTTTGAGATCTTGTGAGAGGATATTGTGAGAAATGGAGAGCTATAAAACTGAGTTCTCAAAGCCAAACAAAATAGAGCTAAGATAAGAAGTGCAGATGAATTCCAAGAGTTAGAATATGTCAAGAATCAAAAATGCACATGTAGTATTAGGGTTTATATGTGAGCCATATCATGAATAGCACTGAGCCAGAGCCAAAAAAACATTCTAAAATAAGTGGTGAGAAAACAAAAAGATATTTTCATTTATCAAGTAATTATGAGGTTCTGGATACTAAGTTCACACTTAGCCTAGACCATCTCATTTAATCCTTACCGTAACTTTGTAAGGTTGGTATTACTGTTTTCATCTTATCAGCGAGAACACTGAGCCACAGATAAATGATATGACTTAGGATCACTAAATTCAGAAACGCCTGAAACAGATTAGAAACCTAAGCGCATCAGAGTTGAAATTCTGTCTTCTAAATTTTGTGTTGGTGGCAAGACAAGAGAAGAGTAATTTTTTTTTTTTTTTTT
>NW_003852400.1:17371021-17419110 GCF_000181295.1 Otolemur garnettii
GGGCTGGGGATTCGAACCCGCCACCTTAGGTGTATGTGGCTGGTGCCTTAGCGGCTTGAGCCACAGGCGCCGAGCCGGGAGAGTAATTTTTGAGATAAATTTCTGCCTCGATTCCAGGATTACTGTACTAGAATTCCCAGTCTCACAAATACCGTTTACTAATGGTCCATTCTTTGAAATGTCCACTGCCTTTTCATATCCCTGGCAATGATTTGTAAGTTATGAATAGAGTCATGGTTTCTCTATGTAATGTCACTCTCTAGTGGGCTTGAAAAATCTTATGTAACATAACTATATGTCAGGCTATAATTAATGAGTCATGAAATTAATGTTCATTGAGCTATCCTTCTGTACATATAAAAGATTTTGTGATTGTAAGGAGTAAAGATAGGACACAATCTATTCCTTATAAGAGATTAAAGACATATGACATATATAAACGGCTTAAGTATATACAGTTATCTAAGAGCAAATAAAATATTTCAAAATCTCTAGCTTGGTATATATTAATAAAAGGTATTTTTATCTTAGTAATAGCAAGACTACTTAATTACCAGGTTTACAGAGACAGAGCTAAGCTATGAATGAAAATGAATGGTGAGATACAATTATTAGGTTTAGCATAAATCCTTGTCACAACATTGGCTGAATAAACACTGTTTTAGTGTTGTAATGAGCAGCAAAATAATAAAGATTGCAAGGAAAGAAATATTTCTCACTGCAAAGAAATTTTCCACCTCTATGTGAAAGAAAAACATTAGATGTATCTTTGTTTTCAAAGACTGAGCCATGACAAGTATTTGTTATAAAAGAATGGTGAATGTCATGTGATGCAGAAAATAAGGCATAAAAATGTTGCTATGAGAGTCCAGAAGAAAAGAGGTTGTTTCAGAATGTAAAATATTAATTCATTTCATCTTAGTTATACCTATGGCTGTCAAATTCACTGTGAGTGCCTGAGTATATTTTAGGATTGACTTGAGATTTTAGACTATATTTGCAAAAGTAAAATTATGTAATGTTGAGAAAAATATCTGGATAGCTCAAGGCCAGAAGCATACTGAACAAAAATATAGACTTAAAATTAAATATATGTACATAGATTACTGGGTACCATTTCAAGATAAGTGACTTATGAAAAGGGTAGCAAAAACTCTATCTCAGAGAACCACAACATGTCACAAAAATAAGATTCACCCACTTAATTAGTAAGGTATTGAACTTACATGAAAAGCAGCACTGTTGGTTTAAGATCCCACTAAGAGTAATGATTAGCATAAGCTATAAAAATACTACTAAACCACGTTACTTACCATTTTGAGAAACACAAAATCTTGAAATTGAACAAGAACTTTTTAGAATTCGTTTTATACCAAGTGCCTTTCAAAGAGTCACTCAAAATTATTTAAATAGTTGTAATGTTGTGAATTTATAGTCGAAGTAGAATAATCCCCTTTTTTACTCTTCTGATCATTATCTTTCTTCCTAATAATTGCATCAAAATCTTTCTTCTACTAATTTCTTTCCGTTCAACTAGTTCTGTTTATGCACAAGAACACATGCCCTCTTTCCAGAGATGACTCTTCAAGTTCCAAAACAAATTGCCTGTTGCAAGATATCCATTCCATAGTTCATCATGTGGTATCTCTTCTGGTTTCTTCATTATCTTAATTTCCCTTCTCTAAAAGTTTCACCTAAATTTCACACCCATATGTGAGTAAGTACCACAGACATGGTATAACCAAGGAGAGTATCACAGATTATCTCCCAGGTCAGTGATTCTCTAAACTCTCAGTAACAAAATATCAAACAGTTTTTTAATTTCTCTAATCTATTAAGGACCAAAGTTTATTCTGAAAAAAAAAAAAAAGAGAGAGAGAAGTGGGGATAAAGATACAAAATCTAAGCTCTGTTTACTATTAGCAGATTCATCTAATCTAAAATAACTCAGTAATTTGCTTACTCTCAATTTCTTTTCTTATCTCATCACAAACCAATAATAAACAGGTATGAGCTGCCACTTATTTGTGGACCACACTTTGAGAGGAATTGTCCAAGGTAAAACATGTTGCACTGAAGTTTATGTAGTACTTGCTTGTAAGTACTGAAAAGTAAATGCTTTCATTGATTTGAAGTCAACAATAATCTAAACCAAATTCACATTTGAATACATTAAGCTAAATTATTCCATTCAGGTCTATACATTGAATATCTTTGGACAAAATAAGTAATTTTATCATTATTAAAATAATATATTTTCAATATGAATAACATTGAAGTATGCAAAAATATATGGAAAATAAAATTAAAGCCAACTATAATCTCACCATTTAAGATTAGCACATTATACACTGTATGCTGCCTTTGCAATCAGGCAATACTGAATTTAAATCTAGCTCTATAAGTTACTATTTATCTATAAGTTATTATTTATGGAACTTGAGCAACTAATTGTCTAAGGTTTTTTATTTTAAGAAGATAAAAGCCTCCCTAAGGGTTAGTTGTGAGCATTAAATGAGGAAATCCATATAAGATGCTTAAAAGTGAGCAACAGTTAAACCTTTAAAAATGTTACCTAATATCATACAGCTGTAATATTATACTGCTTATAATCTGTTTTTTGCCCTATATATATTGTCCAAAATTGAAATTTTACTGAATTTAATTCTTTTTATGCTCTTGCTATAAATAATAGTTCAGCTTGCATTTCACTACTCTATGCCGTTATTTCTTAAATTTCAGAATTTTTCTTTTGTAACATGAAAGTATGTTTTTTTCTAATGTTATAAAAGTATTTCTGAAATTATTTCTATCACAATCTTTTTTTTTTCTGATGGGAATGTATAATTTTAGGCCTCACATTTCCTTCATTTTATGCCCCAAGTAGTCATTTTTTTTTTATTATTGCAGAACAGAATTCAACAAATTGCAGCCTCTAGGCTAAATTGGGGCCACTTCCTGATCTAATAAACAATGTTATATTATTAGTAGAACAAGCCAAATCCATTCATTTACCTATGACTTGTGGCATCTTTGACACTAAAAAGAAAGAGTTGACTAGTTATGACAGAAGCTGTACAGCCTGAAAAGCTGAATATATTTATTCTCTGGCACTTTACAGAAAAAGTTTGCCAATCTTTGTCTATACAAATGAGAATAGAATAAAAATGGATTTAATGGGCAAGTAATAATTTCATTTCCAAAGATGTCATCCTAATCTGAGACTTAAATTTTAAAAAGTAATCGAAACGTTTGGTCAAAGTAAGACTGACTGGCAAATATAAGTAAAATTCACATTTGGTTCTGCAGCAGTCAGTAAAGCATTTATAACACAAAAAAAAATGGGTGAAAATCTAGAAGAAAATACAGTATCTCTTTATTAGTATGTATCCTATCTAGAGTTAATTTTTCAAACACATTTCTCTGTTCCTTTCACTTTGTACTGGAACTCCTATTATTGCACATGAACTTTATGGCCACCCTATATGATGAAACACTGAACATTGTCCCATTGTCTGAGGTTCTATTTCTTTTTTTTTTGCCCTTTTTTCTTTCAATTTTAAATAATTTCTATTGATCTCTCTTCAAGGTTACTGATTCTTTCTTCTGCTAACTCAATTTACTGTTGAGTCCATCTAATGAATTTTTTAGTTTGATTACTATGCTTTTCAACTTCAGAATTTCTATTTGGAAATTGAGGAAAGGAACAGAATTCTCCTCTAGAGATGTTGGAGCCACCAAAAGCCCTATGGACACTTTCATTTGGACCTCCAGTCTCCAGAACTATAAGAGAAGAAATTTCTGTTGTTTTAAACCACCACATTTGTGGTAATTGGTTACAGAAGTCCCAAGCAACTAATACTTCATAATGTTGTTTAGTTTCCATGACTGTGTGTGGGGATGAATGTTTTGTTGGAGTTCTACTTTTATTCCATTATGACCCCCCCAAAAAAAATACAAGATATAATTTCTATTCTTTTAAATTTTTTGAGATTTGATTTGTATCCTAGGATACGATCAGTTTTGGAGAAAGATTCATAAGCAGATGAGAAGAATGTATACTCAGTATTATTGGGGTGTAATGTCTGTTAAACCCATTTGTTCTAGAGTCATGTTTCAGTAAATTGCTTCTCTTTTAGTTTCTGCATGGAAGATCTGTCCAGTTCTGTCAATGGTGTCTTGAAGCCCCCAGCTTTTATGTATGAAGTCCCCCAGTTGCAGGATAACATATTGTTCTGACTGATTAGAGTCCATTTTACATAACTAGGAGCATTTAATTTGGTACGTAGATATTTAGGATTGAAATGTCTCCTTGTTATATTGTTCTCTTGACCAGTATATAGTGTCCATCTTTGTCTTTCTTTACTTTTGTTGCTTTAAAGGACAATGTGTGTGCAAATATGATTGTGCTTCCTGCTCCCTTTGATTTTCATTTGCCTGAAATATGTTCTTCACCCTTCACTCTCAGTCTTATTTTGTCCTTGGAGGTTAGATGTGTCCCCTGAAGTTGATATAATCGGCTTATGCCTTTTTGTCCATCAAGCTGGCTTCTTCCTCTTCAATGGGATAGTCAAGCCATTCATATTTAATGAGACTATTGATAACTATGGTAGAGTTCTGTTCATCTTGTTTGGTGGAGTTCTGTTGTCTCATTGTATCATTTGGGCCATTGTAGAAACTAGCCTTTGTCCTTCAGTTTCTGAATGTCTTGACTTTTCTGGTGGTTGATGGTCTGTTTATAATACAGGTCTGAATACTTCCTGCAGAACTGGTATTTTAGTCCAAATTTCCTCACTTCCTCACTTTGCTTGTTAGTAAAAGATTTGATTTCTCCATCAAATATGAAACTTATTTTAGCAAGATAAAGAATCCTAGGTGGAAAGTTGCTCTGTTTAAGAAGATTAAAGACTGATGACCACTATCTTCTGGCTGTAAAGTTTCCACTGAAAAGTTTCCCATCACCCTAATGTTTTTGCCCTTATAGGTAAGATATTGGTTACACCTAGTTGCTTGCAGTATTTTCTTTTTAATTTTGACTTGGACCAAGTTAATTACATTATATTTAGGAGATGCTTTGTTTGAATTGTGTCATCCTGGAGTTCTGCAAATATCTAGTATCAGGGTCTCTTGCAATGCTTGGTAAATTCACAACAATGTCTTGAAGTAGAGCTTCCATGCTTTTAGGACTCGCTTCTTCTCATTGAGGGATCCCAATTATTTGTATGTTTGTATGCTTTGTGTAGTCCTATATCTCTCTAAGAGTCCCATTTCTCTCTGCTTTTGCTCTCTTTTTTTCTAACTCTCTAAAGGATTTAGTTTGAAAATCTTGTCTTCAAGACAAGATCTCTTCTGAGATTCTTTCTTCTTTATGTTCTATTCTGTTGGTTAGACCCTCTAACGCATTTTGAAATTTCTTTTTCAATTCCTTGAGCTCTCATACATCCTACCTAATTATGTCCAGATTCTTGGCAACTTTGTGTTTAATTTCATTGATTTCTTGAGACAGTTTTTAGACTTCTTTTTCTACCTTCATTTCAATTCCATTCATCTTATTTGCCATCCATATTCAAAATTCTATTTCTGTCATTTTGACAATTCTTTATGGATAGGATTTTCAGCTGTGTCTCTCTCAAAATCTGGAGGAGTTGATCTGCGCTGAATTTTCATGTTGCCAGAGTTCTGCTGATTCCTCCCCATTTGTGTTTTCATTTCTTTTTTTAAATTCTAAGCTAAATGGTTAGGATGCCCCTAAATTGTTGAGAGATATTCTGGTTGGCTTGCTTAGGCAGTTCAAATGAGTCAATTGGGGGCCAGAAGGCAGAGCTAGGCCGACCAGGTGGCACACCTATCCACCATCAATAGAACCATTCGATGGGTCTAGAGTCTTTAGGGTGCCCAGTCAGGTGGGCTGGTGATTGCCTCAGCTGCCCCCAAACTTAGAGCTGTCCACTCCCTTTCTGAGACTTGCCAGTGCCAAGCAGCAGCTCCTTATTCTACCAGCCCTGGTATTAGGGCTATTTGTCCGACTGATCTAGTGGCTGGTAGCACTTTCAAAAGCCCCAGGGATGGTGTTTTCCACTTCTATTCTAGGGCTTGCTGATGTGAAGTGGCTACCTTTCCTGTCTCAGTAGATTATTAGGACCATGGAGATTCCTAATCTGAAGGGATAGTGGCATGTTGAGACACCCAGGATGTGGTGCTCACCCCAGCCCTTCCAGAACCTGACAAAGCAATGCAGCTTCTTGCTACACAGCTAGCCTAACAGGGATTTAGGGCCATTTGGATACCAAAACAGGAAGGCTGATATTAGTTTCAAGAGTGGTACACACAATGCAAGGGTACATTTCAAAACAACTAAGAGTTTATTATAAATGTCTTACCCCCCAAATAAGTGAGTTAATTTGTTTGTAATTAGTATGTTAATTAGTTTGATTTAAGCATTCCACATTGTATATCAAATCATCATCTTGTATCCCATAAATGTATAAAGTTATGATTTAATAAAAATTAAGTTAGAAAAAAGAGATAGGCAGCTTTTGTTTTGCTGACCCACTCAGCAGGGTTTTCAGACTGTTTGGAAACCAAAACTGGCAAGCTAGAATCTGATCCAGAGGCTCAAAGATGTAAAACTCACCACTCCCCTTTGGCACTGAGTATCTAAATAAGCTGCTGCCTGTGCCCTGCCACACACAGCCTCCCAAAGCTATTTCTGGTTTGCCCAATGAGGAGAACCCTGAGGTTCTAGGCTTGTTTTCTCTAAGCCAGGTAGCTGGGTCAGGGCCTCCAGGTGACACTGCCAGGCCAGGGGCAGCTTAAGGACAGTTGAACTGCCTAGCCAAATATCAGTCCCACCAGCAGAGACTCAGAAACCTGGCTTTATCCCAGCAATTGAAATTGTGTTTACCAGATGGAGTCACGCGAGCCTCAGCCCACTCCTCTCCAAGCCAGGTAAGGATAGAAGAGGAGAGCCTCTAGGTAAAGCACTTAAGCCAATGGCAGTTTGCAGATGGCAGTAGAACTGTTCCAGAGGGTGGGAACGGGCCTGCTAATGTAGTATAATTGAGCCACAGTTTACCCCTGCAACGGGGTGTACGGCTACCAGTTCAGAACCTGCCCGTATCCCTGTCGGGGCCACACAGTGCAAGTTCCTGCCAAATGTGCTGGTGCAAGTTCCTGCCAAATGTGCTGGAGAGACAGGTCTTTCCTCCCTTCCCTTCTCCTGTGCCCTATCTGATCCACAAGCAGTTGTTTCTGCAGGATGCCCATGAGAAACTGACCTCTGCAATGCTTGCTTTTGGGGTCCCTATGGGGATAGGTCAGGGTCCAAAGTCCCTTCACCTCTCTGGTGCCTGAGGTGGGGCAGCCTTTCTAGGCCATCTGAGTGGGCTAGTGTTTCTCAACCCTGCAGGTCTCATCAGAGCCCCAGCACGGCTCTGTTCGGTTGATACAGAAAGGGGGGACTGGGCTGTGGCCACAAGCTGGCTGAGGCCAAAAGTACTCCTATTTTGCCAGGCAGGAGGGGACCCCAGGGAGTACACACCCAGGTGCAGAAAAGGTGGGTCTCTAGTCCCCCATGGCAATGGGAAGGGGGAAATGTGAGCATTCCTATGGTTCCCTGCTCACAGTGAGCCCCTGGGTGGTCTCCCTTACCCTTCTTTTGGGCTCCTCTGAATCCAGTCCATTCCACAACTGTCCTCTGCACTTTCTCGTCCTCTTTTTTCTCTGTCCTCACAGTTCATCTCAATGGGGTTGCAGAATACCTTAAATTCTTCTCCCTGTGATTTAGCCCCAATTTCCATTGCTTAGAGTTCTCTTCAGTCCAATCTTCCTCATCTTTGTCCGGACTGTCCACTAAGAGCTGCTTCTAGTTGATCATCTTATTCCTCCTTTTCTCTTCCTTTTTCATTTTACATTAGTGTTAATTTTATTTTATAACATTAGATTGCTGGATGGAACTGTTTGATGTCTCTACAATGTATAGTAGACTCTTTTTATGTGTATGTGAATCACTATGAAAGTTTTAAGACAATGTTATGGTCCATTATTTCACTTCCAAGAAACACAGCTATCATTTCTGATTCACCCATGCAGGTTTCAAGTTGCTCAGCTTATAGGTGTTTCTAGGAGGGCTTCATTTGTTTTTGATCATGCAGATTTTATGTTTCTTGATATTTTGTGTAAATCGAAACTTTCACAATGACCCATATATTTGCCCATGATTTTCCAACTAGATCATAAGACCATATACATCAAGGCTTACTTGCAAATTATACGTTTTCTTATTATTGTAGGCTTTATATAATTCTACCAGAATTAACTCTTACAATGGCACCTTACTTATGGTGTGCTGCTGTGAATTTTGCCATTTAAATAAGTTACAATGTACTATTAAAACAAAGCATTGTGTAATTGTTAATTTTATAAGGTATTATTTTATAATATTAATTTATGGATATATAGTCATGTTCTTCTCTTACTAACTAAATACATATTATTTTCCACTGAATGTGAAATAATTAGGGTTTTCTTCCAGCTAAGTTAACTTAAGTCAAAAAAAGTTTAGTAACCTTTCCATTTGTTGCCTCCACATCCATTTATAAACTGACCAAAAAAAATGGTGATAATATAGGAACTCTGGCAAGTTCTTCATCTGTCTACCTAATGACTTTTTAAAAAAGAATAGCAAGTTAATTTGACAAGACTTGAGCTTACTAAAGATGTTAGCTAATGGCTAGTATTTTCTTTTCTAAGTACAATCAAACCATTTGCTTAATAATTCATTCTAAAGTGTTAACATAAATCAATGCCAAGTTCTTTAGTTCTCAGTTTCTGAAATCTAATTTACCTTTGTCTGAAAAATCTTTATATTTGTCCTTCTCCATCCTCATGGTAACTTTTGAGACACTGCCAATAATCAGTGAAATGCTTATTTAGTCAAAAATCCTAACAATAATGAAGAATGTTGTGTATTTTCTGTTGTTTATATATTCCACTGCTACCTATTTTTGTCAATTACTATTTCACAATTCTTTTTCTGTTTATGACTTAATCCTAAAAATATTATTCATTTATTTTTGCCACTTAATTTTTTTTTTAGGGGGGACAGAGTCTCACTTTGCCACCCTTGTTAGCTCACAACAACCTCTAACTCCTGGGTTCAGCCATCCTCCTCCTGCCTCTGCCTCCTGAATAGCTTGGACTATAGGTGCCTACCACAACACTGACTAATGTTTCTAGTTTTAGTAGAGACAAGGTCTTGCTCTTGCTCAGACTGGTCTTGAACTCCTGAGCTCAAACAATACACCTGCCTTGGCCTCTCAGGCATGAGCCACCACACCCGGCCCCACCACTTAACTTAAATTCTTAACTTTCTGTTGACTCATACTCTCTTTGCCTGTAAAATTGAGGGGAAGGGAAAAAAAATCAGATCATTCCTTTTTTTTCCCTATTATATATTTTAGGAAATTTTTATAACTGCTTATCACTAGGTTCAAATCATAGTCCAATTTTCAATTCTATTAACTACAATTGACTACAATGTGGCATTACTCTGTATTTCTAGCTAACATTTGTACAACTGAAGGAAATATGGTAGAAAGTTTACTTGTTTATTTTCTGCTCATTGCATCTTCACTCTAATCCTTTACAGCAGTGGTTCTCAACCTTCCTAATGCCACGGTCCCTTAGTACAGTTCCTGTGGGTCACGACCCACAGGTTGAGAATCGCTGCTTTACAGAGTCCGGTTAAATGCTAAAAGAACATAAATGCTAAAAGAACATAATATGTCTCAAACCAAAGTCTAAAATGAATGTTCTTATAAAGCAGATGGTTCTCCAGCAACTAAAAAAAAAGTATCCAGGCTCCTTTCTTAACATATTTTGGTTTCAGCATTTTCAAGATTGTAGTGCATGTTTGCTTTTAGCCACCATGACAGAGAGAACACAGACTATCTCCCACTGAGGGTTAACATGCCATGGCTGGAACCAATGCACATCACATCTGCCAACATTTTGCTTTCCCCCTCAGTCACTCACATGACCACAACTAACTTCAAAGGAGGCAGGGAAATGTGTGCTGAGGAAGAAGAGTACATCTGACTTGAGGAACGCCAACCATTCTTCCACATAAGAAGTCAAATTTTAAAAATTCCAAGAAGTAATGAATACAGACAAAAATCATGCCATATGGTTATTCTTTATAGGAATTACTGATACTGGATACTAATATCTCAAAATAGGCAAAAAGCCAGATGACTCTCAGGTTAAATATCAATTGTTAAATCAGATTTTTGTACTAATCAAAGGAATTGTTTTCTAAAAAACTTGCAACTCCATAAGCTTAGCGTATATCAATAAGGATAATTGTAATAACAAACGTATATAATGGAAAGGATAGAAAATGTAAGAATGTTAAATGTAGTCTCAGAGCCTCTCTTGATCACTCATGTACCTCAGTTGCCTAGAACACTATTAAGTAAAGAGTTGACACTCAAAAACGAATGTTTGGTTGGTTTAAATGAATGAATTTTATAAGTACTTTCCTATACACAAATATACATAATGATCTAACTCTATGAGTAGGGTTTTAAGGTACTGTTTGGATATAGTAATTTATAAGACAAGCTGAAGTTTTATGACTTCATATCTGGCTGCAAATATAGTTCTATAGTGTCACAACCTTGAACCCATTCTCTTTTTTTAATAAGAAGAAAATTGTTTAGCCATCAACAAAGTTGAAGTCTATTCTCTTAGTCTAATACAGTTCATTCTCATGTCCATGCATTCATGCATTCAACATCCGTGTATTCAACCAACCACAGATAAAAAATGGAAAAAAATTTATCTGTACAGAACATGTATAGACTTTGTTTCCTTGTCATTGTTTCATAAAAATATGGTATAACAAATATTTACATAGCATCTTCCTTTATTATTATAAATGGGAGCCAATTTAAAGTATACAGGCACATGTGTATAGATTATATAAAAATACTATGCCATTTTATATCAAGAACTTGAGCATGCATGGATTTTGGCATCCTTCAGAGTGCCTGGAACCAATCCCCCATGCATACTGAAGGAATACTAAAGTGAAAAAGTAACAGTCGCTGTGACTCCACCTGTGGGGAGGCACCCACCACCCTGGGTCTCTGTGCTGATTGGAGAACTTCCTAGAGATTATAAAGTTGCATCGTAGAGCAGGCTTAGCAGAGACTGGCTGGCCTCTGTTCCCACCTTGCTGTAGCTGATGCCACTCTGCTCTCAGATCGAGAGCTCCCAGTCTACACTGGAATCAGCTTCATTACAACTACATCACATTGCCCCCTTCTAGGCCGCAGCAGGGGAGGGAGAGCATACATTCTCACATGCCTATGACTAGTAACCAAGCACCACTCCCACCAGGGAAAACTCAAAGCTTGAGAGGCCCCAATGTAGCAGCTTTATAGAACCTATGTAAAGAGAGAGCCCCAGCCAGCACCCCAGCCCCACAGCCCCTGCCAACCAGTTGAACAAGCCCCCAGGCTACATACAACACACGGGCCACACTCCTCCAACCCTGCACACTGAGGTAGGACACACCCCAACAGACCCTAATACTCCCCAGCAGAACATGACCCCAATGGCTGACTGGAAGAATGAGCACTTGTCCTATATGCTGGTCAGCAAGCCACAACCCCATGGCACCATGTGCCATAATGCCTGTGGTCCAGTTGTCCACCATGGAACTGCTAACCAATAGCCATGACTACGTGGCATACCACTATTACATCAAACCTGTATTAAGTGAACAACCATGGCCCCAACACCTATAGCCACCACCTAGATAGCCTCACCAAACAGTCACTGACACAAGGAGATCTGGGAAGAGCAATTTCACACAACACCTGCCCTACAGAATGATTTCCCTAGCCCTATGTCCAAGCTTCCAAAATTGTTTTAGGGACCAACACACCAGTGTGCCTGAAGATCTCCCAGCACTGGCCTATGTCCTTGGACTCATAGCGGCACTAGCTAAGGTCCTATGGTACACCCAGGCACCCACCCCAAAGTTCCACAATTAAAAATAAAATTTGGGGAAAGTAAAAATGTATCACCTCTACCATTAACCTAACTCAGTCTGTCTACCAATAAGGTCATTATGGCATTTGCAAAGAAAGTTTCTGTCCACTGGATTTCTATCATCTGGAATGTTTAAGATATGACTGAAGGTCATGATAACTACCCTTCAGAAAACAGGAAAATTCATCAGTTAATGAACAAGATTTATAAAAGAAACCTATGGAAATGGACACGTGGTGGAATATTCCTGACCCAATGAGTGAGTGAGTTAGCATTTCTGTCTAAAATTTTTACTCAAATAACTTTAATGTAAAATATGATCAGAGGTTCCCCTAGGAATAGGATACAAAATTTGACAATTTGGGTATGTCAAATGCAGCCCAAGTACATATGAGGGAATGACATTGACCTTCAAAGCCCTGGAGAGATGCCCATTACTGGAGCAGGGAGGGCTCACCCATGCTTCACCAGGTACGGATGATAGGTACTCTCAAAATGATTTACCTCCTTTTCTTCTCAAAATAGATATACAAATGATGTACATCTACTAACCTTCCATTCTGATACTGTGTAAGGGGAACATAAAGCAAAAGATACAAGAATTCTGATCACCACAAAAAGTATTCTTGGGTGGCACCTGTGGCTCAAGGAGTAGGGCACCAGCCCCATATACTGATATACTAGGGGTGGCGAGTTCCAGCCCAGCCCCAGCCAAAACTGAAAAAAAAAAAAAGTATCTCAATCTTAAATTAATATTCTGAATTTGTTTATATATTAATGAAATAGAAAACTATTCAGCCATTGAAAATAACACAGTCTATGAGCTCAACTAATTTTGAATTCAACTCATTCTGGGGGGCCTTAGAAAACTGGATTTCTTAATTTATGGGCCATATCCTGACTGCTTCCTGGGTAGCCAGCTAGTCTGTCCATATGGTTTCTTCATCACATTACTTATATTGTAACAGCTTATTGTTAAGACTCTTTAAAAAAAAAAAAAAGACTCTTTAATATATAAAATCCCTAAAGCAAACCAAAAAGCATAATGAAGTCTTAGAAACATAATTTCCATTATTGTCATGTATATACTTACAGCCAACCTTTTTAAAATATACTCTCATCCACTTGGTCATCTGCTAACAAGTACACACATACACACACGTTTGTTTTGAAACAAATTCCAGACATTCTATAACTTTATCACCAGTTTTTAAGTATTTACCTCTAAAAGATAAGGGCATTTACAAAAATAATCATGAGAAATGCTATCTTACATATAACAATTACTATAATACCACAATAGTACCAAATATCCATTAGATGCTAATATTTTGAAAGTTACTTTCATTTTGGTGATTTCAGAGTGTTCCTGATGAAATTAACTTTTACAAAAATAGATGTGGTGATGTCACATCCTTGACACGTTACCACAAAATGTGATAACTCTTTTTTTACACAGGTATGCTCTACTTTGTTAAAATGCAGAATACCATTTTAAACTATATATTTTGAGGAACTACAAGGAATTGTGATTATCAAATTATCTTTTTCTGAAAAAAACTTTCAAAGGATATATGAAATTTGGCCAGTACTTTATACCTGCAAAACCAGCATTTTGGCAGAAGCTACCATCATCTATTTCCATGATTATTATATGCACCTCCTAATCTGTGTCCCCAAATCTGACCTTGCCCTCCATCAATTTGGTTTCAACATAGAAATGAATCTATTAAAACATTATAATACTATATCTGCTTTTTGCACAAAACTCTTCAATGGCTTCCCACCTTATAGTAAAATCCTAAGTCCTTATTTTGACATCTGAAGTCACATGGCTTCTTGTTACCTGACCTCACTTTTCACAACTCACTCACACTTACTTCCTCCAACCGCAATAGTCTCTGTGCCCTTGGAAGCACTTAAGAAACTGGCAGTATTTTTTAAACTTCAACCAGCAGGTAGTCTTCCTACCCATACTGGAGCTTCCCTCTGCAGCCTCTGCCCTGCCCCAGTCATCTGACTGGTGCAGAGTAGGATTCATTATCTTATGTCTTTGTTGCTTAGGACAGACAGGTACAATACACCAAAGGAGCTGCTCCGAGCATTCTCCCCATATTCTCACAACTCATTTATCACCACTATTCTTGATAAATATGAAGTTGCTGTTCAAATCTTTCCAATTCTCTTAATCTCCCCTACCAGACACATGTGTCTCTCACCTGAATTGCTGAGTAGGTATTTAACTGATCTCTATGGAACCTCTCTGGTCTCCCTCAAATTATTCTCCACCCAAAGAATTATTCTTAAAGAGTAAGTCAAATCAGGTTACTTTTCTCTTATGGTCATTGAATGAATTCACTTTATGCAGAGAATAGAATTCAGACTTTTCAAGTAACCTGAAAGACCCCGTTGGACCACATCTTTGCCTATCGCACTCAGCTCTGATACTAGTGAAACTAACCTTCCTTCCATTTTTCAACCCCTAATTTCCTTTTCACATGCTGATTCCTCTATCTCAAGTGTTTATGCCCAACTTTTTACTGGCCTGCTTCCTTCTTATTTTGCATAGCACTTATCTTTCATAGCACTTATCACAATATGTTATTGTGTGAATATTGTGATATACATTTTTAACATCTCTTCTCAACAACCCCTCCAATCCATTAAGCACCATGAGGATAGGGATCATACCTTTATTCACAATCTACTCAACTTAGCAGAAACCACTCAATAAACATTTGTTATATGAATCCATGTATGAATCCATATATTCATGCAATAATGACAAACTAAATGTATTATTACATCATACTTAATCAACTAAATCAGGCACTTTACATAATCCTAACCATCAAGTTTCAGATAGAAAGAGGAGATGATAGGCATATGTCTCTGGGTATGTTTACTTTTATAACTAGAAAAAAACAACTAAGGATTGAGAAGTGAAACACGTTCACATCAAAACAAAGAAGTAAAGCAAAAACACTGTGGCCCAGCTCAAAAATTATGTCTGAGGCTTGAGTGTCAGTAGTTGAGAAAACTGCCATTCTGTGCAAGTTACTGAGAAGATTTAAAGCCACGTAACTGTGCATTGGGAAAGTGTACAAACAGAACTTCATTCCCATAGGTCAACTAAGCAAATCACATATATACTTAAACACTGTCCCTCCTTAGATAATACTCCAGCTACAAAGGTGTAGCAGATTGTATTTTACAAAGGTGGCTGCAATGATATCAACAACCTCATATTCTCTTCTGCAGTGAGGTCTTGCCACTCCCCCTTTCAGAGCTAGAGTCTAATTTCCTTGACTCTAAATTGACTCTAGTAACTTGTTTGTAACCAGTAGAATGCACTGGACACAACTCTCATAACTTCTGGCATTAGGTCAAAGAGTCAAACAAGCCTAACTCTCCAAACCTCTGCATGACTTAGTTCCTCTAGGTCATCTTGTCTGCTTAGACACTTGGAACCCTATATTCCAGTTGTTCCCTTGCACTCCTGCATAGAAGCCATGCCCCATATTGTGAGAAGCCCAAGCCATGTGGTAAGGCATTCCACTAGACAGTCCTAGCTGAGCCCTGCCTCTAAGTCAGTGGTTCTCAACCTTCATAATGCCATGGCCCTTAATACAATTTGTTTTATTAGATCATATTTGTGCACATTAATTATATCATGGGATACAATGTGTTGTTTCCATATACAATTTGAAATACTTTCATCTAATTGGCCAACATAGCCATCATGTCATTCTCATAATTGTTGTGTTAAGACATTTATATTTGACATTTAGAAATATTTACATGTACTCTTATAGGAAAAATTATAGGCATGATCACGCCTTAATACAATTTCTATGGGTCACAACCCACAGGTTGAGAATGGCTACTCTAAGTCATTACAGGCCAGCTGCCAGACCTGTGGATAAAGAAGCTTCCCGTTGATCCTAGTCCCCAGTTATACCAGTCTTCCTAGCAGAGGACCTAAACATCAATCTATCTCCACAGTGACCTGTTTAAACTCCAGGCCACCAAATTCGTAAGCATAATAAGTTTCTATGGTTTTATGCCACTGAGCATGGGGTAGTTTGCAATATCACAATAAATATCTGGAGCACCAGGGATGTCAAAATGACTTATGGAGGGACATACTATTACTATTGAAAACTATTATAACGTGTATACTGCAAAGGTCCAAGGCAGACATATGTCTTTATTGTGGCATCATTTATAACATGGAATATCGATACAACAGTGAAAGTTAAATCAGGCTCAAATGATTTAGTTATGTATTAATAAAAATAGAAAACTATGCAGCTGTTAGGAGTAGTATGCAATGCAGATAGCAATCAAGAAAATATATATGTTCTAAGGTTAAGCTGAAAATGAAAATAACATCAAATGGTGTACAAGTAAGTATGCATTTATTTTAAAAAAAAATGCATGCTTGAGGAGAGAACTGAATAGCAATATGAGAAATGGAAAACTTCTGGTAACATTAGGCATCTGACTTTGCACTCAAAGAAGTTTTCCATACTGTGTAAGATTGTCTCAAATATTTTATATAGCTGTATTTTCTATAAAAGTATTTATAATGTACAGGTACTACCACATTTCATTGTAAGTGAGAACCAAATTGGGTAGGGACACAGGAGAAGAAATGGAGCGGAGTTTACTCTTTTGTATTCTGAAAGGCATTATTGTTTCTGCTCTACTGGTTGTGAAAGAGAGAGACAGTAATTTCAGCTTAGTTCTGCAACAAACACATGTAGATTCATTCAGTGGTTGGATTTGGGTCATTAACATAGACTTCTGAGTAAAGATTAGAAACTGTTATATCATATAAACACAAAAACATTTACACATTCTTTCATTTTAAATCTTTTCTGTGCCAGATGTATTTTCTATAATGATTGGCACATCTTCTATTAAAGGAAAACTATATTAGGCAGAGAAATCCATGAGTTCTGTGATTTGGTGGGTTTGTCTTTTCTAGTAATGTTTACAAAGCTGAAGTTGCTGCTTTCTTATCCTGCTGGGTGGCAATTGCCTTTTATTTTTTAGCATTTGTCTTCAAGTTCTGCATGTCTCTGTCAGTTTAGGCATGTCTAACAACCACTTGCAGAATTTATCT
Organism: Otolemur garnettii; assembly: GCF_000181295.1. Lineage (NCBI taxonomy): Eukaryota > Metazoa > Chordata > Mammalia > Primates > Galagidae > Otolemur > Otolemur garnettii. The sequence goes on from NW_003852400.1 coordinate 17,388,213, forward strand.
TGAATTAAATTTAAATGTGAGTTTATGAAGCTGAGATTACATAGTCCATTTCTCAGAGACTGGAAGCTGCTGGCGCCAACAGAGTTCTGCAAGGAAATACCAGCAGTCTGATTCAATCTCAAATTTTCCAGGGAAACATTTCTGATAGAGTCCTCTGATAGTTCTTTGAATATCATCACCTGACAAAGACCTGAAAATAAACCCTTGAGACAAAGGGTGAAACAAAATATTCTGTAAAGTAGGTATAGGCTATGTCTCATCCTAATCCTCATTTTAATGCCTTCTTAAATTTCTTAAGGTCTGACCTAAAGATGGCAGACAGAAAAGGATCCCAGTCTAGAGAGAGGGAACAGGTTCTAATAGATATGGGTGTGTAACAGAGGAGCCATGAGAAAATGCACATGACACATCGGCTCTCACAAGGGCCCTTTTGCATGGTATCCTACCTAACAAGCCTATGAGATAAAGCAGGCCCTTAGAATTGCATTTTTAGGGAATGCACTTTATTTATAATTTCATAGTGTTCTATGCTGTATTCAACTTTGTAGTAAATATTTTATTTCAATGACCATCTCTACTTAATATTCAAGAGTTAATCCCTTCATTTCATTATGCTATGAAAAGCATTAAGCTCATCAAAAATCAATTAAGAGTCCTTCATGTTCACATGGATGGAGCTGGAAAATGTTCTTCTGAGCAAAGTATCACAAGAATGGAAGAAAAAGTATCCAATGTACACACACCTATTATGAAACTAATTTATACCTTTTATATGTAAGCTATAACCCAATAACAGCCTAAGAGTACGGGGAGGGGGGAGGGAGAGGGGAGGGGGGAAGGGGGATTGGAGGGATCACTTCTGAGGTTTATCTTACAAAGGTACAAATGAATCTTTCTAAGAGCAGAATGTGAACGTTTTAAAATAATAACTAAGAAAATGACATGAAGGCTATGTTAACCAGTTTGATGGAAGTGTTTTGGATTGTGTGTGAAAACCCCACACCGTACCCCAGAAGTGCATTAATGTACATAGGTACCTAAAGAAAAAAAAAAGACAAAAGCAAAAACTAAATCCAGCTATAAGCTGTTTGCAAGGGGCATTCCTACAACAAAAAGTAAAGATACAGAAAGTTTGGAAGATAAGTGATAGAACAAAATCTAAAAAATTCCAATCAAAGGAAAGTTGATGGAGCAACATTATCAAAAGGGATAGAATTCAGAGAAAAGTAGGTGGAATATGAATTTATTAAAATGGCTAGGAATGGCGAAGATTTTCACTTAATTATAAAAACAACAATTCACCATTCACTTACAATGACTTTGAATCCTGAATCTACCCAACAAGGTAGCCTCAAATATATGAGACAAAAATTGGCAAAAACACCAAGGAAATTTGCCAAAACTGAATTCTGAATGGATGTTTTTACATAAATAAATCCAGCAACTAGTTTAATAAAGAACCTGAACTGATAGACATATACTGAATCTTAAGTAGCTAACATTGTGAGGAAACTTGTCCTTTTCCAAGGCAACATAACCTGTTCACAAAAATCTATATAGGATCCTTGCATGTCCTCATATTTAATAGAAATGGTGAGTGAGGATACCCATGGTTTATTCCTGATTTTGGAGGGAAAGCAGTCTTTCACCATTAATAATGAAACTAGGCTATAATGAATATAGGTTTTTACAATGATCTCATTAGCAGATTGAAAAAGTTCTCTCTTAATGCCTGTTTTCCTGACAGTTCTATCAATGTGTTTTGAAATGTATTAAATTTTCCTGCATCTTTTGAGATGGTGTGGCATTTCTTAATAATTTTTTCAACATAGTGAATTATATTACTTGAATTTTCAATGGCAAAGCATCTTTGCATTCCCAGGGAAAACTTCATATGTCATCCTTATATATTGTTGGATTTTTTTTTAACCATAAATTGTTAAGGGATTTTTTTTTGCATTTATATGCATGAAGCATATCAGTCTATGGTATTTTTACTTGTAATGTATCTGTCTTATTTTAAATCAGGATAATGCTAGCATCATAAAATGATTTGGGATATTTGCCCTTCCTCTGTTTTCTGAAAGAGTATGTGTGTGGTTGCTATTTCATCTATAAATGCCTGCTGGAATTTTCTAATGGAAACATGAGGTCCATAAGGTTTTTTTTTTGCAGTTTTTGCCAGGGCTGGGCTTAAACCCGCCACCTCTGGCATATGGGGCCGGCACTTTACTCCTTTGAGCCACAGGTGCTGCCCAGGTCCATAAGCTTTTTGAGAAAAGCTTTAAGTCTTTGTTATTCTATATATTTTAGGTGTACAACAAGGGTTTTGACACGCTTATAGTAAAATAGTTACTACAGCCAATCAAATGAACCCACCAATTATCTCGTGTAATTTACCTCTGCTTCTTTGTTGTAAAAACTCTTAAAATCTACACAGTAAATTTCTAGTATTTCTTTACTGGGTCACAGTAAATTTCCAGTATATTTGTATTGGTTCAACTTTATTAGTTATCTCCCTCATATTGTACATGAAATCTCTAGACTTAATTCATTTTATGTAACCACAACTTCATGCCCTTTACCTATGTCTTCCCTCTCTGGTAACTGCCGTTCCTCTCTCTGTTTCAATATATTCTACTTTCTTTCTTCTTTTTAATAAAATTTTGCATATAAGTGAAAAAAAATCAATTAAGAGCAAGAGAGGAAATAAGTAAATAGGAGCAATGTATAAATAAATTATTAACAATCAAAAATCAATTATTTTATGTCAATAGCATTGCCAATCAAATAACATATCTCTAGAAAGACATTAATTCTCTTCTATTCCTCTATACAATGTCATGTATGGAGTTCATTGAATTAGCTGCATCTTACCCAAAATATTTAATGCATAAACACGAATGCTGAAATCTCACACATATATGTAAAGTATAAGTAGTTAAATGATTAAACTTTATAATTAAATGTATATATATAATTCTCACCAATTTATTTAAATTCCAGAATTTCTGTATGAAATTCAGAGTCCCAAATAAAACAAAAGGGGACGTATATGAATTTTCTCTTATTTCACCTTTACTTATAAGAAATTCTATTTTTGTATCATTATCTATAATCAGAAAATTTAAAAACTTAAATTATTTCTGTAATAATTCAATTTTCCAACAGGTCATTACTTATAAAAACTGTAATCATATAGTTTATAACTATAAAATTAGTTCTAAATAGTAATGTAAAGGATTTGTTGCTCACATTGCTAGGGGTGCCCAGAAGAATAAGATGTTCAGGAGTCTTCTATTCCTGGGAAATCCGAGACATAAAGTTCTTATGTGGAGCTTGGGAACACCTCTGTATGAGTCAGGTCTTGCTCTGTCTATGACAAATAAACAAAATCATTTACTGGAGTCACGTTAAATTTGCTAGTAATTAGGTCTTGTTTGAAAATGAAAATAGTTTCCCACTTGTTTAGGTTTGTACAATATTTTTAAATGAATTATTCTATTTTCTTCTTATATCCCTTGAATGACAGGATTTCCAAAGCTCTTTATTTTCCACATTTTTTGCATGAACAAACAGACGCTCAGGAGAGTTACTGAGAGTCAAGTGATTAACAACCAGTAGAGCTGAAGGAACATATTTTATAATATTCAATTGCCCTCTGTATGTTTTTTATTTATTTTTTTATTAAGTCATAACTGTGTACAATGATGCATTTATGTGGTTTAGTGTACTGATTTGATATACAATGTGAAATACTTACATCGAAATGATTAACACATCCATCACCTTGCTTACTTATTTGTTGTGGTGAGACAATTACACTCTTTGCTTAATACTTCTGAAATGTACCGCAAAAAAGTATCCAGTGCATTCAATACTACTAAGAAATCATTATGTAATCACCTACACAGTCATACAAATGGTAAAACATAACTGTAGTCTCGAGAGTAGGAGGGAAGAGGAGAGAGAGAAGACGGAGTGGGGAGGCAAGAGGAGGGAGGGTATTTGGCGGGAATCTCACCTAATGTGTCTTCTATATATTAAACAACTTGGTTACCATGTTGACTTCTGCCTCATACACTAAACAGAGAATCCTAAAAAATAAGGTTTCCCAATTCTGCACACTCCATAACTCTTTTTATCCTAACAGCTTTCATTTATGTTAAAAATAATAATGTAGTATTTAAAAGGGCTAAAAATTAGTTATTGGCAAGAAACGTAACATTATACAGGTAAGTCCCTAAGCTACAAACATCCAACTTATAGGCAGCTCACACTTACACACAGAAAGTGCCACAGGCAATAGGAACATGTATCTGTTCCAACTTACATACAAATTCAACTTAAGAACAAACCTAAAGAACCTGTCTCATTTGTAAACTAGGAACTGCCTACAGTACAAATTGCAGCAAAGTTAAGAAAACATGCTAAAGCTCAAACTAAGAGTTAATAGCTTTATTTCCATGGATGGAGGAAAATCCATAAGAAATTATGATAAAATGCTGACTTTGGCCTACCTGCCAAAATCAATAGAAACATTTAATTTTCAGGAGTATGGGATATTTTGATGGTATCAGCTCCAGTACTTACACAGATTCAAATGTGCAAGACTTTTAGGAAGAAATCACATTTCATTATGACAAAGTTTCCCCACACTCCAAGAGTACGCTGAATGCCATACTATATAAACACTGAATGCTAACGGAGAGTCACAAACAATGCCTTTAAAGGAAAATCTCATTTTGAGAAAAGAGAGACATTGCCTATTTAAATATAGGCTTTCCACAGGAGGCTTATTAATTTTAATCTATACTATTCTGGTTAAAATATCCAATTCATTCTGTTTTTACATGATTATTACCCTTTCTACAGTGTCATTAACTATGGCAATAGCAGTTAGGGACAGCACTTGAAAACTCACAGCAATTCCACTTTTAACCAGGTAGGCTTTATATGCTTAATGACTCTAAATATAAAAAGGAAGATACGAGATATAAAACATGAAAATAAAATATCATAAAAACAAAAATCAACATAGTAGTTTAAAGACATTTAACCGACACATATATGGACACACCAACACAAACATCTAAAAAATCAGTACTGTTAGAACAGGTTGATTTGGAATTTTTCAGTCTTTTAACTCTGACTGTTCTGATGCAGACTCCTGTCACATATTCCTCAAGACTCTGATTTAGGTACTAATTAGTTGTTTGTAATTAGTCCATTAATGAGCTTATAAACCCAAGTGTTTTTCTTATTTTCCTTTAGCATTGATGTCATAATAGCACATACTTTCAAAAAGTGTAGAAGAAGGTATTGCTTATATTACCAAACAATTCAAATGAAACATAGTGGATCAGACCTGGCCACTGTATATTAAACAGCAAAAGACGGTTAGCAAAAAAGGGATAGATGCAAATTGTATTGACAATACTTCTTCAGTTGGCACCTCTTTCTCAATATTTGTTTTGGCAATGGGGGAAGGAAAATATCTCCCATGGTACTGGCCTGCTCTGACTGACCTGAGTAGTATGGCCTACAAGGCCCTGCTCCTTGTCTTTATTTCTTAACCTGATTCCACCTACCATTGACCATTAAAGAAAGTTATTCCTTAGTTTTAGATATTTTTTTTTACAAGTGTTCCTGTCTTTGAGATTTGGCATGTTTCAGGCACATGGTATGAAAATTTGGAAGTATTAGACATAGAATCAGTAAGATTCAGGCTCACGTTATCTAATAGTGGCACTGGTTTGAGATACATCCACACAGAGTTTCTGTGATAACAGCAAGAGCAACAGAGCTCCTCGAAGTGGCATATAGTTAGGTTTATCTCCTGCTCCAGCTGGTTTCTATGGCCAGAGGCAGAGATACAATTTTATTTAAGCCAAATCCTTTTCTGATATCGCCATCTCTTAGTAGTGCCATGCTGGGGCAGAAGGAAGTTAAATAATGGCATTGATTATTTATGATGAGCTCCAGATACTCAATTATATCAAGGCCCTTGCTTCAGATGAGCTCTAAGGTTATTATTGGGAAATTTAGCTGAGCTATTTTAAAAGGACAACAGCACTGGAAAATGCTGAAGATGTGGTTAAATGGCTTAGAGGAATCACAAGTTCACTTCTGATATTCACTGCCCAGTAATCAGTGGATTCTGAAGAGTAACACACATTCTATGTAACATAATCTAGTGCTGTGAGGATCTGTCACAGGACTGCCTCTTACCTCCACAGAAAATTACATGAATTTAAAAGTCTGAAATGTTTTGTACTGCTTTCATTCAATAGCTAATAATTAGTGCTTTTATTTTGTCTATATAATAAGCAAAAATCCACTAAATTAGATTATACCAAAAGAGAGGGGGAGAGAGAAAGAGAAAAAGAATTTTGGGAATGAAACCATGTCTTATGAAGGTCAGGCTGAATTATCATTAATTCTGCCAAATGTTACCTGATAAATATTCTGAGACTTAAAAAAATTATGGACCAAGGGAGGCGCCTCTGGCTCAGTGGATAGGGTGCCGGCCACATATGCCGAGGGTGGCGGGTTCAAACCTGACCCTGGCCAAACTGCAACAACAAAAAAAATGGCTGGGCATTGTGGCAGGCGCCTATAGTCCCAGCTACTAGGGAGGCTGAGGCAAAGAGAATTGCCTAAGCCCAGGAGTTGGAGGTTGCTGTGAGCTGTGACACCACAGCACTCTATGGAGGGCAACAAAGTGAGACTCTGTCTCTAAAAAAAAAAAAAAAAAAATATGGCCCATGATTCCTATTTTTAGTAACAAACTCATCAATTGATTCATATAGCAGAGACACTAAGGAAGGGTTTGTAGCTCTGTGTTATGCAACTCTTAATACTTTCTTTAGAAATGCCTGGCTTTTCCTTATGTTTCAAAATCACACAGTGAAGAAAGTATGAAATTCATAAAGAAACTCTGTGCTTCACTGTTTGTTTATTTATTTAGGCATTAACATTTCCTAGATGTCACAAAAGAACTCATTATTATTACAAAGAATAAAAGGAGAACCTGATTTAACTGAAGCTGGAGTAGGTAGTTGTCAGGAAAGGCCTTTTTGAGAAAATGACATTCAAGCTAAGATCTGAAAATGTGGAGAAATTAACCGGGTGAAGAGTAGCAGTAAGTGAAAAACAAACAGAAGGAATATTAAATGTAAAATTCAACAAACTAGAACAAACAATAGTAGAAGCTGTTAAAATCAAATCCAAGTTAAAACAATCAACAAGAGAGCATATTGAAGTACATACTGGTGTAGGAAATATGATATATTACCCTGTGCCAAATGGCTGTTTAATTTTTAATTACATTAAATTACCACAAATATTTAATTAGACACAGGTGGCAACATAGCTTCCCTTTTTGGTTCTCAATTCCAAAATATTATGGGTTTTTTTGTCTGCTGTCTATATGTATATATACATATTCATCGAGTGCTAGTGAGTGTAGATTTAACAGCCTGAAAGAAAGCTTTCCAAGAATAAAAACATTCCGATATTGATAAACAACTGCCTGATTCAGAGTTTCCAGTGCTGTGTGTAGACCAGCTGTGCTGTTAGTTATAACTCCTGGCATGTGTATAAATCTTAGCTTTATTCCATCCCCAGAGATTCACTACTTGTCCAGCCAAGTTCAAAAATACATGTTTTGAATCCTAGAAAAATGGCAATAGCTGCAGAGTTTTTGAATCATCGTGAATTGCACAATAAGAGAGAAAGCAACTAGAATAAAAAAAAAATCAAAACCCATGTACAATATCAATAAGAAAAAGAGGTGAAAATGTATCTGCCACCTCAGGACCCCAAATATGGGCAGGTGTGGACAAACTATGATGACTGAAACCCTGTGTGGTGTCTACAGCTGTGCAGGAGAAAGCCGAGGCAAGCCACTAGATACTCAGAGAAAAGGACAGTGAGACAAGGGGAGATCAGCTAAAACTCCAGCTGCTGCGTAATTGCAAGGTGATGGCATTTAAGGTCTAAAATCTACTCTCTTAGCAAATTTCCAGTATGAAAGACAGTATCATGTAGTCATCACTTCACAAGTTTTATGTGTAGCAAATCATCATGTTACATAAACATATACAACTCTTCCATAAAGTTGGAGACAATTTTAAATTATTTTAGAAAATGAAAGAGTAATTACAAGGAGTCCATTTTAGTGTCTAAAGGAGTTGGAGCCAACAAGATGCCATGAGGTTTCAGAACTGACCCTCTGCCTGAAAATCCCCTCAAGACTTAAATACCCATATTAAAAGGAGCCAACTTGAGACAGAATTCAAATTGATCATGACCTTCCAAATATGCATGAAGAAAGGGAAAGTTCAAAAGACGTAGGGGAAGGTACTGTGCACAGAGTCTGGAGATTTCAGAAAGTAAGAGATTGTATTCCTGAATATTTCACAAAATATGCAGGATGCAGGAAGAATGGGGATGGAAGACTCCATTCTTGGCAAGGGAAGGAAGACACTCTCAGAAAAGGGGGGAAACAGAAATAAGCTGAGCAAGACGGAATAGAAACAGTTTAGCTTTTAAACTAACAGCTAAATTACTTGTCTGGGCAGTTTCTGCTTTTACTGGGAGTCTGGCCTGTAAGGAGTGCAGCTTACAAATCCCCCTGCTGTGTCTGTGAGCACTCTGGAGAACAATGGCTGTAGCAGAACTGCATAAAAGACCTGGGAAGGAACATTAACCAGGCCGACCCCTGCCCAGTCAACAGTCAAAGCAAATACCCATTGTGGGAATTTGTATAATGGCCAGGGAAAAGATCAAGGGAACAGCTCAGCCCTGAGATAGGGCAGGAGGGCTTCTACCCTAACCATGGAGAGAAATATCTCCAGGTGGAGATAAGAAGAAAATTTCTCTTTTCCACCAGTTCACCCAAGGAGAACTTGCCAGGGCATCTGCTCCACAGAGAAACTAGAGGAGTCTAACCTCCCCAAAGGAATCTGTGTGTGTGACCACAGACAGGAAGCTGCCCCTATACCAGACTCAGGTTTCAGCTTTTTCAAAGCCAATGAGACCCTTAAAGTTAATGATTGTAGATAGAATAAGAACTTAACATGCTTATTCATAGAAACTGCTGACATTTTTATTCCTTTTCATAGCTTACTCTCTTTGGCTAAATAAGAAAATAGCTTTCAATAAAAGCTGGGTGGAATAAACACTCAGGGCCATTTTTGGAAATCCCACAAACCAGCGGTGGACCCCCTGTACCCACCTTTGAAAACTCCATTTTGTGTGTCCTGTCTATTTATCTCTCGCTGCTTTTAACCTTGTTTTCCCCAATCACTGCCAGTTCCACAGGTCTTAAAGGATCCCGCTGCCAAAGCAGGACCCCAGGAGATCAGGAGCCATATCTTTTCTGCTCATATTTGTACCTCTAACACCCAGCATAATTCCCAGCAGATATTGAAATTGCTATAAAAACAAAGATACTTTCTAAGGACAACAATTAAAGGTCTCCTTTTCTCATCTTTAATGTACTTTGAGTCCCCTACATTTTGCCCATAAAAGAAATTATCTATCCAAACATCTAAATAACACATTTAAATTTATACAATATCTGTTTCATAATGTAGAAGGTATGATATTGGATATAACTGACTATAGCATAGAAGAGCATCACAGATTTATTATTTCTTTTGTATTCAGAACTGAACCTGGGGTTGTAGGAAGTTTCAACTAAGTACTTAATCAGTTGAACATAACAGAAATATTACCCTAGAATTGATGCAAGGGCACAGTCTACAAAAGACATGCATCAAATATCACCTGCCTGTGCATGAGGCTTAAAGGACATTACAAACCAAGTATTCCAAAATAATATTTCATACTAAAATTCTTACCAGAAATGGCTGTTTAACTCACTCTAAAAGTAGCCCAATACCAAGATGCCAAATATCTTCTCAATTTTCAAGCATATACCAACAATCCCTCATATATGGGTTTAACGTAATAAGCACAAAGTTTCAGATACCCTTCTGATATGCAATTATTTTACCTTGTCATTATTACTTAAAGAAGTAGAGGCTGAATTGGGAGCACAGAATTTAATTTCTTGAGTGGCTATAGTTTTATTGGACTAAACGTAGCAGTGACTGTACTAAATAGATTTTTTAAAAAGCTCTTTTCTGAGTACCATTCTTATAGTGGCCATGCTATTACCTTCATACAATCTTAGTGCAATTCTTGGATTCTAATAGCCTTTGGACACCTGTGCATTGTAGTGCAAGATGTAATACATTATTATTTGTGACACCCCTCAAATGCCAATTTACTAGACTACAGATTGCTCCCTGGGCCCAATAAATCTTTGCAAACCTATCTAAAATGGATATACTATGCTCTTCTGCCACTTTCCCCATTCATTTTGTGTAATAAATTCTATGAAATTATGTTTTATTAATATTGCTATCCAAAGAAATATTATAAAGTGTATGTTCATCTAGTTTTCATAGCAATTATATTATCAATTATTTATTATCATGATAATATCACTTTTTATTCAGGTTGCAGTCCACTAACTTATAAATACTGGTTGTTTGTATATCTGTTTAGCCCTCTCAAAATCTCTGAGGTAGAGACAGCAAATGACATACACATTTCATAAAGGAAATTGCATGGATGGAGCTGGAAAATATTCTTCTTAGCAAAGTATCCCAAGAATGGAAGAAAAAATATCCAATGCACTAAGCCCTACTATGAAACCAATTTATAGCTTTTATAGGAAAGCTTGGGCCAATTTTAGCCCAAGAATATGGGGAGAGGGGAGAGGAAGAGGAGGGGATGGGGGGAGGGTGGGCAGAGGGAGGGTGATTGGTGAGATCACACCTCATCCTATAAGGGTACATGTGAATCTCTCTAAATGTAGAATATGTCTTAACAAAATAACTAAGAAAAAGACAGGAAGGTTATGTTAACCAGTTGGATCAAAGTATTTCAAATTGTATACAGAAACAGTACACTGTACCCCATGATAGTATTAATGTACACTGCTATGATTTAATAATAAAAAAAAAAAAGACTGCTACTCTGAGGTAGTTCTTGGCTGAATATCCCTTTACAAGTGCCCCGAAAGTTAATAGGATACAGAGGAAGGGAGAAAATTTGAATACATATTTCTTGTTACAGTGAATTCCAGAGCTGAAGTTTGCAAGTAGATAATCCATCATCAACTTTACCTTTGATTCACTCAATTCCTGTAAACTTGTCTCCTACACTTTTGCAATCATAAATACCTTAACAAATGTTTTCTCACCAAAAGGGTTGTTTCTTGCCACCTTTTGACTTCAAGTCATGGTGGCTTTTCATGGTGAGAAATATATTGTAAAGAAGGGCAACTTCTAACACTGGTATTTAGATTTTGTAAACTCAGATTATTTTTGTCTTTATTTCATTTCTCAAAAAAGAAAATTAGTTCTATCCAACTTTATTTACAAGGCATGTATGATGATGAAGCTTATTTTACATATCCTATAATTGCTTCCAGCTTCTTCAGATGACTTTGCATAACCATATTGTTCTACCTTTACTTCTACATATTAATATGAAATAATGACTTCACTGATGCAGTCAAATAACAAATTCTCAAATTAGATCAGGCTAACCATTTGACAGGGAGACGTCTCAATTATTTAAACTACCATCAATTTAAGCATCTACTGTATCTCTGTCTATATTTGTGTGTTTGAATCTCTATGATTATATTTTATTTTCTCAGTATTGAGGCAGATAGAGTCAATACTTCCAGAGAAAATGCCTATAATCAGCATATTAGATCTTAAAAATACCCATCATTTAAAACAAAGGCTAGAAAACTAAACAAAGCATTTTTAAAAATTCTCTTTGATAAGTTTTAGTAACTGGCTTTTAGTTATATTCTATATAGAAGGGAGAGGAAGAAATATTTGAAAAGCAGCCAAGTTATTGGCAAGACACATCAATTGTTTGATGTCTTCCTCCTTCCTTTCTTCTTTTATTCCTCTTTTTTTTATTCCTTCCTTCATTCCTTTTCTTTTTAAAATTCTACAGTGCTTACTGAGTTGGGTACAGGAAAGCAGTGAGAAATTAATTCTTTAACGACACAAGAGGTGGAGAAGCAGTCATTCTGATACCCAGGAAGCAATTAGTGGAAATAGTAGAACTGGGGAAGCAGCTGGCTGGTCTGATTGATTAAAGTAGGCGTATAGGAAGGCAAAGGTCAATTGCCAGAGTAAGCGGAAAAGAAATGACTAAAGATAGGTAGGCAAGAGAAAGTATCAGGAAAAGATGGTTGAACTGAGCTATGCCCAATATGAAAACTTTGTAGGTAAGTGTGTGAAGTGGGGACAGGGAGGGCAGGTGGATAGACTATATTAGAGGCTTAAGGGAAGACCATTGAGGTTTCAGCCCTGATTATCTGGCTTTATTTTTTTACTAAATGTACCTACTGATGCACCCAGGCCTCTAGATGTTCATATCAGCCAGAGGGAAGCTGAAACGCTACAAGAAAACATTGGATGGCCCATGGTGCCAGGATCACCTTTGATAGGTTTTGGAGGGTGAAGGCGGGTGAAGTATAGAGAGAATGTGTTACTTTCAAAACTATGACAACAACAATTTGAAAGCTATTTTTGCAAATGCCAAGAAGAAAATAGCTTAACAGCTGTTCCTGCCTGTAGGAATTGACACAAGCGAACTCCCAAGAGTAATTCCCAGAGAGAAGAGCTGGCCCAGAGTAATCAGAAGTTTACCAAATAATCAACTTTACTTCTTTACTTTTTAAAACATTTTTGAGCCCTACAGATGGGCCAAACAAAACAAAACAAAACCTCACAATCATTTCTACTGTATTACTCTATTAACAACTTGATTACGTTAAGATCTGATATTGAATTCTTAGAGGAAGCAGATAAGACTGGGGCAAACGTCAAAATGGACCAAGAAATGAATGAGTTCACATAAAAGAAGATTGGATACTTGAGTCCTAGCAAAATCCCAATTTATCTTTTGTAGAGAACACACTAATAGAATGTATTTGTATCATCATGTCTAATGAAGTTCTAAAAAATAGAGGCAGAATAGTTGACGGAATGATCCTGATGCTTATATCACCTAGGAGGGGCTTGTAAAGGTATTTACCTTATAGCCCCTCCATTCAAGCCCAGAGGTAAGCGATGCTTAATAAAGTACAGAGATCTGTCTCTGTGTAACGCAGTCCTAATAACTTAGTTTGCACAAGACTCATCTGTGTACTACTGACCACAGTACCTCTTTGACCATTCACTAATATAAAATAGCAATTGCATTATTCCAGTAATTAAATCCTCACATTCTCTTCCACTGCTTCCTTGTCCCAGATTCAATCAACAAGGCTGCATTCAAAATTGTTGAGAACTCAGACTCAAAATTGTGCCTGCCTCAGTGTGACTCCCAACTCTGCCACTTAGTAACAGTCTCTGTGTGATCATTTTCCTTCATTTGTGCAATGGGGATTATAATGGGTTCCACATCAGAGTGCCATTGTGAGAATTAGATGAGCTAGTACATACAAAGCACCCAGAACAGTGTCTGGCACCAAGTAATGATCAGCTACTTTGAGCTCTTATTGGCAAAATTACTAGAAACTCAATTTTTTCAAGAGAAAGTTGTTTGGTAAATGTAAAATGAAAGACCAAAGATAGGAGGTGGAGGTGAGAGGTGGCATTACATTTAATTTCTAGGAAAGCTAAATTAACAAGTTTGTTTTTATTTCCCAAATCTAGAATCTTCCTTAGTGGAGCAGTACTACTAAATAATTAGGCAAACCTTTATATTCTCAATTTTCTAGGCTATATACTTTTCTCCCTTTGAATCATTTTTTTATTTATATGTGATTAAAAGTTATTCAAGTGTGATCCCCTTGAGGCTTAGAAACATTATGTATTGATTGAATTAAGGCAACTTTCAGTTTTAAAAGTAGCTGCATAGCCTGTATCATATCCTGTCAGATGTCAGTCAGACTTAGATGCTGCAACAAACCCTACCAGCTGTCCTGCTCCATATCACCTTACTCTTCCTAAGTTCACCTGGGGTAGACAATTTCTGATACTTTGGTGATATTTCACCTTAAGTGCCTTAATTGCTCTTCTTTCTATGACTTTAGGCTTAAAATAATAATTACATTTTAAATTCATTGTTGGAATTCTGCCATTAGGTAGCAGAGGGTAAGTAATTATGTAGGTACATTCCTATGTCCAATCAAACAAATCACAGGGAAAACCATTTATCATATTCACCTTCCAATCTCTTTTATGGCCATGCCCTTCTCTCTCTACTGAGTATTTATCCCAACCCCAAGACACTTGTCCATTTTTGATCCTCTTTTTGATTCAAATCTTTGAAAAGATTTTACATGTTAATAGTTTAAAACAATTGTCTTTATCCACCCAATAAAAAATCTGACCATACATCCCCAATATATCTATTTTTACATAATGATAGATATGTACTATTCTATATATGCTGTTTGAAAAATAGACATTTGAAAATAGACATTTAAAAAGATGGGATAAAAATATTAATGTAATTTCTAATATTTTAAGTATACATCCTAATAAGTCATATTGCATATCCCCCCAGGGTGAACATACTCCAATTTGGAGAGCTCTACATCTAGGAAGATGGTACACAGAATAGTGTAGTTCCTAATGTTAAAAAGCAAAAAGAAAATTCAACCTGATGGAAATCATAGGAAGGGGAGGATCAGGGCCAGCCTCATTACTTCCTAGTGGAGTGGAAGTCCGGGTTCCCCATTTGGCCACTGTTGACACCTTCATCAGAGGAAAGTAGTGCTTGTTATGGTTTGGCAAGTGTGGGAGTTCTACAAAGCCCTACTTATTCCTCTCTGTCTGGAAAGAATAGGAACATCTTAGTATTGCTCCCTACCTGATTTCCATGGACTTCACTGGAGTCTTGCTATTTCTGCATTGTGGTAAAGCCTTGACTCTCCATTGGGCTTCCTCCTACATCACCCTAATGGGGAGAGGTGGATGCATATTATTACCAGAGGGGTCCGAAACCTTGATTCACTACTCAGCATTCTCTGACACCCTGGTAGGAAGATGGAAGTCCCTTTTATAGCAGGACAATGTCTGAAATCTAGGTTTCTAATTGGACCTTTGCTACCAAATGTAGGAGGGTCTACAGTGTTTTCTATGGGGTTTGGATATAATAGAGCAGTTATCATCTACAATTTTTCTGTCTTACTAGGCTTCCCCTTTCTTGGTCCTGTCATTTAAAAGCACTAAGAGTGTTTTTGTTTGAACTATTTTTGTCTGTGCCTATTTGCATTTACCAGTCACCTGTATCTTCAACTCTAAATATTAGGTATATGAGTGAACACAAAGTTCAGGGGACTCACAATCATGTTGGCTTTTGAGTTCCAAATCTGGGTGGGGCCTGGCTTATAACTGCCGCCTTTCCAAATCTTCTTACATTGCTAAAAATAGTGAAGGTTTTTACTTGTACTTGTACTTAGTATATCTTCTTCATATTTCCATAAGTGATAGATGTGTTTCGAGTGAGATATTTGAACTCCATGAGTCTCAATTTCCTCATTGACACAAAGCCAATAATTGTATCTAACTTGTGGAGTTATTAAAGTATTATAATTAAAGATAACTTTTTTTTAAAGTTAGCCTGCCATGTTATATATTCTTGAAGACAAATGTGTAAAAGAAGTTTTTTAACAATGGTGCTTATGTGAATCAACATAGTGATGCATTGTGTTTGCCGCTCCGGACTGCTACTGTAGCACAAAAAATACGCATCACATAGTATTTAAAAAAAAAAGGTAGACTGGAGTATGTGGAACATGGTTATTCTAGTTATAAAGAAAGGAAGAAAAAAGGAAACAAGAGGCAGCTACAGTTATTCTTACACAGTGATAGCCATCAGTGTTTTCAATTTTGATACCAATAATTAATGATATTGCAGTAAATCAAAGCCATTATTGGACGCATCATGGTCAGAAAAAAGGACATGAGTGACATCAGCAAGATGGTAATATAGGAAGTCCTAGGCTTTTCTCCCCAACAGAGTTCAACTAGTAATTGTCTACTGACAAGAACAAACTGTGATAATCCCAAAACTAGGGGGAAAGCCTAAGACACCCACAGGAAACACAGAACTGAGTAAAATCATCATTAGAACGCCATGAGGAATGGTCTCACTTGACTACATCACCCCTCCACCTCTCCTAAGCTGGCATAAAGCCACACAGAATGGATGCCCCTAGCCCCACAATTTTCATGATAGAAATAAGAACTAGGGGAAGGAAGACATTTACCTTCCCTAGCATTCTGAGATGGCTCTCAGGAAATCCACTCTATTCTCACCTCATGGAGAATAAGAGGGTAATGGCATGGCTAGACCACCTTGGGTCAGATGGAAACGTAGAAAGGAGGCATTGTTCAAAGTGACCCACCAGATCTCAATAGTATCCCTGTATTACTGGCAACAGCAGTGCCAAATCAGAGGTACAAGCAGCATAGCTCATCTGCAGAAACTTGCTGGTCACTCCTAGAAGCACAGTGGAAAGTCAAGTTGGTCTTAAGTGACAAGAAGGCCAGTCTTTATGCCAGCCTCAGACAACACCCTAAAGCTCTGCCCAGGGAGGAAGACAGCCACCACAGAGCCTATCAGCAAAGTACAAGGGCAAAGACTTGCACCACGCAAGTATAGACAGTTCCTTGGCTCAGCTTCAAAGCTCACTCCAAGGCTCTACCCAGGCAGGGAAGCAAACCTCAATCATGTGTTTCTACCCAGCATAGCAGCTGGGCCCAGTCCTCCCGAGTGGAACCTCATTTAATTTTGTAACCCAACCTATGCTCCACATAAATTGTAGAACTCAAATATCATGTCACCCTGAAAATAAGACCTACCCTCAAAATAAGCCCTAGCAGGATTTCTATACATTTGTTAAATATAAGCCCTGCCCCGATAATAAGACCTAGTGATGGGCTATGCAGATATGCTGCATAGCCACTCCATGCATTTCGGTGCGGAGAGGTAAGGAAGACTAGAATACCTTTTATCTGCCACAGCTCCTTTCTCCATGCCCATTCGCACTTGCATAGGTGCGCATGTGGTAACCAGAGTTGCAGGCATCCTATTGCACACGTGAGAACAGCTAGGGTAAAGGAGTTCATGCATCACCAGCACCAGGCCCACCAACAAGGTTGGCTCCCCCTGTCAGATTCCAGAAGATCACTTATAACTGTATTTGAATAAATGTAGATTGTTGTATTATACTTAATAAAAATAAGACATCCCCTGAAAATAAGCCCTAGTGTGTCTTGAGAAAAAATAAATATAAGACAGTGTCTTATTTTCAGGGAAACATGGTAATGGTACTAACTGGCCAGGAAATATACCTGTGTCTGGCTCAACCAGAAGCAATCACAGCACCCAGCCAGTGGTCCTACACTGGACAGCAGAGCCTAGTTAGCAACCCCATTCAACCTCAGAGTGAAGACAAACAGCCCCCAAAGCTAGAGAACCTGACAGAAAGCTCTGCCTGCCCAGTGTCACTACCACTGGCCCACTGAACTTAATAGTTAAGGTATTAACCATTTTAAATTGCACATGAACTTTATGGCCACCCTGTATATTTCTGCCAAGTAATACTTGTTAACGAAGGAAGAGATGGTTCTCTTATCAAATGTATAATTACCAATGTAAAAACTCAAGGAATGTAAAGAATCAGAGACTCAAGATACCTTCAAAAAATAGAGCTTCACCAATGGAATCTAAAGAAAAATAGATCTACGAAATAATTGATAAAGAATTCAGAATAACCTTCAATGAACTATAAGAATATATTGATAGAAAATGAAATTAAACTGGAAAACAATACACAAAACAAGAATTTTGAAAGAGAAATGTAAATAGTATTTGGAAAGAAATCCTAAAAATAAAGAACATGGTGACTGAACTGAAAAATTCAATTCTAAAGCTTCAACAGCAGTTTTAGTCAAGCAAAAGAGGAATTTATGAGATCAAGCATAGAATGTTTGGAATTATCTACTTATAAGGAAAAAAAGAAAAATGAATTTTAAAAATGAAGAAATCTTACAAAAAATATGAAACACCATCAAGAGACTTAACATTGACATAAGGAAAAGAGCCAGGAAGTATATTTATAAGGACATAATGGCTGAAAAATTTCCCAAAACTAGGGAACATGCCAACATCCAAGTCAAAGAAGCACCAAGATATACAGTCGAATTCAACTCAAAGAGTTCAGCAAGATACAGAGTAATCAAACTATTAAAAGACAAATTTCTGAAGGCAGCAAGAGGTAAAAAACATCTCATACACAAGGGAGTCTCAATACAGCAGATTTCTCAGCAGAAACCCTGTAGCCAGAAGAGAATAAGAATCTAAAACAATTGAATTTATAGAAGCAAAGAATAGAATGATGGTAATTAGAGGCTGGAAGGTGCGGAGAATGGAGAGATGTTGGTGAAAGTGTACACAATTGCAGTTAGACAGGAATAAAAAATGACAAATATTTAAGGTGATGAATATGTTAATTAGCTTCATTTAATCATACCTTTTTATGTGCCTATGTCATAAATCACCATGTACCCCTAATATATATATACTGAAAACCTGTCAAAAATAATATTTAAAAAATAAAGTGATAAATTTTAAAGAGTAAGCAAATATGTAAAGGGGCATTGGTGAAATAGGATAATACCATCAATGCAGAGTATCTATGAAAGCTAAATTGAGAAATGTTAAAATGTGAACTAAACTTTAAAGTTTAACTTAAACTTTTAATTTAAACTAAATTTTAGATGAAAGAATGTTCATCTAAATGTTTATGTTTATGTAATTATATTTATTATTAGCAATAGTAATAACTTAAAATATTTGCAAAATACATTAAGTAGGACCCATTTTGTAACTCTTGGGTTAATCTCATCCCAAGACTATACAGTTTCTCAGTTTGATTTCTCAGTCATCTGTCTGGTTGCTAAAAATACTTTTATAAAAAATCAGTTTAAATTGTAATGTAATCAAGAAAAATGTTAAACAGAAAATCATTTCTATAATGAAAAAAGGAAAACATAAAAATTTCTATTCCCCCTCCCACCTCTCCCACATTCAGCTGCCTCTGGAGTCTCCTGTTCATTCCCCAACTCTTGTTATATATTTATAATTTTTTTCTTCAATGAAGACATAGTTTACTTACTTCTCCAATTCTCTTCAGAACTGACTAAGTTAAATAAAGGGAGGCAGTAAATTCTTTTAATTTAATATTTCCTCTTATATCATCTACCTCATGCAAATCCCATGCTAGAGTTCTAAGCAATATACAAATGTAAATTTCATCTCACAGTGAGGTGAAAATCTCATTGCATTTGACAGAGTTTTAAAGAGGGAAAGATAGATGTCGGCATAATGTAATATGTATGAGCATAAATTTTGGAATAAGATAAACTGAGTTCAAATTTTGGCTTTCCCACTTTTCAGGTTTATGCCTTGGGAAATTTACTTAAATGTACTATCTCAGCAACCTCTTCTATAAAATAGGAAAAATAGTAGAGTTGTTAAGATATTAAATGAATTAGTACAGGTATCTCGATACCTGTCACAGAGGAAGTGCTAATAAATACATCTATTATAATATTTGTTAAGTAGTTTATTCCTTTAAACCACATTTATCTAACAATGCACTTTTTCATTTCCACTGAGTAAATCAAATTGATGGTTTTGATTTGCATGTCAATAATTTAATTTGTTGAATATAAGGCCTTGGAAAATGAAACATTCATGCCCAAGGAGTTGTTCCCCTAACAAATGAACAAACAAAAAATTCTAGACCTGTAGGAATATTGACAACTTTCATAAGACAAAGCCACTCTTACAAAAACTATTAAGTTATAGACTGAGTAACATATGGGACCCTCCAACATCAAGGGTCCACAGGTCTATTGTTTATTCTAAGACCATTTACTCAAATAGCTTATTATGGACTTAATGTTTCCCCCACACACATGCACACTCAAATCCACTTCTTGAAATTCCAACTTCCAACATGATGGTATAGGAAATGAGGCATTTGGGAGGTAATTAGATCATGAGAGTAGAGCCCTCATGAATGGGGTTAGTCCCTGTATTAAAGGGACTGCAGAGAGCTCTCTCATCTTCTCATCCACAACCCAGGAGAGGATCCTGGTTTTATTACTATATGTCTTGCTGACCATAGTCTACACCCAGGAGAGGCCCTCACCAGAACCTAAACATGTTGGCACTTTCATCCCAGACTTCTATGTTCCAGAGTTGTGAGAAATAAATTTCTGTTGTCTACAAGCCACCAATTAGCTATGATACTTTGTTATGGGAGCCCTGATATAAATATAAGTTGTTAAATACATTTTTTTGGAGGATTGGTCAGCTGAAAACAATAGCACAGCATTGCCATCAGCATGAGAAAGATAGGACATCAGTTAGGCTATCTATTCATGGACAGTCTGATTGATCTGGTCACCGTTATTAATTTTAAAACAGAGTTTTCACTTATTAGGATGACAATTTTAAAGATCTACCTCTCTGACGTCATATAGGTACAACTTTAAGAGTAACAAAATATAGTTACCAACAATAATGATGATTATGATGCTAATGGCTATAATCATGACAATCTAGGAAAGCTCATTAATATATTCGAAGTATAACTGCTTAGACAATCAAATTAACCTTTCCACTTGCCAATGTTTTTTTCTTATGGATTTACACATTGTATTGAATGCAATACATTATATAGTATTAATTTGGTACAATATTTTATAGGCTAGAATAGCCACTTATAAAGAAAAAATAAGCTTTTTCCAGGATAGCTGGCCAAGAAGAAGGTGGACTATGAGTAAAGAAAGATGGGAGCTTGCCCTGAGGCCTCTTTTCCCCTACACTGGAAAAGAGTAAACACTGTTATAATAGAGTACTAGAGATCAAGGTTACCAGATAGGATTTAAGGGCATTTCTATATAGAAAAAATACGTATTTTCTCATCAATGTGATTGTGTGAGATAATAATTTAATTTCAGTCCATTTATTTATTAATTGTCTACAGAGTCAGAAATAACCTCCTTCACAAAAAGCCTTTCTCAACAAAGTCAGCAGGCAGAGAGATTTCTCACAGTTCTCAGCGACGCTCCTATCACTCAAGTGAATTACCGGAAACAATGGATGCTGAGAATAAAAGAAAAATGATTGGAGAGAATAGAAGTTGATAGCATTGAAATAAAAACCTTCCAGTGGGGCAGGCCTGTGTGGAACTGCATGTCTTTGCATATTTCCCCAAAGAGAGGACTAAAAAATGGTTTCGGCTGTGAGATGCATTTTAAAACCGTAAAATAAAAGGATCATGTATCAAACCAAATTGGGTTGGCTTGGAGACATATTGCATCTTTGCACAATCTTGCATTTCCTACATTCATACTTATTCATTTACTTTCAACATTCCTCTTATAACATTTCTCACTTAGATAAATAAATAGATGCTCAAATTATTGTATCCCAACAGCACATAAATCCAAACTCCTGATCACTTGAAATTCTTAATGACTCTTTTAAATAACCTAATATTTTCTCTCATTATCATGATTTCTGAAATGTTCTGTAACTTAGAGTTTACCACATTATTCTGGGACCTTTCCTTTGTGACATCTATTGTCCAATCCCAAGTGTTTGTATAGGTTCATTTGTTATTGTTGGGGCACAGATGAAAGCCTTATATTGGCATAAGTACAAGGAAAACATGCCAAGAGAATACTGATGCCTTTGTTCCTAGTGCAGGGCTACTAGATAGGACGATTTAGGCCTAAAACATTGAAATAGCATGAGTAAAATGGCACTGTATAATGAGCTTTATTCATGTACACATACAGAAGGGAGTGAATAACACATTGTTGGAAAGATTAGTGGGGGTTAACGTTAGACAGCTAGTAAATAAAGAAACAGGTAATTTTAAAATGTCATTTTAAAAAATCCTTGGCTTCTAAAAGAATATAAGTTGCTTATAATCATAGAAAAAGACCTGCAGTTAAGAATATCTTTTGACTAGAGCATTGTTGCATCCTTACAAGGCAAGCGTGGTTGTTTACCATATACTCCTACAAATCAAAGCTGACTGATGCAAGAACAACATGAAGTTCCAAAATTAGTTTAACTGTTTGAGGCAAGTGTGCCTTTCACTGCAGTTTCCGCATTGCTGTCAGTTTCCGAATCAGAGTTCTCTCACTCTGATTTATTTATCTGCATGGTAAATAACAGCAAATACATATAGAACATTTATTTTCTGACAGGCACTATCTAAATCAGTAATTTTCAACCAGTGTGCTGTGAGAGGATCTTAGGTATGTGTGAAAATTTTAAAGATCATTAATTATTTTGAAAAGAAGTTTAAAGCACAGGAAGTGTTTATTTGCTCTTTTTTTTTTTTTTGATCAACATAATTTAAGTGTGCTGTGGAAGTTTAACTAGGTTCAAATGCCATGAAATAAAAAGGTTGAAAAACACTGGTCTAAATGGATCATGTATATATGAGCTCACTTAATCCTGAGAATAATCCTTTGAGGAAAAAATTATTATTTATTCTCATGTAACAAATGAGGAAACTGAGCCATAGAGGACTAAATGGTTGGTGAAATTCACTCAGCCAAGGAGAGGTGGAGTCAATATTAAGACTCAAGCAGTCCACTCTCTAAGTGCTGCTCTCTGCTGCCTAGGACAATGGTGGTTAGGGAAAATACAGAACATCCAGATAACTTTGTGTATCATAAACAACTAGGGTTGATTTTTATCTTTTTTTTTTTTAGCATAAGAATGTCCAAATTATTGCATAGAGCACCCTTATACTTTAAAATTATTTGGGGCTTTTTTATCAGAAATTCAAATGGAACCTGGTGCCCTGTAATTTTATTTGCTGAATTTGATGACCTTATAAAGAATGTCACCTACCCAACTTTTGTGAATAATATCTCTTTGTCAGCCTGGTCTCTACAACTCTCACCAGTGGCTGGGCAATTATCAAGGCTTTCTCTCAATCCATCTCCCTAGGCTGCTGTAGCTTCCTGCAAAAGTGACAACACTTTAAAGTAAGTTCTCAATATTATGTATCAGTTTTAGACAAACTTCTGCAAAGGGCAAAACAGTCAATGTGTCAGGCTTTGTGGGTCAGACAGTCCCTATTACAGCTAGTCAACTCTGCCACTGTGGCAGGAAAGCCACAGACAACATGTAACAAGTGAATGCAACTTCATTCCAATAAAAATTCATTTATATAAACAGATTTAGACCATGGGTACTAATTTATCAAACCATCTCATAGACTCATCTGGCAGATTCTGTGAGGTTAAGTTCTCTACTTGAAAACAACTGACCCAACCAAAAGACATTACAAGAACATAAAATCATTCTGCAAGTCATCTGCTGTTCAATGAAGAAAGTCTTTAGCGATAAATTACTCTTCAGTGTTTTCCAAAACAGAGCCATACTTTATCTCATATGACAATCACATCATCATAAGACGTAGATCAGACAAGATGCAACTACAATGGATTCAGGTCCTGGGTCTCATAGGAAGTTTTATGTCCCTGAGATGGAGACATCTGTAATTACTCTCATCCCCACACCACTCGAAGGCTCTCTCTTCTAGTGTCCCCTTTTCTCCCCTTTCTCTTCTGTCCATTTAGTGATATGCACTTGTAACTCTTTGCTCACTGTTTTACTTCCCGTTTTCATTGCATTTAAATCCTAAAATACGAATCCATGACCATGGCCTACTATATCTCCCAAATGTCTTACTTCACCAAGTACCTCCTGACTGTCAAATCCAGAAGTTTTTGTCATGATTAGCACTTGGAATTGCGTGGTTCTCAAACCACTGTCCTTCCATGGAATCTGAGATTGAACTCTCTCTCTCTTCTTTTCTTACCTCTGTAATATATTCTTCTCATTCTTTCTATGGTAGATTGTCTGAAATTATTTCTCCCTCAGAGAAACAGATTCTATTTCCTCCCTCCTAGAGTATGTGCTGGCCCTGTGATTTGTATCAACAAGTGGAACAAAGAAGAAATGATGCTGTGTCAATTCTAGGCATTCAGAATTCAGAGGCCGAGTGGCTTCTACGTTTGCTCATGCTACTGCCTAAGGGATGGTTAGATGTTAAGTTGTCTCAAAAAATAGAGCAATCTTAATATATCCTGTATGGGCTTAAATGTTTCCTCCCTAAAATTTGTATGTTGAAGCCCGAAGTCCCAGTACCTCAGAGTGTGACTATGTTTGATGACAGGGCCATTAGAGAGGTGACTAAATTAAAATTAGGTTAGTAGGGTGGGCCCTGATCCAATCTAATTGGTGACCTTATAAGAGAAGGAAGTTCAGACACACAGAGACACCAGGGGCATGAATGCACAAAGAAAAGGCTATCCAAGGACAAGGTGAAAAGACGGCCATCTGCAAGCCAAGGGGAGAGGTGTCCAAAGAAACCAAACATGTTAACAACTTGATCTGGGACTTCTAGCCTCCAGAACTGCAAGAAATTTGATTTATGTTGTTTAATCAACCTGTCTTTGGTATTTTATTACATCAGGCCAGGCAAACTAACACACATTCCAAACTTTGCCCACTAACCCTGAATAGTACTACTTACTTTGCTACCTACTTCTCCAATACTCTTTACACCACTAGCACAATACTCTGCTTCTCTTCAGATCCTATGCCACTAGCTCATAGGACTCCAGTCTTATATTTTGCTTCTATCTGTTCTCCATTTAAACTTTAGCCACTGTAATGCACTTGTAGCATACACAAATAAAAATTCCATATGTATTAACAATTTAAATGTGAAAACCTAAATTGTAAGCTTTTAGAAAAAAATACAGAATGTACTTTACCACCTCTTCATAGTGGAGAATTTCTAAAAGGATTTATAAACAACACAAGCCATAAGAAAAATAATGAATTAAATCGACTATATCAAAATAAACTTCTATCTGAAAAAACTTAGCATAGAGAAAAAAGTCATATATTTAAAGAAAATATCAGTAACAAATATAATTGATAAAAGAACAAGGTGTATGATTAAAAAATTATACAAATAAATAGTAAGATTAAAAATTCAATTTAAAATGAGCAAAACAACAGAAAGTTCATTTATATAGTAAAAATTAAGATGTATAATAAAATAAACCTCATATTCTTAGTTTAGGTATTACAAAATTAAAAACCACATGATATAACATTTCAACTAATTAGATTAACAAATATACAAACAAAAATAAAAAGAAACAAATCTAAGTACTGGTAAGAATGTAGTTTAACAAGAACACACGTACCCTGTTAGGGAGAACACACGATAAATACAGTAAATTTGAAAATATGCATATTCTATGACCCAGCAACTATGCTTCTGGCTTAGTGTTCGATTCTCAGTTACTATGAATTAAAATTCCCTAAGTGATTTTTGTTTCTTTGTTTTATCTCCAATGCTAATACTTAAACCAGCTCATATAACAAATGCATAAGGATTGCAAAGGGTAAGACTCAAGCAAGAATGGAAAGATTGCAATCTATACCCAATGGGAAGAGCCATACCCTAGATAAAATTCCATACAAGTATACAAAGACATACTTATAAGAATACTCATTACAAAATTTTCTGTTACAGGTAAGAATTGAAAACAAACCAAATGTCCTTTGCCAGGAAAATGGATTAATAATGTGACAGAGATACACAATGGCATATTAGAAAACAGAATTATCAGGCTAGAGTTGCATAATTCAATATGAATAAACCTAAGAACATAATTTTAAATAAAAATACATTCTTTAGAATAATATTGGTAATAGTACTAAAATTTTTAAATATGTAATTAGTACTATGTAATATTTCTATCTACCTAACATACTGCAAAATTTCCAAAACTTTTTTAGGTGTAATAAATACTAAGGTCATATGGTAGAATAGGAATTATAATTATGAAGGAAGAGAGGGGGAAAAATCAGGGAGAAACATAAAAGGAGCTTTATATATTTTTAGGATATCATTTGAAGCTAAAGCTAAAAGAATATGTGTCCAAATGTTGACAATTGACTAAAATTTGTAGCAGTTATAATGTTATATTTTGTATTAGAAATATTTCAAAAGACTGAAGGAAAGGATGAGGAAGGGAAGATGAGAAAAGATACATTGAAGGATGCTAATCTTTGGAAATTAGGTCAAAGATAAAGGGTATTCGTATTACGAAAGTCATACATAAAGTCATTTAACTTTATCTTTTAGTCATCTGTATTGTTCAGAAATTTCATATTTGATTTTGAGCTTATCCTGTATAGAGAATTGTAATATAACTTTGAACTACATGTCCTAAGAATAAATAAAGTTTTTTGGATGTTTCTATCATACCACCATCATCCCTAAAACCAGTAACTGTGCTATGATCTGCCTACACTGAGCTCAGAAAGAGTGTGTGATTGTGTGTGGCATTACATGTACATGTATCTGAAATGACACTTTGCAATTAACGTATCTCTTAAAATCAAAATTGTGTGATCACATGTACCTATGCCTTCTGACTTATGTCACATTTTTGCAGATGTGTATATTGTCCTTTATTATCATGATGAAATTCATGATTTGTATTCATTGATTACTCTTGTTATTTTGCATCTTATGGTCTTTATGTTCCATCTGCCTCCTCTTCAGGAATGTGGGCTCCTCAATAAAACCTACTTGCTTCCTTCAGACTAACTTGGTTGGTGCATCCTCTTTTATGTTACGTAAGGATTATTTTTTTGTTACTAAATTTCTGATATTAAATGCAATCACTGTTTACATTATTGATTCTAACTAAATTGTGAACTCCAAGAGGGCAAGAACCATGGCTGACTGTTCTACGCGGTCCCTTATAACTGACACCTGCCTTCTTCCAGCAACTGGAATTTTCAGAAGCTCCCATGAATACCCATCACATTGGTTTCCACGTACTTTTCATTAGGTTTTCATTTTAACAATGTAGTAGGAAGTCTTGAGGGGGAAAAAAGGAATATAGGGAAGAAAGAAAGAAAGAACTAACCTATTAAAACTATTATTTTTTATTCCAAGCACTTTATACATTTTAGCAAATTCAGTACAAATTGTATTACTCTTCCTATTTCATGCAAGGTAAATTGAGAATTAGAAAATATAAAACATAGTCTTTAGAGTCAGATTGCCGGGGTTTAAATCTCAAAGAAATCATTTAGTAGTATATGAATTAGTGACAAGCAAGTAATTAGCATTTCTGTACCTCAGTTTATTCTTTCACAAAAGGATAAAAATGACAGCTATCTCATAAAAATATTGTAAGGGCTAAATGAGATGAATGAGAAAATATGCCCAGTGCACAATAATGCTCATTAGTGAATCCCACACTAAGCAACAGTGGAACTAGAGCTTATCTTGGACTAGAACATTTTCTATGAAAAGCCAGAGAATGATAAGTAAGGTTCTTTAAGGTGCATAGTCTCTGTCTCACCTACTCAACTTCATTACTATATCAGGAAAGCAGCAATTGATAAAATATAATAAAAAAAATTGGGGTGGATGTGTTCCAACAAAATTTATTTATAAAGCAGATGAGAAAGTGATTAAATGGCAACAGAATTCCACCAAACCATAAAAACAAGCAAATGGAGAAAAAGAAACAAGGAATTGATAAAACAAATAGAAAACTAGTTACAATATAACAAGAACAAAACCTCACAGATCAATATTAACTTTGAACACAGATTAAATGCTCTACTTAAAAATACATATGGGCAGAGTGGATCACAAAACATGGTCCAACTATATGCTGCTTACAAAAGACTCCCTTAACCCATAAAGGCACAGACTGAAAGTAAAGTATGGCAGGGAATATCCACACAAAACCAAAAGCAAGCAGGTGTAGGTATGCTTATATCAGAGAAAGAAAACTTTAACTTAAAAATAGCAAAAACAACAAAAAGATCTAAAAGGTCATAATATAAGGAGAAAGGGATCAATTCATCAAGAGGATATAACAATTATAAATATATATGCACCCAACACTGGAGTGCCCAGATTCATAAAGCAAATATTACTAGACCTAAAGAGAGAGACAGAGAGCAGTACAGTAACAGTAGAGAGCTGCAATACTCCACCAACAGAACTGGATAAATCACTGAGATAGAAAGTCAACAAAGAAACACTGAGCTTAAACCAGTCTCCAGACAAAATGCATCTAAAACTTATTCACAGAATATTCTACCCAACAACTGCAGAATATATATTCTTCTCATCAGAACATGGAACATTCTCCAAGATGGAACTTATGTTAGGCTACAAAACAACTTTGAAGAAAAACTGAAATCCTATCAAGTATTTACTCAGACCACAATGGAATACAAATAAAAATCAACACCAAGAAGAATTTTAGAAAATATACAAATACATGGAAATTAAACAACACAATCCTAAATGATCATTGGGTAAATGAAGAAATAAAGGTGGAAATTTAAAAATTTTTTGAAATAAATGAAATGGAAATACAATATGCCACAACATGGGTCATACAGTAAAAGCAGTCTAAAGAGGGAAGTGGTTAGCATTAAATACCTACATCAAAAACTAGAAAATTCACAAATTAACAAACTAACATTGCATTTCAAGAATCTAGAAAAGAGCAAACCAAACTCAAAGTTAGCAGAAAAAAATACAAAGATCAGAAGGAACTAATCGAAGTAGAAACCTAAATAAATTAAATAGCAATACAAAGAATCAATAAAAGGAAAAGTTGTTCCTTCAAAAAGATAACCAAAATTGGTAAACTGCTATTTAGACCAACACTAAAAAGAAAAGCCAAATAAAATCAAAAATGATAAAGAAGATGTAGCAACTGGCACCACAAAAATGTGTGAGATTAGAGACTCTTATGAATAAGTGTAACCTTACAAACTAAAAACCTAGAGGAAGTAGATAAATTCCTAGAAACTTAAAACCTCACAAGCCTGAACCAGGAAAAAAATAGAAAATCTGAAGAAATTAACAACAAGTAGCATGACTGAAGCCATCATTAAAAAAAAAAAAAAATTTCTCAACAAAAATAAGCCTAGAGGCCAGACAGATTCGCAGCCAAAATCTACCAAAGAACTAATACCAGTCCTCCTGAAGTTTTTGCAAAGAATTGAGGAGGAGGGCATTCTCCCTAATTCATTCTACAAGGCTAGTATCACCCTGATGCTAAAACCAGACAAGGAAACAACAAAAAAGAAAATTACTCAATGATATCCCTAATAAATACAGCCACAAAAGTGTTTGACAAAATACTAGCAAATTAAATCCAATAGCACATCAAAAAAAAAAAAAAAAAAGAAAGAAAAGAAAAGACAATACAATCAAATGAGTTTTATACCAGGGATACAAGAATGGTTCAACATATACAAATCAACAAACATAAAAATTAAAAACAAAAAACATATAATATTCCCAATATAGTAGAGAAAGCATGTGACAAAATTCAGCATCCCTTCATAATAAAAACTCTCAACAGACTAAATATAGAAGTAGCAAACATCAAAATAACAAAAACCATTTACAGCAAACGCATCACCAACATCATACTAAATGGGAAAAGTTGGTAGTATCTCAGAACTGGAACAAGAAAAATATGCCCCCTTTGACCACTCTTATTCAACATAGTACTGAAAGTCCTAGCCAGAGCAATCAGGTAAGAGAAATAAATAAAAGAGATCTGAATTGGAAAAGCTGATGGCAAATTATTCCTCACTGCTGATAATATGATCTTATATCTAGAAAAATCTAAAATCTCCACCAAAAAAGCCTCTTACATTTAATAAATGAATTCAGTAAAGTTTCAGGATATAAAATCAAGGTTAAAAAAAACTACAATTTACATACCAATAATGATTCACTTAGTTGAGAATCAAACCAAGAAAGCAATACTCTTTACATTAGCTACAAAAAATAAAATATATTGAAATATATTTAACCAAAGAAGCAAAAGATCTCTGTTAAAAAACTACTAAAAACTGAAGGAAAAAAAACTTGTAGATAATACAATCAAATGGAAAAACATCCCATCTTCATGGATCAGAAGAATTAATAGTATTTTAATGACCATATTGCCCCAAGAAATACACAGATTCAATGCAATGCCTAACAAAATACTAACATCATTTTTTACCAAATTAGAATAAAATTCATATTGAACAAAAAAGAGGCCAAACAACCAAAGCAATTCTAGGCAAAAAGAAGAAAGCACAAAGGCATATTACCTGACCTCAAATTATACTACAAGTCTGTAATAACCCAAACAGTAGGCTAGTAATATAAAAACAGACACACATAGATTAATAAAATAGAATGGAGAACCCAGGAACAAAGCCACATATTTATAGTCCACTGGTATTTGACAAAATCAACAAGAATATACACTAGAAAACGAACACTATTTTCAATAATGGGTACTGGGGAAATTGGATTGCTACATGCAAAAGAATGAAATCAGATATAAAAATCAACTCAAGATGGATTAAACTTAAATGCAAGACCTGAAACTATAAAAGTACTAGAAAAAAAGCCTAGGGAAAACTCTTCTAGACAACCGTAGAAGACAACAGTAGGTAAAGAATTCATAACTAAGCTCAGGCAACAAAACACAAATAGACAAATGGAACTTAATTAAACTAAAACCTTTCACACAACAAAAAAAATAATGAGGAGCAGCACCTGTGGCTCAAAGGAATAGGGCACTGGCCTCCTATACTGCAGGTGGCAGGTTCAAATTCGGCCCCCGGCCAAAAAAAAAAAAAAAAAAAAAAA